>NW_028270155.1:80742816-81053173 GCF_037043375.1 Chiloscyllium plagiosum
AGTGTGAGGGGAATGGGGCCTGGTGCAGTGTGAGGGGAATGGGGCCTGGTGCAGTGTGAGGGGAATGGGACCTGGTGCAGTATGAGGGGAATGGGACCTGGTACAGTGTGAGAGGAATGGGACCTGGTGTAGTGTGAAGGGGAATGGGGCTTGGTGCAGTGTGAGGGGAATGGGGACTGGTGCAGTGAGAGGGGAATGAGAACTGTTGCAGTGTGAGGGGATTGGGACCTGGTGCAGTGAGAGGGGAATGAGACCTGTTGCAGTGTGAGGGGATTGGGACCTGGAGCAGTGTGAGGGGAATGAGACCTGGTGCAGTGTGAGGGGAATGGGACCGGGTGCAGTGAGAGGGGAATGAGACCTGGTGCAGTATGAGGGGAATGTGACCTGGTGCAGTGTGAAGGGAAAGAGACCTGGAGCAGTGTGAAGGGAATGGGGCCTGGTGCAGTGTGAAGGGAATGGGGCCTGGTGCAGTGAGAGGGGAATGAGACCTGGTGCAGTGTGAGGGGAATGGGGCCTGGAGCAGTGTGAAGGGAATGGGACCTGGAGCAGTGTGTGGGGAATGGGACCTGGTGCAGTGTGAAGGGAAAGAGACCTGGAGCAGTGTGAAGGGAATGAGACCTGGTGCAGTGTGAAGGGAATGAGACCTGGAGCAGTGTGAAGGGAAAGAGACCTGGAGCAGTGTGAAGGGAATGAGACCTGGTGCAGTGTGAAGGGAATGAGACCTGGAGCAGTGTGTAGGGAATGGGACCTGGTGCAGTGTGAAGGGAAAGAGACCTGGAGCAGTGTGAAGGGAATGGGGCCTGGTGCAGTGTGAAGGGAATGGGGCCTGGTGCAGTGAGAGGGGAATGAGACCTGGTGCAGTGTGAGGGGAATGAGACCTGGAGCAGTGTGAAGGGAAAGAGACCTGGAGCAGTGTGAAGGGAATGAGACCTGGTGCAGTGTGAAGGGAATGAGACCTGGAGCAGTGTGTAGGGAATGGGACCTGGAGCAGTGTGTGGGGAATGGGACCTGGTGCAGTGTGAGGGGAATGGGACCTGGTGCAGTGAGAGGGGAATGAGACCTGGTGCAGTGTGAGGGGAATGGGACCTGGTGCAGTGTGAGGGGAATGGGACCTGGTGCAGTGTGAGGGGAATGGGGCCTGGTGCAGTGAGAGGGGAATGGGACCTGGTGCAGTGAGAGGGGAATGAGACCTGGTGCAGTGTGAGGGGATTGGGACCTGGTGCAGTATGAGGGGAATGAGACCTGGAGCAGTGTGAGGGGAGTGGGACCTGGTGCAGTGAGAGGGGAATGAGACCTGGTGCAGTGAGAGGGGAATGAGACCTGGTGCAGTGTGAGGGGAATGGGGCCTGGTGCAGTGTGAGGGAAATCAGACCTGGTGCAGTGTGAGGGGAATGGGACCTGGAGGAGTGTGAAGGGAATGGGGCCTGGTGCAGTGTGAGGGGAATGAGACCTGGTGCAGTGAGAGGGGAATGAGACCTGGTGCAGTGTGAAGGGAATGGGACCTGGAGCAGTGTGAGGGGAATGGGACCTGGTGCAGTGAGAGGGGAATGAGACCTGGTGCAGTAGGTGGGGAATGGGGCCTGGTACAGTGAGGGGAATGGGACCTGGTGCAGTGTGAGGGGAATGGGACCTGGTGCAGTGTGAGGGGAATGGGGCCTGGTGCAGTGTGAGGGGAATGAGACCTGGTGCAGTGTGAAGGGAATGGGACCTGGTGCAGTGTGTGGGGAATGGGACCTGGAGCAGTGTGAGGGGAATGAGACCTGGTGCAGTGTGAAGGGAATGGGACCTGGAGCAGTGTGTGGGGAATGGGATCTGGTGCAGTGTGACGGGAATGGGACCTGGTGCAGTGTGAGGGGAATGGGGCCTGGTGCAGTGTGAGGGGAATGGGACCTGGTGCAGTATGAGGGGAATGTGACCTGGTGCAGTGTGAGGGGAATGGGACCTGGTGCAGTGTGAAGGGAATGAGACCTGGTGCAGTGTGAAGGGAATGAGACCTGGAGCAGTGTGTAGGGAATGGGACCTGGAGCAGTGTGAGGGGAATGAGACCTGCTGCAGTGTGAGGGGAATGGGACCTGGTGCAGTGTGAGGGGAATGAGACCTGGTGCAGTGTGAGGGGAATGGGACCTGGTGCAGTGTGAGGGGAATGAGACCTGGTGCAGTGTGAGGGGAATGGGACCTGGTACAGTATGAGGGGAATGGGGCCTTGTGCAGTATGAGGGGAATGGGACCTGTTGCAGTGCGAGGGGGAATGAAACCTGGTGCAGTGTGAGGGGAATGAGACCTGGTGCAGTGTGAGGGGAATGAGACCTGGTGCAGTGTGAAGGGAATGGGACCTGGTGCAGTGTGTGGGGAATGGGACCTGGAGCAGTGTGAGGGGAATGAGACCTGGTGCAGTGTGAAGGGAATGGGACCTGGAGCAGTGTGTGGGGAATGGGACCTGGTGCAGTGTGACGGGAATGGGACCTGGTGCAGTGTGAGGGGAATGGGGCCTGGTGCAGTGTGAGGGGAATGAGACCTGGTGCAGTGTGAGGGGAATGGGACCTGGTGCAGTATGAGGGGAATAGGACCTGGTGCAGTGTGAGGGGAATGGGACCTGGTACAGTATGAGGGGAATGGGACCTGGTGCAGTATGAGGGGAATGGGACCTGGTGCAGTGTGAGGGGAATGGGACCTGGTGCAGTGTGAGGGGAATGGGACCTGGTACAGTATGAGGGGAATGGGACCTGGTGCAGTATGAGGGGAATGGGAACCGGTGCAGTGTGAGGGGAATGAGACCTGGTGCAGTGAGAGGGGAATGAGACCTGTTGCAGTGAGAGGGGAATGGGGCCTGGTGCAATATGAGGGGAATGGGACCTGGAGCAGTGTAAGAGGATTGGGAACTGGTACAGTATGAGGGGAATGAGACCTGGTGCAGTGTGAGGGGAATGGGACCTGTTGCAGTGTGAGGGGAATGGGACCTGGTACAGTATGAGGGGAATGGGGCCTGGTGCAGTATGAGGGGAATGGGACCTGTTGCAGTGCGAGGGGGAATGAAACCTGGTGCAGTGTGAGGGGAATGAGACCTGGTGCAGTGTGAAGGGAATGGGACCTGGTGCACTGAGAGGGGAATGAGACCTGGTGCAGTGTGAGGGGAATGGGACCTGGTGCAGTGAGAGGGGAATGAGACCTGGTTCAGTGTGAGGGGAATGAGACCTGGTGCAGTATGAGGGGAATGGGACCTGGTACAGTATGAGGGGAATGGGGCCTGGTGCAGTATGAGGGGAATGGGACCTGTTGCAGTGCGAGGGGGAATGAAACCTGGTGCAGTGTGAGGGGAATGAGACCTGGTGCAGTGTGAAGGGAATGGGACCTGGAGCAGTGTGTGGGGAATGAGACCTTGTGCAGTGTGAGGGCAATGGGACCTGGTGCAGTGTGAGGGGATGGGACCTGGTGCAGTGTGTGGGGAATGGGACCTGGTGCAGTGTGAGGGGAATGAGACCTGGTGCAGTGTGAGGGGAAGGAGACCTGGTGCAGTGTGAGGGGAATGGGACCTGGTGCAGTGTGAGGGGAATGGGGCCTGGTGCAGCGTGAGGGGAATGGGGCCTGGTACAGTGAGAGGGGAATGAGACCTGGTGCAGTGTGAGGGGAATGAGACCTGGTGCAGTGTGAGGGGAATGGGACCTGGTGCAGTATGAGGGGAATGAGACCTGGTGCAGTGTGAAGGGAATGGGACCTGGAGCAGTGTGTGGGGAATGGGACCTGTAGCAGTGTGTGGGGAATGAGACCTGGTGCAGTGTGAGGGCAATGGGACCTGGTGCAGTGTGAGGGGAATGGGACCTGGAGCAGTGTGTGGGGAATGGGGCCTGGTGCAGTGTGAGGGGAATGAGACCTGGAGCAGTGCGAAGGGAATGGGACCTGGTGCAGTGTGTGGGGAATGGGACCTGGTGCAGTGTGAGGGGAATGAGACCTGGTGCAGTGTGAAGGGAATGGGACCTGGAGCAGTGTGAGGGGAATGGGGCCTGGTGCATTGTGAGGGGAATGGGGCCTGGTGCAGTGAGAGGGGAATGAGACCTGGTGCAGTATGAGGGGAATGAGACCTGGAGCAGTGTGAGGGGAATGGGGCCTGGTGTATTGTGAGGGGAATGGGGCCTGGTGCAGTGAGAGGGGAATGAGACCTGGTGCAGTATGAGGGGAATGAGACATGGAGCAGTGTGAGGGGAATGGGGCCTGGTGCAGTGTGAGGGGAATGGGACCTGGTGCAGTGTGAAGGGAATGGGACCTGGTGCAGTGTGAGGGGAATGGGACCTGGTGCAGTGTGAGGGGAATGGGTCCTGGTGCAGTGTGAGGGGAATGGGACCTGGTGCAGTATGAGGGGAATGTGACCTGGTGCAGTGTGAGGGGAATGGGACCTGGTGCAGTGTGAGGGGAATGAGACCGGGTGCAGTGTGAGGGGAACGAGACCTGGTGCAGTGTGAGGGGAATGAGACCTGGTGCAGTGTGAGGGAAATGAGACCTGGAGCAGTGTGAGGGGATTGGGACCTGGTGCAGTGTGAGGGGAATGAGACCTGGTGCAGTGTGAGGGGAATGGGACCTGGTGCAGTGTGAGGGGAATGGGACCTGGTGCAGTATGAGGGGAATGGGACCTGGTGCAGTGTGAGGGGAATGGGACCTGGTACAGTATGAGGGGAATGGGACCTGGTGCAGTATGAGGGGAATAGGACCTGGTGCAGTGTGAGGGAAATGGGACCTGGTGCAGTATGAGGGGAATAGGACCTCGTGCAGTGTGAGGGGAATGGGACCTGGTGCAGTGTGAGGGGAATGGGACCTGGTGCAGTATGAGGGGAATCAGACCTGGAGCAGTGTGAGGGGAATGGGGCCTGGTGCAGTGTGAGGGGAATCAGACCTGGAGCAGTGTGAGGGGAATGGGACCTGGTACAGTATGAGGGGAATGAGACCTGGTGCAGTGTGAGGGGAATGGGACCTGGTGCAGTGTGAGGGGAATGGGACCTGGTGCAGTATGAGGGGAATGGGACCTGGTGCAGTATGAGGGGAATCAGACCTGGAGCAGTGTGAGGGGAATGGGGCCTGGTGCAGTGTGAGGGGAATGGGACCTGGTGCAGTGCGAGGGGGAATGAGACCTGGTGCAGTGTGAGGGGAATGAGACCTGGTGCAGTGTGAGGGGAATGGGACCTGGTGCAGTGTGAGGGGAATGGGACCTGGTACAGTATGAGGGGAATGGGACCTGGTGCAGTATGAGGGGAATAGGACCTGGTGCAGTGTGAGGGGAATGGGACCTGGTGCAGTGTGAGAGGAATGGGACCTGGTACAGTATGAGGGGAATGGGACCTGGTGCAGTATGAGGGGAATGGGACCTGGTGCAGTGTGAGGGGAATGAGACCTGGTGCAGTGAGAGGGGAATGAGACCTGTTGCAGTGAGAGGGGAATGGGGCCTGGAGCAGTATGAGGGGAATGGGACCTGTTGCAATGCGAGGGGGAATGAAACCTGGTGCAGTGTGAGGGGAATGAGACCTGGTGCAGTGTGAAGGGAATGGGACCTGGTGCAGTGAGTGGGGAATGAGACCTGGTGCAGTGTGAGGGGAATGGGACCTGGTGCAGTGAGAGGGGAATGAGACTTGGTACAGTGTGAGGGGAATGAGACCTGGTGCAGTATGAGGGAAATGAGACTTGGAGCAGTGAGAGGGGAATGGGACCTGGTGCAGTATGAGGGGAATGAGACCTGGAGCAGTGTGAGGGAAATGGGGCCTGGTGCAGTGTGAGGGGAATGGGACCTGGTGCAGTGTGAGGGGAAAGAGACCTGGTGCAGTGAGAGGGGAATGAGACCTGGTGCAGTGTGAAGGGAATGGGACCTGGTGCAGTGTGTGGGGAATGGGACCTGGAGCAGTGTGAGGGGAATGAGACCTGGTGCAGTGTGAGGGGAATGGGGCCTGGTGCATTGAGAGGGGAATGAGACCTGGTGCAGTATGAGGGGAATGAGACCTGGAGCAGTGTGAGGGGAATGGGGCCTGGTGCAGTGTGTGGGGAATGGGACCTGGTACAGTATGAGGGGAATGGGACCTGGTGCAGTGAGAGGGGAATGGGACCTGGTGCAGTATGAGGGGAATGGGACCTGGTGCAGTGAGAGGGGAATGGGACCTGGTGCAGTATGAGGGGAATGAGACCTGGAGCAGTGTGAGGGAAATGGGGCCTGGTGCAGTGTGAGGGGAATGGGACCTGGTGCAGTGTGAGGGGAATGAGACCTGGTGCAGTGTGAGGGGAATGAGACCTGGTGCAGTGTGAGGGGAATGAGACCTGGTGCAGTGTGAAGGGAATGGGACCTGGTGCAGTGTGTGGGGAATGGGACCTGGAGCAGTGTGAGGGGAATGAGACCTGGTGCAGTGTGAAGGGAATGGGACCTGGAGCAGTGTGTGGGGAATGGGACCTGGTGCAGTGTGACGGGAATGGGACCTGGTGCAGTGTGAGGGGAATGGGGCCTGGTGCAGTGTGAGGGGAATGGGACCTGGTGCAGTATGAGGGGAATGTGACCTGGTGCAGTGTGAGGGGAATGGGACCTGGTGCAGTGTGAGTGGAATGGGACCTGGTGCAGTGTGAAGGGAATGAGACCTGGAGCAGTGTGTGGGGAATGGGACCTGGTGCAGTGTGAGGGGAATGGGACCTGGTGCAGTGTGAGTGGAATGAGACCTGGTGCAGTATGAGGGGAATGGGACCTGGAGCATTGTGAGGGGAATGAGACCTGGTGCAGTGTGAGGGGAATGGGACCTGGTGCAGTGTGAGGGGAATGAGACCTGGTGCAGTGTGAGGGGAATGGGACCTGGTGCAGTGTGAGGGGAATGAGACCTGGAGCAGTGTGAGGGGAATGAGACCTGGTGCAGTGCGAGGGGAATGGGACCTGGTGCAGTGTGAGGGAAATGGGACCTGGTGCAGTGTGAGGGGAATGGGACCTGGTGCAGTGAGAGAGGAATGTGGCCTGGTGCAATATGAGGGGAATGGGACCTGGTGCAGTATGAGGGGAATCAGATCTGGAGCAGTGTGAGGGGAATGGGGCCTGGTGCATTGTGAGGGGAATGGGACCTGGTGCAGTATGAGGGGAATGGGACCTGGTGCAGTATGAGGGGAATCAGACCTGGAGCAGTGTGAGGGGAATGGGGCCTGGTGCATTGTGAGGGGAATGGGACCTGGTGCAGTGCGAGGGGAAATGAGACGTGGTGCAGTGTGAGGGGAATGAGACCTGGTGCAGTGTGAGGGGAATGGGACCTGGTGCAGTGTGAGGGGAATGGGACCTGGTACAGTATGAGGGGAATGGGACCTGGTGCAGTATGAGGGGATTGGGACCTGGAGCAGTGTAAGGGGATTGGGAACTGGTACAGTATGAGGGGAATGAGACCTGGTGCAGTGTGAGGGGAATGGGACCTGGTGCAGTGTGAGGGGAATGGGACCTGGAGCAGTGTGTGGGGAATGGGACCTGGTGCAGTGTGAGGGGAATGGGACCTGGTACAGTATGAGGGGAATGGGGCCTGGTGCAGTATGAGGGGAATGGGACCTGTTGCAGTGCGAGGGGGAATGAAACCTGGTGCAGTGTGAGGGGAATGAGACCTGGTGCAGTGTGAAGGGAATGGGACCTGGTGCAGTGAGTGGGGAATGGGACCTGGTGCAGTGTGAGGGGAATGGGACCTGGTGCAGTGAGAGGGGAATGAGACCTGGTACAGTGTGAGGGGAATGAGACCTGGTGCAGTATGAGGGGAATGAGACTTGGAGCAGTGAGAGGGGAATGGGACCTGGTGCAGTATGAGGGGAATGAGACCTGGAGCAGTGTGAGGGAAATGGGGCCTGGTGCAGTGTGAGGGGAATGGGACCTGGTGCAGTGTGAGGGGAAAGAGACCTGGTGCAGTGAGAGGGGAATGAGACCTGGTGCAGTGTGAAGGGAATGGGACCTGGTGCAGTGTGTGGGGAATGGGACCTGGAGCAGTGTGAGGGGAATGGGGCCTGGTGCATTGAGAGGGGAATGGGGCCTGGTGCATTGAGAGGGGAATGAGACTTGGTGCAGTATGAGGGGAATGAGACCTGGAGCAGTGTGAGGGGAATGGGGCCTGGTGCAGTGTGTGGGGAATGGGACCTGGTACAGTATGAGGGGAATGGGACCTGGTGCAGTGAGAGGGGAATGGGACCTGGTGCAGTATGAGGGGAATGGGACCTGGTGCAGTGAGAGGGGAATGGGACCTGGTGCAGTATGAGGGGAATGAGACCTGGAGCAGTGTGAGGGAAATGGGGCCTTGTGCAGTGTGAGGGGAATGGGACCTGGTGCAGTGTGAGGGGAATGAGACCTGGTGCAGTGTGAGGGGAATGAGACCTGGTGCAGTGTGAGGGGAATGAGACCTGGTGCAGTGTGAAGGGAATGGGACCTGGTGCAGTGTGTGGGGAATGGGACCTGGAGCAGTGTGAGGGGAATGAGACCTGGTGCAGTGTGAAGGGAATGGGACCTGGAGCAGTGTGTGGGGAATGGGACCTGGTGCAGTGTGACGGGAATGGGACCTGGTGCAGTGTGAGGGGAATGGGGCCTGGTGCAGTGTGAGGGGAATGAGACCTGGTGCAGTGTGAGGGGAATGGGACCTGGTGCAGTATGAGGGGAATAGGACCTGGTGCAGTGTGAGGGGAATGGGACCTGGTACAGTATGAGGGGAATTGGACCTGGTGCAGTATGAGGGGAATGGGACCTGGTGCAGTGTGAGGGGAATGGGACCTGGTGCAGTGTGAGGGGAATGGGACCTGGTATAGTATGAGGGGAATGGGACCTGGTGCAGTATGAGGGGAATGGGACCTGTTGCAGTGCGAGGGGGAATGAAACCTGGTGCAGTGTGAGGGGAATGAGACCTGGTGCAGTGTGAGGGGAATGAGACCTGGTGCAGTGTGAGGGGAATGGAGCCTGGTGCAGTGTGTGGGGAATGGGACCTGGTGCAGTGAGAGGGGAATGAGACCTGGTTCAGTGTGAGGGGAATGAGACCTGGTGCAGTGCGAGGGGGAATGAAACCTGGTGCAGGGTGAGGGGAATGGGACCTGGTGCAGTGCGAGGGGAATGAGACCTGGAGCAGTGTGAAGGGAATGAGACCTGGTGCAGTGTGAAGGGAATGGGACCTGGTGCAGTGTGTGGGGAATGGGACCTGGAGCAGTGTGAGGGGAATGAGACCTGGTGCAGTGTGAAGGGAATGGGACCTGGAGCAGTGTGTGGGGAATGGGACCTGGTGCAGTGTGACGGGAATGGGACCTGGTGCAGTGTGAGAGGAATGGGACCTGGTGCAGTGTGAGGGGAATGGGACCTGGTGCAGTATGAGGGGAATAGGACCTGGTGCAGTGTGAGGGGAATGGGACCTGGTACAGTATGAGGGGAATGGGACCTGGTGCAGTATGAGGGGAATGGGACCTGGTGCAGTGTGAGGGGAATGGGACCTGGTGCAGTGTGAGGGGAATGGGACCTGGTACAGTATGAGGGGAATGGGACCTGGTGCAGTATGAGGGGAATGGGAACCGGTGCAGTGTGAGGGGAATGAGAACTGGTGCAGTGAGAGGGGAATGAGACCTGTTGCAGTGAGAGGGGAATGGGGCCTGGTGCAATATGAGGGGAATGGGACCTGGAGCAGTGTAAGAGGATTGGGAACTGGTACAGTATGAGGGGAATGAGACCTGGTGCAGTGTGAGGGGAATGGGACCTGTTGCAGTGTGAGGGGAATGGGACCTGGTACAGTATGAGGGGAATGGGGCCTGGTGCAGTATGAGGGGAATGGGACCTGTTGCAGTGCGAGGGGGAATGAAACCTGGTGCAGTGTGAGGGGAATGAGACCTGGTGCAGTGTGAAGGGAATGGGACCTGGTGCACTGAGAGGGGAATGAGACCTGGTGCAGTGTGAGGGGAATGGGACCTTGTGCAGTGAGAGGGGAATGAGACCTGGTTCAGTGTGAGGGGAATGAGACCTGGTGCAGTATGAGGGGAATGGGACCTGGTACAGTATGAGGGGAATGGGGCCTGGTGCAGTATGAGGGGAATGGGACCTGTTGCAGTGCGAGGGGGAATGAAACCTGGTGCAGTGTGAGGGGAATGAGACCTGGTGCAGTGTGAAGGGAATGGGACCTGGAGCAGTGTGTGGGGAATGAGACCTTGTGCAGTGTGAGGGCAATGGGACCTGGTGCAGTGTGAGGGGATGGGACCTGGTGCAGTGTGAGGGGAATGGGACCTGGTGCAGTGTGAGGGGAATGAGACCTGGTGCAGTGTGAGGGGAAGGAGACCTGGTGCAGTGTGAGGGGAATGGGACCTGGTGCAGTGTGAGGGGAATGAGACCTGGTGCAGTGTGAGGGGAAGGAGACCTGGTGCAGTGAGAGGGGAATGGGGCCTGGTACAGTGAGAGGGGAATGAGACCTGGTGCAGTGTGAGGGGAATGAGACCTGGTGCAGTGTGAGGGGAATGAGACCTGGCGCAGTGTGAAGGGAATGAGACCTGGAGCAGTGTGCGGGGAATGGGACCTGGTGCAGTGTGAGGGGAATGAGACCTGGTGCAGTGTGAAGGGAATGGGACCTGGAGCAGTGTGTGGGGAATGGGACCTGTAGCAGTGTGTGGGGAATGAGACCTGGTGCAGTGTGAGGGCAATGGGACCTGGTGCAGTGTGAGGGGAATGGGACCTGGAGCAGTGTGTGGGGAATGGGGCCTGGTGCAGTGTGAGGGGAATGAGACCTGGAGCAGTGCGAAGGGAATGGGACCTGGTGCAGTGTGTGGGGAATGGGACCTGGTGCAGTGTGAGGGGAATGAGACCTGGTGCAGTGTGAAGGGAATGGGACCTGGAGCAGTGTGAGGGGAATGGGGCCTGGTGCATTGTGAGGGGAATGGGGCCTGGTGCAGTGAGAGGGGAATGAGACCTGGTGCAGTATGAGGGGAATGAGACCTGGAGCAGTGTGAGGGGAATGGGGCCTGGTGCAGTGTGAGGGGAATGGGGCCTGGTGTATTGTGAGGGGAATGGGACCTGGTGCAGTGAGAGGGGAATGAGACCTGGTGCAGTATGAGGGGAATGAGACATGGAGCAGTGTGAGGGGAATGGGGCCTGGTGCAGTGTGAGGGGAATGGGACCTGGTGCAGTGTGAAGGGAATGGGACCTGGTGCAGTATGAGGGGAATGGGACCTGGTGCAGTGTGAGGGGAACGAGACCTGGTGCAGTGTGAGGGGAACGAGACCTGGTGCAGTGTGAGGGGAATGGGACCTGGTGCAGTGTGAGGGGAATGGGGCTTGGTGCAGTGTGAGGGGAATGGGACCTGGTGCAGTGTGAGGGGAATGAGACCTGGTGCAGTGTGAGGGGAACGAGACCTGGTGCAGTGTGAGGGGAATGAGACCTGGTGCAGTGTGAGGGAAATGAGACCTGGAGCAGTGTGAGGGGATTGGGACCTGGTGCAGTGTGAGGGGAATGAGACCTGGTGCAGTGTGAGGGGAATGGGACCTGGTGCAGTGTGAGGGGAATGGGACCTGGTGCAGTATGAGGGGAATGGGACCTGGTGCAGTGTGAGGGGAATGGGACCTGGTACAGTATGAGGGGAATGGGACCTGGTGCAGTATGAGGGGAATAGGACCTGGTGCAGTGTGAGGGAAATGGGACCTGGTGCAGTATGAGGGGAATAGGACCTGGTGCAGTGTGAGGGGAATGGGACCTGGTGCAGTGTGAGGGGAATGGGACCTGGTGCAGTATGAGGGGAATCAGACCTGGAGCAGTGTGAGGGGAATGGGGCCTGGTGCAGTGTGAGGGGAATCAGACCTGGAGCAGTGTGAGGGGAATGGGACCTGGTGCAGTGTGAGGGGAATGGGGCTTGGTGCAGTGTGAGGGGAATGGGACCTGGTGCAGTGTGAGGCGAATGAGACCTGGTGCAGTGTGAGGGGAACGAGACCTGGTGCAGTGTGAGGGGAATGAGACCTGGTGCAGTGTGAGGGAAATGAGACCTGGAGCAGTGTGAGGGGATTGGGACCTGGTGCAGTGTGAGGGGAATGAGACCTGGTGCATAGTGAGGGGAATGGGACCTGGTGCAGTGTGAGGGGAATGGGACCTGGTGCAGTATGAGGGGAATGGGACCTGGTGCAGTGTGAGGGGAATGGGACCTGGTACAGTATGAGGGGAATGGGACCTGGTGCAGTATGAGGGGAATAGGACCTGGTGCAGTGTGAGG
Organism: Chiloscyllium plagiosum; assembly: GCF_037043375.1. Lineage (NCBI taxonomy): Eukaryota > Metazoa > Chordata > Chondrichthyes > Orectolobiformes > Hemiscylliidae > Chiloscyllium > Chiloscyllium plagiosum. The sequence goes on from NW_028270155.1 coordinate 80,755,002, forward strand.
GAAATGGGACCTGGTGCAGTATGAGGGGAATAGGACCTGGTGCAGTGTGAGGGGAATGGGACCTGGTGCAGTGTGAGGGGAATGGGACCTGGTGCAGTATGAGGGGAATCAGACCTGGAGCAGTGTGAGGGGAATGGGGCCTGGTGCAGTGTGAGGGGAATCAGACCTGGAGCAGTGTGAGGGGAATGGGACCTGGTACAGTATGAGGGGAATGAGACCTGGTGCAGTGTGAGGGGAATGGGACCTGGTGCAGTGTGAGGGGAATGGGACCTGGTGCAGTGTGAGGGGAATGGGACCTGGTGCAGTATGAGGGGAATGGGACCTGGTGCAGTATGAGGGGAATCAGACCTGGAGCAGTGTGAGGGGAATGGGGCCTGGTGCAGTGTGAGGGGAATGGGACCTGGTGCAGTGCGAGGGGGAATGAGACCTGGTGCAGTGTGAGGGGAATGAGACCTGGTGCAGTGTGAGGGGAATGGGACCTGGTGCAGTGTGAGGGGAATGGGACCTGGTACAGTATGAGGGGAATGGGACCTGGTGCAGTATGAGGGGATAGGACCTGGTGCAGTGTGAGGGGAATGGGACCTGGTGCAGTGTGAGAGGAATGGGACCTGGTACAGTATGAGGGGAATGGGACCTGGTGCAGTATGAGGGGAATGGGACCTGGTGCAGTGTGAGGGGAATGAGACCTGGTGCAGTGAGAGGGGAATGAGACCTGTTGCAGTGAGAGGGGAATGAGGCCTGGTGCAATATGAGGGGAATGGGACCTGGAGCAGTGTAAGGGGATTGGGAACTGGTACAGTATGAGGGGAATGAGACCTGGTGCAGTGTGAGGGGAATGGGACCTGGAGCAGTGTGTGGGGAATGGGACCTGGTGCAGTGTGAGGGGAATGGGACCTGGTACAGTATGAGGGGAATGGGGCCTGGTGCAGTATGAGGGGAATGGGACCTGTTGCAGTGCGAGGGGGAATGAAACCTGGTGCAGTGTGAGGGGAATGAGACCTGGTGCAGTGTGAAGGGAATGGGACCTGGTGCAGTGAGTGGGGAATGAGACCTGGTGCAGTGTGAGGGGAATGGGACCTGGTGCAGTGAGAGGGGAATGAGACCTGGTACAGTGTGAGGGGAATGAGACCTGGTGCAGTATGAGGGAAATGAGACTTGGAGCAGTGAGAGGGGAATGGGACCTGGTGCAGTATGAGGGGAATGAGACCTGGAGCAGTGTGAGGGAAATGGGGCCTGGTGCAGTGTGAGGGGAATGGGACCTGGTGCAGTGTGAGGGGAAAGAGACCTGGTGCAGTGAGAGGGGAATGAGACCTGGTGCAGTGTGAAGGGAATGGGACCTGGTGCAGTGTGTGGGGAATGGGACCTGGAGCAGTGTGAGGGGAATGAGACCTGGTGCAGTGTGAGGGGAATGGGGCCTGGTGCAGTGTGAGGGGAATGGGGCCTGGTGCATTGAGAGGGGAATGAGATCTGGTGCAGTATGAGGGGCATGAGACCTGGAGCAGTGTGAGGGGAATGGGGCCTGGTGCAGTGTGTGGGGAATGGGACCTGGTACAGTATGAGGGGAATGGGACCTGGTGCAGTGAGAGGGGAATGGGACCTGGTGCAGTATGAGGGGAATGGGACCTGGTGCAGTGTGAGGGGAATGAGACCTGGTGCAGTGTGAGGGGAATGAGACCTGGTGCAGTGTGAAGGGAATGGGACCTGGTGCAGTGTGTGGGGAATGGGACCTGGAGCAGTGTGAGGGGAATGAGACCTGGTGCAGTGTGAAGGGAATGGGACCTGGAGCAGTGTGTGGGGAATGGGACCTGGTGCAGTGTGACGGGAATGGGACCTGGTGCAGTGTGAGGGGAATGGGGCCTGGTGCAGTGTGAGGGGAATGGGACCTGGTCCAGTATGAGGGGAATGGGACCTGGTGCAGTATGAGGGGAATCAGACCTGGTGCAGTGAGAGGGGAATGGGACCTGGTACAGTATGAGGGGAATGAGACCTGGTGCAGTGTGAGGGGAATGGGACCTGGTGCAGTGTGAGGGGAATGGGACCTGGTACGGTATGAGGGGAATGGGACCTGGTGCAGTGTGAAGGGAATGGGACCTGGTGCAGTGAGAGGGGAATGAGACCTGGTGCAGTGTGAAGGGAATGGGACCTGGTGCAGTGAGAGGGGAATGAGACCTGGTGCAGTGTGAGGGGAATGAGACCTGGAGCAGTGTGAGGGAAATGGGGCCTGGTGCAGTGTGAGGGGAATGGGACCTGGTGCAATGTGAGGGGATTGAGACCTGGTGCAGTGAGAGGGGAATGAGACCTGGTGCAGTGTGAAGGGAATGGGACCTGGTGCAGTGTGTGGGGAATGGGACCTGGAGCAGTGTGAGGGGAATGAGACCTGGTGCAGTGTGAAGGGAATGGGACCTGGAGCAGTGTGTGGGGAATGGGACCTGGTGCAGTGTGACGGGAATGGGACCTGGTGCAGTGTGAGGGGAATGGGGCCTGGTGCAGTGTGAGGGGAATGGGGCCTGGTGCAGTGAGAGGGGAATGAGACCTGGTGCAGTGAGAGGGGAATGAGACCTGGTGCAGTATGAGGGGAATGAGACCTGGAGCAGTGTGAGGGGAATGGGGCCTGGTGCAGTGTGTGGGGAATGGGACCTGGTACAGTATGAGGGGAATGGGGCCTGGTGCAGTGTGAGGGGAATGAGACCTTGTGCAGTGTGTGGGGAATGGGGCCTGGTGCAGTGTGAGGGGAATGGGGCCTGGTGCAGTGTGAGGGGAATGAGACCTGGTGCAGTGTGAGGGGAATGAGACCTGGAGCAGTGTGAGGTGAATGGGACCGGGTACAGTGTGTGGGGAATGAGACCTGGTGCAGTGTGAGGGGAATGGGACCTGGTACAGTATGAGGGGAATCAGACCTGGTGCAGTGTGAGGGGAATGGGACCTGTTGCAGTGTGAGGGGAATGGGACCTGGTGCAGTGTGAGGGGAATGGGACCTGGTACAGTATGAGGGGAATGGGGCCTGGTGCAGTATGAGGGGAATGGGACCTGTTGCAGTGCGAGGGGGAATGAAACCTGGTGCAGTGTGAGGGGAATGAGACCTGGTGCAGTGTGAAGGGAATGGGACCTGGTGCACTGAGAGGGGAATGAGACCTGGTGCAGTGTGAGGGGAATGGGACCTGGTGCAGTGAGAGGGGAATGAGACCTGGTTCAGTGTGAGGGGAATGAGACCTGGTGCAGTATGAGGGGAATGGGACTTGGTACAGTATGAGGGGAATGGGGCCTGGTGCAGTGTGAGGGGAATGAGACCTTGTGCAGTGTGTGGGGAATGGGGCCTGGTGCAGTGTGAGGGGAATGGGGCCTGGTGCAGTGTGAGGGGAATGAGACCTGGTGCAGTGTGAGGGGAATGAGACCTGGTGCAGTGTGAGGGGAATGGGACCTGGTACAGTGTGAGGGGAATGAGACCTGGAGCAGTGTGAGGGGAATCAGACCTGGTGCAGTGTGAGGGGAATGAGACCTGGTACAGTATGAGGGGAATGGGGCCTGGTGCAGTGGGAGGGGAATGGGACCTGTTGCAGTGCGAGGGGGAATGAAACCTGGTGCAGTGTGAGGGGAATGAGACCTGGTGCAGTGTGAAGGGAATGGGACCTGGTGCACTGAGAGGGGAATGAGACCTGGTGCAGTGTGAGGGGAATGGGACCTGGTGCAGTGAGAGGGGAATGAGACCTGGTTCAGTGTGAGGGGAATGAGACCTGGTGCAGTATGAGGGGAATGGGACCTGGTACAGTATGAGGGGAATGGGGCCTGGTGCAGTGTGAGGGGAATGAGACCTTGTGCAGTGTGTGGGGAATGGGGCCTGGTGCAGTGTGAGGGGAATGGGGCCTGGTGCAGTGTGAGGGGAATGAGACCTGGTGCAGTGTGAGGGGAATGAGACCTGGAGCAGTGTGAGGGGAATTGGACCGGGTACAGTGTGTGGGGAATGAGACCTGGTGCAGTGTGAGGGGAATGGGACCTGGTACAGTATGAGGGGAATCAGACCTGGTGCAGTGTGAGGGGAATGAGACCTGGTGCAGTGTGAGGGGAATGGGAACCGGTGCAGTGTGAGGGGAATGAGACCTGGTGCAGTGAGAGGGGAATGAGACCTGTTGCAGTAAGAGGGGAAAGAGACCTGTTGCAGTGTGAGGGGAATGGGACCTGGTGCAGTATGAGGGGAATGGGGCCTGGTGCAGTATGAGGGGAATGGGACCTGTTGTAGTGCGAGGGGGAATGAAACCTGGTGCAGTGTGAGGGGAATGAGACCTGGTGCAGTGTGAGGGGAATGAGACCTGGTGCAGTGTGAAGGGAATGGGACCTGGTGCAGTGTGTGGGGAATGGGACCTGGAGCAGTGTGAGGGGAATGAGACCTAGTGCAGTGTGAAGGGAATGGGACCTGGTGCAGTGTGAGGGGAATGGGGCCTGGTGCAGTGTGAGGGGAATGAGACCTGGTGCAGTGTGAGGGGAATGGGACCTGGTGCAGTATGAGGGGAGTAGGACCTGGTGCAGTGTGAGGGGAATGGGACCTGGTACAGTATGAGGGGAATGGGACCTGGTGCAGTATGAGGGGAATGGGACCTGGTGCAGTGTGAGGGGAATGGGACCTGGTGCAGTGTGAGGGGAATGGGACCTGGTACAGTATGAGGGGAATGGGACCTGGTGCAGTATGAGGGGAATGGGAACCGGTGCAGTGTGAGGGGAATGAGACCTGGTGCAGTGAGAGGGGAATGAGACCTGTTGCAGTGAGAGGGGAATGGGGCCTGGTGCAATATGAGGGGAATGGGACCTGGAGCAGTGTAAGAGGATTGGGAACTGGTACAGTATGAGGGGAATGAGACCTGGTGCAGTGGGAGGGGAATGGGACCTGTTGCAGTGCGAGGGGGAATGAGACCTGGTGCAGTGTGAGGGGAATGAGACCTGGTGCAGTATGAGGGGAATGAGACCTGGAGCAGTGAGAGGGGAATGGGACCTGGTGCAGTATGAGGGGAATGAGACCTGGAGCAGTGTGAGGGAAATGGGGCCTGGTGCAGTGTGAAGGGAATGAGACCTGGTGCAGTGTGAAGGGAATGGGACCTGGAGCAGTGTGTGGGGAATGAGACCTTGTGCAGTGTGAGGGCAATGGGACCTGGTGCAGTGTGAGGGGATGGGACCTGGTGCAGTGTGTGTGGAATGGGACCTGGTGCAGTGTGAGGGGAATGAGACCTGGTGCAGTGTGAGGGGAATGAGACCTGGTGCAGTGTGAATGGAATGGGACCTGGAGCAGTGTGTGGGGAATGAGACCTGGTGCAGTGTGAGGGCAATGGGACCTGGTGCAGTGTGAGGGTAATGGGACCTGGAGAAGTGTGTGGGGAATGGGACCTGGTGCAGTGTGAGGGGAATGGGACCTGGTGCAGTGTGAGGGGAATGGGACCTGGTGCAGTGTGAGGGGAATGGGGCCTGGTGCAGCGTGAGGGGAATGGGGCCTGGTACAGTGAGAGGGGAATGAGACCTGGTGCAGTGTGAGGGGAATGGGACCTGGTGCAGTGTGAGGGGAATGAGACCTGGCGCAGTGTGAAGGGAATGAGACCTGGAGCAGTGTGCGGGGAATGGGACCTGGTGCAGTATGAGGGGAATGAGACCTGGTGCAGTGTGAAGGGAATGGGACCTGGAGCAGTGTGTGGGGAATGGGACCTGTAGCAGTGTGTGGGGAATGAGACCTGGTGCAGTGTGAGGGCAATGGGACCTGGTGCAGTGTGAGGGGAATGGGACCTGGAGCAGTGTGTGGGGAATGGGGACTGGTGCAGTGTGAGGGGAATGAGACCTGGAGCAGTGCGAAGGGAATGGGACCTGGTGCAGTGTGTGGGGAATGGGACCTGGTGCAGTGTGAGGGGAATGAGACCTGGTGCAGTGTGAAGGGAATGGGACCTGGAGCAGTGTGAGGGGAATGGGGCCTGGTGCATTGTGAGGGCAATGGGGCCTGGTGCAGTGAGAGGGGAATGAGACCTGGTGCAGTATGAGGGGAATGAGACCTGGAGCAGTGTGAGGGGAATGGGGCCTGGTGTATTGTGAGGGGAATGGGGCCTGGTGCAGTGAGAGGGGAATGAGACCTGGTGCAGTATGAGGGGAATGAGACATGGAGCAGTGTGAGGGGAATGGGGCCTGGTGCAGTGTGAGGGGAATGGGACCTGGTGCAGTGTGAAGGGAATGGGACCTGGTGCAGTGTGAGGGGAATGGGACCTGGTGCAGTGTGAGGGGAATGGGGCCTGGTGCAGTGTGAGGGGAATGGGACCTGGTGCAGTATGAGGGGAATGTGACCTGGTGCAGTGTGAGGGGAATGGGACCTGGTGCAGTGTGAGGGGAAAGAGACCTGGTGCAGTGAGAGGGGAATGAGACCTGGTGCAGTGTGAAGGGAATGGGACCTGGTGCAGTGTGTGGGGAATGGGACCTGGAGCAGTGTGAGGGGAATGAGACCTGGTGCAGTGTGAGGGGAATGGGGCCTGGTGCAGTGTGAGGGGAATGGGGCCTGGTGCATTGAGAGGGGAATGAGATCTGGTGCAGTATGAGGGGCATGAGACCTGGAGCAGTGTGAGGGGAATGGGGCCTGGTGCAGTGTGTGGGGAATGGGACCTGGTACAGTATGAGGGGAATGGGACCTGGTGCAGTGAGAGGGGAATGGGACCTGGTGCAGTATGAGGGGAATGGGACCTGGTGCAGTGTGAGGGGAATGAGACCTGGTGCAGTGTGAGGGGAATGAGACCTGGTGCAGTGTGAAGGGAATGGGACCTGGTGCAGTGTGTGGGGAATGGGACCTGGAGCAGTGTGAGGGGAATGAGACCTGGTGCAGTGTGAAGGGAATGGGACCTGGAGCAGTGTGTGGGGAATGGGACCTGGTGCAGTGTGACGGGAATGGGACCTGGTGCAGTGTGAGGGGAATGGGGCCTGGTGCAGTGTGAGGGGAATGGGACCTGGTCCAGTATGAGGGGAATGGGACCTGGTGCAGTATGAGGGGAATCAGACCTGGTGCAGTGAGAGGGGAATGAGACCTGGTACAGTATGAGGGGAATGAGACCTGGTGCAGTGTGAGGGGAATGGGACCTGGTGCAGTGTGAGGGGAATGGGACCTGGTACGGTATGAGGGGAATGGGACCTGGTGCAGTGTGAAGGGAATGGGACCTGGTGCAGTGAGAGGGGAATGAGACCTGGTGCAGTGTGAAGGGAATGGGACCTGGTGCAGTGAGAGGGGAATGAGACCTGGTGCAGTGTGAGGGGAATGAGACCTGGAGCAGTGTGAGGGAAATGGGGCCTGGTGCAGTGTGAGGGGAATGGGACCTGGTGCAATGTGAGGGGATTGAGACCTGGTGCAGTGAGAGGGGAATGAGACCTGGTGCAGTGTGAAGGGAATGGGACCTGGTGCAGTGTGTGGGGAATGGGACCTGGAGCAGTGTGAGGGGAATGAGACCTGGTGCAGTGTGAAGGGAATGGGACCTGGAGCAGTGTGTGGGGAATGGGACCTGGTGCAGTGTGACGGGAATGGGACCTGGTGCAGTGTGAGGGGAATGGGGCCTGGTGCAGTGTGAGGGGAATGGGGCCTGGTGCAGTGAGAGGGGAATGAGACCTGGTGCAGTGAGAGGGGAATGAGTCCTGGTGCAGTATGAGGGGAATGAGACCTGGAGCAGTGTGAGGGGAATGGGGCCTGGTGCAGTGTGTGGGGAATGGGACCTGGTACAGTATGAGGGGAATGGGGCCTGGTGCAGTGTGAGGGGAATGAGACCTTGTGCAGTGTGTGGGGAATGGGGCCTGGTGCAGTGTGAGGGGAATGGGGCCTGGTGCAGTGTGAGGGGAATGAGACCTGGTGCAGTGTGAGGGGAATGAGACCTGGAGCAGTGTGAGGGGAATGGGACCGGGTACAGTGTGTGGGGAATGAGACCTGGTGCAGTGTGAGGGGAATGGGACCTGGTACAGTATGAGGGGAATCAGACCTGGTGCAGTGTGAGGGGAATGGGACCTGTTGCAGTGTGAGGGGAATGGGACCTGGTGCAGTATGAGGGGAATGGGACCTGTTGCAGTGCGAGGGGGAATGAAACCTGGTGCAGTGTGAGGGGAATGAGACCTGGTGCAGTGTGAAGGGAATGGGACCTGGTGCACTGAGAGGGGAATGAGACCTGGTGCAGTGTGAGGGGAATGGGACCTGGTGCAGTGAGAGGGGAATGAGACCTGGTTCAGTGTGAGGGGAATGAGACCTGGTGCAGTATGAGGGGAATGGGGCCTGGTGCAGTATGAGGGGAATGGGACCTGTTGCAGTGCGAGGGGGAATGAAACCTGGTGCAGTGTGAGGGGAATGAGACCTGGTGCAGTGTGAAGGGAATGGGACCTGGTGCACTGAGAGGGGAATGAGACCTGGTGCAGTGTGAGGGGAATGGGACCTGGTGCAGTGAGAGGGGAATGAGACCTGGTTCAGTGTGAGGGGAATGAGACCTGGTGCAGTATGAGGGGAATGGGACCTGGTACAGTATGAGGGGAATGGGGCCTGGTGCAGTGTGAGGGGAATGAGACCTTGTGCAGTGTGTGGGGAATGGGGCCTGGTGCAGTGTGAGGGGAATGGGGCCTGGTGCAGTGTGAGGGGAATGAGACCTGGTGCAGTGTGAGGGGAATGAGACCTGGAGCAGTGTGAGGGGAATGGGACCGGGTACAGTGTGTGGGGAATGAGACCTGGTGCAGTGTGAGGGGAATGGGACCTGGTACAGTATGAGGGGAATCAGACCTGGTGCAGTGTGAGGGGAATGAGACCTGGTGCAGTGTGAGGGGAATGGGAACCGGTGCAGTGTGAGGGGAATGAGACCTGGTGCAGTGAGAGGGGAATGAGACCTGTTGCAGTGAGAGGGGAATGAGACCTGTTGCAGTGTGAGGGGAATGGGACCTGGTACAGTATGAGGGGAATGGGGCCTGGTGCAGTATGAGGGGAATGGGACCTGTTGCAGTGCGAGGGGGAATGAAACCTGGTGCAGTGTGAGGGGAATGAGACCTGGTGCAGTGTGAGGGGAATGAGACCTGGTGCAGTGTGAAGGGAATGGGACCTGGTGCAGTGTGTGGGGAATGGGACCTGGAGCAGTGTGAGGGGAATGAGACCTGGTGCAGTGTGAAGGGAATGGGACCTGGTGCAGTGTGAGGGGAATGGGGCCTGGTGCAGTGTGAGGGGAATGAGACCTGGTGCAGTGTGAGGCGAATGGGACCTGGTGCAGTATGAGGGGAGTAGGACCTGGTGCAGTGTGAGGGGAATGGGACCTGGTACAGTATGAGGGGAATGGGACCTGGTGCAGTATGAGGGGAATGGGACCTGGTGCAGTGTGAGGGGAATGGGACCTGGTGCAGTGTGAGGGGAATGGGACCTGGTACAGTATGAGGGGAATGGGACCTGGTGCAGTATGAGGGGAATGGGAACCGGTGCAGTGTGAGGGGAATGAGACCTGGTGCAGTGAGAGGGGAATGAGACCTGTTGCAGTGAGAGGGGAATGGGGCCTGGTGCAATATGAGGGGAATGGGACCTGGAGCAGTGTAAGAGGATTGGGAACTGGTACAGTATGAGGGGAATGAGACCTGGTGCAGTGGGAGGGGAATGGGACCTGTTGCAGTGCGAGGGGGAATGAAACCTGGTGCAGTGTGAGGGGAATGAGACCTGGTGCAGTGTGAAGGGAATGGGACCTGGTGCACTGAGAGGGGAATGAGACCTGGTGCAGTGTGAGGGGAATGGGACCTGGTGCAGTATGAGGGGAATGAGACCTGGAGCAGTGAGAGGGGAATGGGACCTGGTGCAGTGAGAGGGGAATGGGACCTGGTGCAGTATGAGGGGAATGAGACCTGGAGCAGTGTGAGGGAAATGGGGCCTGGTGCAGTGTGAGGGGAATGAGACCTGGTGCAGTGTGAAGGGAATGGGACCTGGTGCAGTGTGAGGGGAATGGGACCTGGTACGGTATGAGGGGAATGGGACCTGGTGCAGTGTGAAGGGAATGGGACCTGGTGCAGTGAGAGGGGAATGAGACCTGGTGCAGTGTGAAGGGAATGGGACCTGGTGCAGTGAGAGGGGAATGAGACCTGGTGCAGTGTGAGGGGAATGAGACCTGGAGCAGTGTGAGGGAAATGGGGCCTGGTGCAGTGTGAGGGGAATGGGACCTGGTGCAATGTGAGGGGATTGAGACCTGGTGCAGTGAGAGGGGAATGAGACCTGGTGCAGTGTGAAGGGAATGGGACCTGGTGCAGTGTGTGGGGAATGGGACCTGGTGCAGTGTGAGGGGAATGAGACCTGGTGCAGTGTGAAGGGAATGGGACCTGGAGCAGTGTGTGGGGAATGGGACCTGGTGCAGTGTGACGGGAATGGGACCTGGTGCAGTGTGAGGGGAATGGGGCCTGGTGCAGTGTGAGGGGAATGGGGCCTGGTGCAGTGAGAGGGGAATGAGACCTGGTGCAGTGAGAGGGGAATGAGACCTGGTGCAGTATGAGGGGAATGAGACCTGGAGCAGTGTGAGGGGAATGGGGCCTGGTGCAGTGTGTGGGGAATGGGACCTGGTACAGTATGAGGGGAATGGGGCCTGGTGCAGTGTGAGGGGAATGAGACCTTGTGCAGTGTGTGGGGAATGGGGCCTGGTGCAGTGTGAGGGGAATGGGGCCTGGTGCAGTGTGAGGGGAATGAGACCTGGTGCAGTGTGAGGGGAATGAGACCTGGAGCAGTGTGAGGGGAATGGGACCGGGTACAGTGTGTGGGGAATGAGACCTGGTGCAGTGTGAGGCGAATGGGACCTGGTGCAGTATGAGGGGAGTAGGACCTGGTGCAGTGTGAGGGGAATGGGACCTGGTACAGTATGAGGGGAATGGGACCTGGTGCAGTATGAGGGGAATGGGACCTGGTGCAGTGTGAGGGGAATGGGACCTGGTGCAGTGTGAGGGGAATGGGACCTGGTACAGTATGAGGGGAATGGGACCTGGTGCAGTATGAGGGGAATGGGAACCGGTGCAGTGTGAGGGGAATGAGACCTGGTGCAGTGAGAGGGGAATGAGACCTGTTGCAGTGAGAGGGGAATGGGGCCTGGTGCAATATGAGGGGAATGGGACCTGGAGCAGTGTAAGAGGATTGGGAACTGGTACAGTATGAGGGGAATGAGACCTGGTGCAGTGGGAGGGGAATGGGACCTGTTGCAGTGCGAGGGGGAATGAAACCTGGTGCAGTGTGAGGGGAATGAGACCTGGTGCAGTGTGAAGGGAATGGGACCTGGTGCACTGAGAGGGGAATGAGACCTGGTGCAGTGTGAGGGGAATGGGACCTGGTGCAGTATGAGGGGAATGAGACCTGGAGCAGTGAGAGGGGAATGGGACCTGGTGCAGTGAGAGGGGAATGGGACCTGGTGCAGTATGAGGGGAATGAGACCTGGAGCAGTGTGAGGGAAATGGGGCCTGGTGCAGTGTGAGGGGAATGAGACCTGGTGCAGTGTGAAGGGAATGGGACCTGGTGCAGTGTGAGGGGAATGGGACCTGGTACGGTATGAGGGGAATGGGACCTGGTGCAGTGTGAAGGGAATGGGACCTGGTGCAGTGAGAGGGGAATGAGACCTGGTGCAGTGTGAAGGGAATGGGACCTGGTGCAGTGAGAGGGGAATGAGACCTGGTGCAGTGTGAGGGGAATGAGACCTGGAGCAGTGTGAGGGAAATGGGGCCTGGTGCAGTGTGAGGGGAATGGGACCTGGTGCAATGTGAGGGGATTGAGACCTGGTGCAGTGAGAGGGGAATGAGACCTGGTGCAGTGTGAAGGGAATGGGACCTGGTGCAGTGTGTGGGGAATGGGACCTGGTGCAGTGTGAGGGGAATGAGACCTGGTGCAGTGTGAAGGGAATGGGACCTGGAGCAGTGTGTGGGGAATGGGACCTGGTGCAGTGTGACGGGAATGGGACCTGGTGCAGTGTGAGGGGAATGGGGCCTGGTGCAGTGTGAGGGGAATGGGGCCTGGTGCAGTGAGAGGGGAATGAGACCTGGTGCAGTGAGAGGGGAATGAGACCTGGTGCAGTATGAGGGGAATGAGACCTGGAGCAGTGTGAGGGGAATGGGGCCTGGTGCAGTGTGTGGGGAATGGGACCTGGTACAGTATGAGGGGAATGGGGCCTGGTGCAGTGTGAGGGGAATGAGACCTTGTGCAGTGTGTGGGGAATGGGGCCTGGTGCAGTGTGAGGGGAATGGGGCCTGGTGCAGTGTGAGGGGAATGAGACCTGGTGCAGTGTGAGGGGAATGAGACCTGGAGCAGTGTGAGGGGAATGGGACCGGGTACAGTGTGTGGGGAATGAGACCTGGTGCAGTGTGAGGGGAATGGGACCTGGTACAGTATGAGGGGAATCAGACCTGGTGCAGTGTGAGGGGAATGGGACCTGTTGCAGTGTGAGGGGAATGGGACCTGGTACAGTATGAGGGGAATGGGGCCTGGTGCAGTATGAGGGGAATGGGACCTGTTGCAGTGCGAGGGGGAATGAAACCTGGTGCAGTGTGAGGGGAATGAGACCTGGTGCAGTGTGAAGGGAATGGGACCTGGTGCACTGAGAGGGGAATGAGACCTGGTGCAGTGTGAGGGGAATGGGACCTGGTGCAGTGAGAGGGGAATGAGACCTGGTTCAGTGTGAGGGGAATGAGACCTGGTGCAGTATGAGGGGAATGGGACCTGGTACAGTATGAGGGGAATGGGGCCTGGTGCAGTGTGAGGGGAATGAGACCTTGTGCAGTGTGTGGGGAATGGGGCCTGGTGCAGTGTGAGGGGAATGGGGCCTGGTGCAGTGTGAGGGGAATGAGACCTGGTGCAGTGTGAGGGGAATGAGACCTGGAGCAGTGTGAGGGGAATGGGACCGGGTACAGTGTGAGGGGAATGAGACCTGGTGCAGTATGAGGGGAATGGGACCTGGTTCAGTGTGAGGGGAATGAGACCTGGTGCAGTATGAGGGGAATGGGACCTGGTACAGTATGAGGGGAATGGGGCCTGGTGCAGTGTGAGGGGAATGAGACCTTGTGCAGTGTGTGGGGAATGGGACCTGGTGCAGTGTGTGGGGAATGAGACCTGTTGCAGTGAGAGGGGAATGAGACCTGTTGCAGTGTGAGGGGAATGGGGCCTGGTGCAGTATGAGGGGAATGGGACCTGTTGCAGTGCGAGGGGGAATGAAACCTGGTGCAGTGTGAGGGGAATGAGACCTGGTGCAGTGTGAGGGGAATGAGACCTGGTGCAGTGTGAAGGGAATGGGACCTGGTGCAGTGTGTGGGGAATGGGACCTGGAGCAGTGTGAGGGGAATGAGACCTGGTGCAGTGTGAAGGGAATGGGACCTGGTGCAGTGTGAGGGGAATGGGGCCTGGTGCAGTGTGAGGGGAATGAGACCTGGTGCAGTGTGAGGGGAATGGGACCTGGTGCAGTATGAGGGGAGTAGGACCTGGTGCAGTGTGAGGGGAATGGGACCTGGTACAGTATGAGGGGAATGGGACCTGGTGCAGTATGAGGGGAATGGGACCTGGTGCAGTGTGAGGGGAATGGGACCTGGTGCAGTGTGAGGGGAATGGGACCTGGTACAGTATGAGGGGAATGGGACCTGGTGCAGTATGAGGGGAATGGGAACCGGTGCAGTGTGAGGGGAATGAGACCTGGTGCAGTGAGAGGGGAATGAGACCTGTTGCAGTGAGAGGGGAATGGGGCCTGGTGCAATATGAGGGGAATGGGACCTGGAGCAGTGTAAGAGGATTGGGAACTGGTACAGTATGAGGGGAATGAGACCTGGTGCAGTGGGAGGGGAATGGGACCTGTTGCAGTGCGAGGGGGAATGAAACCTGGTGCAGTGTGAGGGGAATGAGACCTGGTGCAGTGTGAAGGGAATGGGACCTGGTGCACTGAGAGGGGAATGAGACCTGGTGCAGTGTGAGGGGAATGGGACCTGGTGCAGTGAGAGGGGAATGAGACCTGATTCAGTGTGAGGGGAATGAGACCTGGTGCAGTATGAGGGGAATGAGACCTGGAGCAGTGAGAGGGGAATGGGACCTGGTGCAGTATGAGGGGAATGAGACCTGGAGCAGTGTAAGGGAAATGGGGCCTGGTGCAGTGTGAGGGGAATGAGACCTGGTGCAGTGTGAAGGGAATGGGACCTGGAGCAGTGTGTGGGGAATGAGACCTTGTGCAGTGTGAGGGCAATGGGACCTGGTGCAGTGTGAGGGGATGGGACCTGGTGCAGTGTGTGTGGAATGGGACCTGGTGCAGTGTGAGGGGAATGAGACCTGGTGCAGTGTGAGGGGAATGAGACCTGGTGCAGTGTGAATGGAATGGGACCTGGAGCAGTGTGTGGGGAATGAGACCTGGTGCAGTGTGAGGGCAATGGGACCTGGTGCAGTGTGAGGGTAATGGGACCTGGAGAAGTGTGTGGGGAATGGGACCTGGTGCAGTGTGAGGGGAATGGGACCTGGTGCAGTGTGAGGGGAATGGGACCTGGTGCAGTGTGAGGGGAATGGGGCCTGGTGCAGCGTGAGGGGAATGGGGCCTGGTACAGTGAGAGGGGAATGAGACCTGGTGCAGTGTGAGGGGAATGAGACCTGGTGCAGTGTGAGGGGAATGGGACCTGGTGCAGTGTGAGGGGAATGAGACCTGGCGCAGTGTGAAGGGAATGAGACCTGGAGCAGTGTGCGGGGAATGGGACCTGGTGCAGTATGAGGGGAATGAGACCTGGTGCAGTGTGAAGGGAATGGGACCTGGAGCAGTGTGTGGGGAATGGGACCTGTAGCAGTGTGTGGGGAATGAGACCTGGTGCAGTGTGAGGGCAATGGGACCTGGTGCAGTGTGAGGGGAATGGGACCTGGAGCAGTGTGTGGGGAATGGGGACTGGTGCAGTGTGAGGGGAATGAGACCTGGAGCAGTGCGAAGGGAATGGGACCTGGTGCAGTGTGTGGGGAATGGGACCTGGTGCAGTGTGAGGGGAATGAGACCTGGTGCAGTGTGAAGGGAATGGGACCTGGAGCAGTGTGAGGGGAATGGGGCCTGGTGCATTGTGAGGGCAATGGGGCCTGGTGCAGTGAGAGGGGAATGAGACCTGGTGCAGTATGAGGGGAATGAGACCTGGAGCAGTGTGAGGGGAATGGGGCCTGGTGTATTGTGAGGGGAATGGGGCCTGGTGCAGTGAGAGGGGAATGAGACCTGGTGCAGTATGAGGGGAATGAGACATGGAGCAGTGTGAGGGGAATGGGGCCTGGTGCAGTGTGAGGGGAATGGGACCTGGTGCAGTGTGAAGGGAATGGGACCTGGTGCAGTGTGAGGGGAATGGGACCTGGTGCAGTGTGAGGGGAATGGGGCCTGGTGCAGTGTGAGGGGAATGGGACCTGGTGCAGTATGAGGGGAATGTGACCTGGTGCAGTGTGAGGGGAATGGGACCTGGTGCAGTGTGAGGCGAATGAGACCTGGTGCAGTGTGAGGGGAACGAGACCTGGTGCAGTGTGAGGGGAATGAGACCTGGTGCAGTGTGAGGGAAATGAGACCTGGAGCAGTGTGAGGGGAATGGGACCTGGTGCAGTGTGAGGGGAATGAGACCTGGTGCAGTGTGAGGGGAATGGGACCTGGTGCAGTGTGAGGGGAATGGGACCTGATGCAGTATGAGGGGAATGGGACCTGGTGCAGTGTGAGGGGAATGGGACCTGGTACAGTATGAGGGGAATGGGACCTGGTGCAGTATGAGGGGAATAGGACCTGGTGCAGTGTGAGGGAAATGGGAGCTGGTACAGTATGAGGGGAATGAGACCTGGTGCAGTGTGAGGGGAATGGGACCTGGTGCAGTGTGAGGGGAATGGGACCTGGTGCAGTATGAGGGGAATCAGACCTGGGGCAGTGTGAGGGGAATGGGGCCTGGTGCAGTGTGAGGGGAATCAGACCTGGAGCAGTGTGAGGGGAATGGGACCTGGTACAGCATGAGGGGAATGAGACCTGGTGCAGTGTGAGGGGAATGGGACCTGGTGCAGTGTGAGGGGAATGGGACCTGGTGCAGTATGAGGGGAATGGGACCTGGTGCAGTATGAGGGGAATCAGACCTGGAGCAGTGTGAGGGGAATGGGGCCTGGTGCAGTGTGAGGGGAATGGGACCTGGTGCAGTGCGAGGGGGAATGAGACCTGGTGCAGTGTGAGGGGAATGAGACCTGGTGCAGTGTGAGGGGAATGGGATCTGGTGCAGTGTGAGGGGAATGGGACCTGGTACAGTATGAGGGGAATGGGACCTGGTGCAGTATGAGGGGAATAGGACCTGGTGCAGTGTGAGGGGAATGGGACCTGGTGCAGTGTGAGAGGAATGGGACCTGGTACAGTATGAGGGGAATGGGACCTGGTGCAGTATGAGGGGAATGGGACCTGGTGCAGTGTGAAGGGAATGAGACCTGGTGCAGTGAGAGGGGAATGAGACCTGTTGCAGTGAGAGGGGAATGGGGCCTGGTGCAATATGAGGGGAATGGGACCTGGAGCAGTGTAAGGGGATTGGGAACTGGTACAGTATGAGGGGAATGAGACCTGGTGCAGTGTGAGGGGAATGGGACCTGGAGCAGTGTGTGGGGAATGGGACCTGGTGCAGTGTGAGGGGAATGGGACCTGGTACAGTATGAGGGGAATGGGGCCTGGTGCAGTATGAGGGGAATGGGACCTGTTGCAGTGCGAGGGGGAATGAAACCTGGTGCAGTGTGAGGGGAATGAGACCTGGTGCAGTGTGAAGGGAATGGGACCTGGTGCAGTGAGTGGGGAATGAGAACTGGTACAGTGTGAGGGGAATGGGACCTGGTACAGTGTGAGGGGGAATGAAACCTGGTGCAGTGTGAGGGGAATGAGACCTGGTGCAGTGTGAGGGGAATGGGACCTGGTGCAGTGAGAGGGGAATGAAACCTGGTGCAGTGTGAGGGGAATGAGACCTGGTGCAGTGTGAGGGGAATGGGACCTGTTGCAGTGCGAGGGGGAATGAAACCTGGTGCAGTGTGAGGGGAATGAGACCTGGTGCAGTGTGAGGGGAATGGGACCTGGTGCAGTGAGAGGGGAATGAGACCTGGTACAGTGTGAGGGGAATGAGACCTGGTGCAGTGTGAGGGGAATGGGGCCTGGTGCAGTGTGAGGGGAATGAGACCTGGTGCAGTGTGAGGGGAATGGGACCTGGTGCAGTATGAGGGGAATAGGACCTGGTGCAGTGTGAGGGGAATGGGACCTGGTACAGTATGAGGGGAATGGGACCTGGTGCAGTATGAGGGGAATGGGACCTGGTGCAGTGTGAGGGGAATGGGACCTGGTGCAGTGTGAGGGGAATGGGACCTGGTACAGTATGAGGGGAATGGGACCTGGTGCAGTATGAGGGGAATGGGAACCGGTGCAGTGTGAGGGGAATGAGACCTGGTGCAGTGAGAGGGGAATGAGACCTGTTGCAGTGAGAGGGGAATGGGGCCTGGTGCAATATGAGGGGAATGGGACCTGGAGCAGTGTAAGAGGATTGGGAACTGGTACAGTATGAGGGGAATGAGACCTGGTGCAGTGGGAGGGGAATGGGACCTGTTGCAGTGCGAGGGGGAATGAAACCTGGTGCAGTGTGAGGGGAATGAGACCTGGTGCAGTGTGAAGGGAATGGGACCTGGTGCACTGAGAGGGGAATGAGACCTGGTGCAGTGTGAGGGGAATGGGACCTGGTGCAGTGAGAGGGGAATGAGACCTGATTCAGTGTGAGGGGAATGAGACCTGGTGCAGTATGAGGGGAATGAGACCTGGAGCAGTGAGAGGGGAATGGGACCTGGTGCAGTATGAGGGGAATGAGACCTGGAGCAGTGTGAGGTAAATGGGGCCTGGTGCAGTGTGAGGGGAATGAGACCTGGTGCAGTGTGAAGGGAATGGGACCTGGAGCAGTGTGTGGGGAATGAGACCTTGTGCAGTGTGAGGGCAATGGGACCTGGTGCAGTGTGAGGGGATGGGACCTGGTGCAGTGTGTGGGGAATGGGACCTGGTGCAGTGTGAGGGGAATGAGACCTGGTGCAGTGTGAGGGGAATGAGACCTGGTGCAGTGTGAATGGAATGGGACCTGGAGCAGTGTGTGGGGAATGAGACCTGGTGCAGTGTGAGGGCAATGGGACCTGGTGCAGTGTGAGGGTAATGGGACCTGGAGAAGTGTGTGGGGAATGGGACCTGGTGCAGTGTGAGGGGAATGAGACCTGGTGCAGTGTGAGGGGAATGGGACCTGGTGCAGTGTGAGGTGAATGGGGCCTGGTGCAGCGTGAGGGGAATGGGACCTGGTGCAGTGTGAGGGGAATGGGACCTGGTGCAGTGTGAGGGGAATGAGACCTGGCGCAGTGTGAAGGGAATGAGACCTGGAGCAGTGTGCGGGGAATGGGACCTGGTGCAGTATGAGGGGAATGAGACCTGGTACAGTGTGAAGGGAATGGGACCTGGAGCAGTGTGTGGGGAATGGGACCTGTAGCAGTGTGTGGGGAATGAGACCTGGTGCAGTGTGAGGGCAATGGGACCTGGTGCAGTGTGAGGGGAATGGGACCTGGAGCAGTGTGTGGGGAATGGGGACTGGTGCAGTGTGAGGGGAATGAGACCTGGAGCAGTGCGAAGGGAATGGGACCTGGTGCAGTGTGTGGGGAATGGGACCTGGTGCAGTGTGAGGGGAATGAGACCTGGTGCAGTGCGAAGGGAATGGGACCTGGAGCAGTGTGAGGGGAATGGGGCCTGGTGCATTGTGAGGGCAATGGGGCCTGGTGCAGTGAGAGGGGAATGAGACCTGGTGCAGTATGAGGGGAATGAGACCTGGAGCAGTGTGAGGGGAATGGGGCCTGGTGTATTGTGAGGGGAATGGGGCCTGGTGCAGTGAGAGGGGAATGAGACCTGGTGCAGTATGAGGGGAATGAGACATGGAGCAGTGTGAGGGGAATGGGGCCTGGTGCAGTGTGAGGGGAATGGGACCTGGTGCAGTGTGAAGGGAATGGGACCTGGTGCAGTGTGAGGGGAATGGGACCTGGTGCAGTGTGAGGGGAATGAGACCTGGTGCAGTATGAGGGGAATGGGACCTGGTGCAGTGTGAGGGGAATGAGACCTGGTGCAGTGTGAGGGGAATGGGACCTGGTGCAGTATGAGGGGAATGTGACCTGGTGCAGTGTGAGGGGAATGGGACCTGGTGCAGTGTGAGGCGAATGAGACCTGGTGCAGTGTGAGGGGAACGAGACCTGGTGCAGTGTGAGGGGAATGAGACCTGGTGCAGTGTGAGGGAAATGAGACCTGGAGCAGTGTGAGGGGAATGGGACCTGGTGCAGTGTGAGGGGAATGAGACCTGGTGCAGTGTGAGGGGAATGGGACCTGGTGCAGTGTGAGGGGAATGGGACCTGGTGCAGTATGAGGGGAATGGGACCTGGTGCAGTGTGAGGGGAATGGGACCTGGTACAGTATGAGGGGAATGGGACCTGGTGCAGTATGAGGGGAATAGGACCTGGTGCAGTGTGAGGGAAATGGGAGCTGGTACAGTATGAGGGGAATGAGACCTGGTGCAGTGTGAGGGGAATGGGACCTGGTGCAGTGTGAGGGGAATGGGACCTGGTGCAGTATGAGGGGAATCAGACCTGGAGCAGTGTGAGGGGAATGGGGCCTGGTGCAGTGTGAGGGGAATCAGACCTGGAGCAGTGTGAGGGGAATGGGACCTGGTACAGTATGAGGGGAATGAGACCTGGTGCAGTGTGAGGGGAATGGGACCTGGTGCAGTGTGAGGGGAATGGGACCTGGTGCAGTATGAGGGGAATGGGACCTGGTGCAGTATGAGGGGAATCAGTCCTGGAGCAGTGTGAGGGGAATGGGGCCTGGTGCAGTGTGAGGGGAATGGGACCTGGTGCAGTGCGAGGGGGAATGAGACCTGGTGCAGTGTGAGGGGAATGAGACCTGGTGCAGTGTGAGGGGAATGGGACCTGGTGCAGTGTGAGGGGAATGGGACCTGGTACAGTATGAGGGGAATGGGACCTGGTGCAGTATGAGGGGAATAGGACCTGGTGCAGTGTGAGGGGAATGGGACCTGGTGCAGTGTGAGAGGAATGGGACCTGGTACAGTATGAGGGGAATGGGACCTGGTGCAGTGTGAGGGGAATGAGACCTGGAGCAGTGTGAGGGAAATGGGGCCTGGTGCAGTGTGAGGGGAATGGGACCTGGTGCAATGTGAGGGGAATGAGACCTGGTGCAGTGAGAGGGGAATGAGACCTGGTGCAGTGTGAAGGGAATGGGACCTGGTGCAGTGTGTGGGGAATGAGACCTGGTGCAGTGTGACGGGAATGGGACCTGGTGCAGTGTGAGGAGAATGGGGCCTGGTGCAGTGTGAGGGGAATGAAACCTGGTGCAGTGAGAGGGGAATGAGACCTGGTGCAGTATGAGGGGAATGAGACCTGGAGCAGTGTGAGGAGAATGGGTCCTGGTGCAGTGTGAGGGGAATGGGACCTGGTGCAGTGTGAGGGGAATGAGACCTGGTGCAGTGTGAGTGGAATGAGACCTGGTGCAGTGTGAGGGGAATGAGACCTGGTGCAGTGTGAAGGGAATGGGACCTGGAGCAGTGTGAGGGGAATGGGACCTGGTACAGTATGAGGGGAATGGGACCTGGTGCAGTATGAGGGGAATGGGAACCGGTGCAGTGTGAGGGGAATGGGACCTGGTGCAGTGAGAGGGGAATGAGACCTGTTGCAGTGAGAGGGGAATGAGACCTGTTGCAGTGAGAGGGGAATGGGGCCTGGTGCAATATGAGGGGAATGGGACCTGGAGCAGTGTAAGAGGATTGGGAACTGGTACAGTATGAGGGGATGCCCGAAACGTCGATTTTGCCTGTCCTCGGATGCTGCCTGAATTGCTGTGCTCTTCCAGCACCACTGATCCAGAATGAGGGGAATGAGACCTGGTGCAGTGTGAGGGGAATGGGACCTGTTGCAGTGTGAGGGGAATGGGACCTGGTACAGTATGAGGGGAATGGGGCCTGGTGCAGTATGAGGGGAATGGGACCTGTTGCAGTGCGAGGGGGAATGAAACCTGGTGCAGTGTGAGGGGAATGAGACCTGGTGCAGTGTGAAGGGAATGGGACCTGGTGCACTGAGAGTGGAATGAGACCTGGTGCAGTGTGAGGGGAATGGGACCTGGTGCAGTGAGAGGGGAATGAGACCTGGTTCAGTGTGAGGGGAATGAGACCTGGTGCAGTATGAGGGGAATGAGACCTGGAGCAGTGAGAGGGGAATGGGACCTGGTGCAGTATGAGGGGAATGAGACCTGGAGCAGTGTGAGGGAAATGGGGCCTGGTGCAGTGTGAGGGGAATGAGACCTGGTGCAGTGTGAAGGGAATGGGACCTGGAGCAGTGTGTGGGGAATGAGACCTTGTGCAGTGTGAGGGCAATGGGACCTGGTGCAGTGTGAGGGGATGGGACCTGGTGCAGTGTGTGGGGAATGGGACCTGGTGCAGTGTGAGGGGAATGAGACCTAGTGCAGTGTGAGGGGAATGAGACCTGGTGCAGTGTGAATGGAATGGGACCTGGAGCAGTGTGTGGGGAATGAGACCTGGTGCAGTGTGAGGGCAATGGGACCTGGTGCAGTGTGAGGGGAATGGGACCTGGAGAAGTGTGTGGGGAATGGGACCTGGTGCAGTGTGAGGGGAATGGGACCTGGTGCAGTGTGAGGGGAATGGGACCTGGTGCAGTGTGAGGGGAATGGGGCCTGGTGCAGCGTGAGGGGAATGGGGCCTGGTACAGTGAGAGGGGAATGAGACCTGGTGCAGTGTGAGGGGAATGAGACCTGGTGCAGTGTGAAGGGAATGGGACCTGGTGCAGTGTGAGGGGAATGAGACCTGGCGCAGTGTGAAGGGAATGAGACCTGGAGCAGTGTGCGGGGAATGGGACCTGGTGCAGTATGAGGGGAATGAGACCTGGTGCAGTGTGAAGGGAATGGGACCTGGTGCAGTGTGAGGGGAATGAGACCTGGAGCAGTGTGAGGGGAATGAGACCTGGTGCAGTGTGAGGGGAATGGGGCCTGGTGCAGTGTGTGGGGAATGGGACCTGTAGCAGTGTGTGGGGAATGAGACCTGGTGCAGTGTGAGGGCAATGGGACCTGGTGCAGTGTGAGGGGAATGGGACCTGGAGCAGTGTGTGGGGAATGGGGCCTGGTGCAGTATGAGGGGAATGAGACCTGGTGCAGTGTGAGGGGAATGAGACCTGGTGCAGTGTGAGGGGAATGGGGCCTGGTGCAGTGTGTGGGGAATGGGACCTGTAGCAGTGTGTGGGGAATGAGACCTGGTGCAGTGTGAGGGCAATGGGACCTGGTGCAGTGTGAGGGGAATGGGACCTGGAGCAGTGTGTGGGGAATGGGGCCTGGTGCAGTGTGAGGGGAATGTGACCTGGAGCAGTGCGAAGGGAATGGGACCTGGTGCAGTGTGAGGGGAATGGGGCCTGGTGCATTGTGAGGGGAATGGGGCCTGGTGCAGTGAGAGGGGAATGAGACCTGGTGCAGTATGAGGGGAATGAGACCTGGAGCAGTGTGAGGGGAATGGGGCCTGGTGTATTGTGAGGGGAATGGGGCCTGGTGCAGTGAGAGTGGAATGAGACCTGGTGCAGTATGAGGGGAATGAGACATGGAGCAGTGTGAGGGGAATGGGGCCTGGTGCAGTGTGAGGGGAATGGGACCTGGTGCAGTGTGAAGGGAATGGGACCTGGTGCAGTGTGAGGGGAATGGGACCTGGTGCAGTGTGAGGGGAATGGGGCCTGGTGCAGTGTGAGGGGAATGGGACCTGGTGCAGTATGAGGGGAATGTGACCTGGTGCAGTGTGAGGGGAATGGGACCTGGTGCAGTGTGAGGGGAATGAGACCTGGTGCAGTGTGAGGGGAATGGGGCCTGGTGCAGTGTGAGGGGAATGAGACCTGGTGCAGTGTGAGGGGAACGAGACCTGGTGCAGTGTGAGGGGAATGGGACCTGGTGCAGTGTGAGGGGAATGGGACCTGGTGCAGTGTGAGGGGAATGGGACCTGGTGCAGTATGAGGGGAATGGGACCTGGTGCCGTATGAGGGGAATCAGACCTGGAGCAGTGTGAGGGGAATGGGGCCTGGTGCAGTGTGAGGGGAATGGGACCTGGTGCAGTGCGAGGGGGAATGAGACCTGGTGCAGTGTGAGGGGAATGAGACCTGGTGCAGTGTGAGGGGAATGGGACCTGGTGCAGTGTGAGGGGAATGGGACCTGGTACAGTATGAGGGGAATGGGACCTGGTGCAGTATGAGGGGAATGAGACCTGGTGCAGTGTGAGGGGAATGGGACCTGGTGCAGTGTGAGGGAAATGGGACCTGGTGCAGTGTGAGGGGAATGGGACCTGGTGCAGTATGAGGGGAATGGGACCTGGTGCAGTATGAGGGGAATCAGACCTGGAGCAGTGTGAGGGGAATGGGGCCTGGTGCAGTGTGAGGGGAATGGGACCTGGTGCAGTGCGAGGGGGAATGAGACCTGGTGCAGTGTGAGGGGAATGAGACCTGGTGCAGTGTGAGGGGAATGGGACCTGGTGCAGTGTGAGGGGAATGGGACCTGGTACAGTATGAGGGGAATGGGACCTGGTGCAGTATGAGGGGAATAGGACCTGGTGCAGTGTGAGGGGAATGGGACCTGGTGCAGTGTGAGAGGAATGGGACCTGGTACAGTATGAGGGGAATGGGACCTGGTGCAGTATGAGGGGAATGGGACCTGGTGCAGTGTGAGGGGAATGAGACCTGGTGCAGTGAGAGGGGAATGAGACCTGTTGCAGTGAGAGGGGAATGGGGCCTGGTGCAATATGAGGGGAATGGGACCTGGAGCAGTGTAAGGGGATTGGGAACTGGTACAGTATGAGGGGAATGAGACCTGGTGCAGTGTGAGGGGAATGGGACCTGGAGCAGTGTGTGGGGAATGGGACCTGGTGCAGTGTGAGGGGAATGGGACCTGGTACAGTATGAGGGGAATGGGGCCTGGTGCAGTATGAGGGGAATGGGACCTGTTGCAGTGCGAGGGGGAATGAAACCTGGTGCAGTGTGAGGGAAATGAGACCTGGTGCAGTGTGAAGGGAATGGGACCTGGTGCAGTGAGTGGGGAATGAGACCTGGTGCAGTGTGAGGGGAATGGGACCTGGTGCAGTGAGAGGGGAATGAGACCTGGTACAGTGTGAGGGGAATGAGACCTGGTGCAGTATGAGGGGAATGAGACTTGGAGCAGTGAGAGGGGAATGGGACCTGGTGCAGTATGAGGGGAATGAGACCTGGAGCAGTGTGAGGGAAATGGGGCCTGGTGCAGTGTGAGGGGAATGGGACCTGGTGCAGTGTGAGGGGAAAGAGACCTCGTGCAGTGAGAGGGGAATGAGACCTGGTGCAGTGTGTGGGGAATGGGACCTGGTACAGTAGGAGGGGAATGGGACCTGGTGCAGTGAGAGGGGAATGGGACTTGGTGCAGTATGAGGGGAATGGGACCTGGTGCAGTGAGAGGAGAATGGGACCTGGTGCAGTATGAGGGGAATGAGACCTGGAGCAGTGTGAGGGAAATGGGGCCTGGTGCAGTGTGAGGGGAATGGGACCTGGTGCAGTGTGAGGGGAATGAGACCTGGTGCAGTGTGAGGGGAATGAGACCTGGTGCAGTGTGAGGGGAATGAGACCTGGTGCAGTGTGAAGGGAATGGGACCTGGTGCAGTGTGTGGGGAATGGGACCTGGAGCAGAGTGAGGGGAATGAGACCTGGTGCAGTGTGAAGGGAATGGGACCTGGAGCAGTGTGTGGGGAATGGGACCTGGTTCAGTGTGACGGGAATGGGACCTGGTGCAGTGTGAGGGGAATGGGGCCTGGTGCAGTGTGAGGGCAATGGGACCTGGTGCAGTGTGAGGGGAATGGGACCTGGTGCAGTATGAGGGGAATAGGACCTGGTGCAGTGTGAGGGGAATGGGTCCTGGTAGAGTATGAGGGGAATGGGACCTGGTGCAGTGTGAGGGGAATGGGACCTGGTACAGTATGAGGGGAATGGGACCTGGTGCAGTATGAGGGGAATGGGACCCGGTGAAGTGTGAGGGGAATGAGACCTGGTGCAGTGAGAGGGGAATGAGACCTGTTGCAGTGAGAGGGGAATGGGGCCTGGTGCAATATGAGGGGAATGGGACCTGGAGCAGTGTAAGAGGATTGGGAACTGGTACGGTATGAGGGGAATGGGGCCCGGTGCAGTGTGAGGGGAATGGGACCTGGTGCAGTGTGAGGGGAATCAGACCTGGTGCAGTGAGAGGGGAATGAGACCTGGTGCAGTGTGAGGGGAATGGGACCTGGTACAGTATGAGGGGAATGAGACCTGGTGCAGTGTGAGGGGAATGGGACCTGGTGCAGTGTGAGGGGAATGGGACCTGGTACGGTATGAGGGGAATGGGGCCTGGTGCAGTGTGAGGGGAATGGGACCAGCTGCAGTGTGAAGGGAATGGGACCTGGTGCACTGAGAGGGGAATGAGACCTGGTGCAGTGTGAGGGGAATGGGACCTGGTGCAGTGAGAGGGGAATGAGACCTGGTGCAGTGTGAGGGGAATGAGACCTGGAGCAGTGTGAGGGAAATGGGGCCTGGTGCAGTGTGAGGGGAATGGGACCTGGTGCAATGTGAGGGGAATGAGACCTGGTGCAGTGAGAGGGGAATGAGACCTGGTGCAGTGTGAAGGGAATGGGACCTGGTGCAGTGTGTGGGGAATGGGACCTGGAGCAGTGTGAGGGGAATGAGACCTGGTGCAGTGTGAAGGGAATGGGACCTGGAGCAGTGTGTGGGGAATGGGACCTGGTGCAGTGTGAGGGGAATGGGACCTGGTGCAGTGTGAGGGGAATGGGGCCTGGTGCAGTGTGAGGGGAATGAAACCTGGTGCAGTGAGAGGGGAATGAGACCTGGTGCAGTATGAGGGGAATGAGACCTGGAGCAGTGTGAGGAGAATGGGGCCTGGTGCAGTGTGAGGGGAATGGGACCTGGTGCAGTGTGAGGGGAATGAGACCTGGTGCAGTGTGAGGGGAATGAGACCTGGTGCAGTGAGAGGGGAATGGGACCTGGAGCAGTGTGAGGGGAATGAGACCTGGTGCAGTGTGAAGGGAATGGGACCTGGTGCAGTATGTGGGGAATGGGACCTGGAGCAGTGTGAGGGGAATGAGACCTGGTGCAGTGTGAAGGGAATGGGACCTGGAGCAGTGTGTGGGGAATGGGACCTGGTGCAGTGTGACGGGAATGGGACCTGGTGCAGTGTGAGGGGAATGGGGCCTGGTGCAGTGTGAGGGGAATGGGGCCTGGTGCAGTGAGAGGGGAATGACACCTGGTGCAGTATGAGGGGAATGAGACCTGGAGCAGTGTGAGGGGAATGGGGCCTGGTGCAGTGTGTGGGGAATGGGACCTGGTACAGTATGAGGGGAATGGGGCCTGGTGCAGTGTGAGGGGAATGAGACCTGGTGCAGTATGAGGGGAATGAGACCTGGTGCAGTGTGAGGGGAATGTGACCTGGTGCAGTGTGAGGGGAATGAGACCTGGTGCAGTGTGAGGGGAATGAGACCTTGTGCAGTGTGAGGGGAATGGGGCCTGGTGCAGTGTGAAGGGAATGAGACCTGGTGCAGTGTGAGTGGAATGGGACCTGGTGCAGTGTGAAGGGAATGAGACCTGGTGCAGTGTGAGGGGAATGGGGCCTGGTGCAGTGTGAGGGGAATGAGACTTGGTGCAGTGTGAGGGGAATGAGACTTGGTGCAGTGTGAGGGGAATGAGACCTGGTGCAGTGTGAGGGGAATGAGACTTGGTGCAGTGTGAGGGGAATGAGACCTGGTGCAGTGTGAGGGGAATGAGACTTGGTGCAGTGTGAGGGGAATGAGACTTGGTGCAGTGTGAGGGGAATGAGACCTGGTGCAGTGTGAGGGGAATGAGACTTGGTGCAGTGTGAGGGGAATGAGACCTGGTGCAGTGTGAGGGGAATGAGTCCTGGTGCAGTGTGAGGGGAATGAGACCTGGTGCAGTGTGAGGGGAATGGGACCTGGTGCAGTATGAGGGGAATCAGACCTGGTGCAGTGTGAGGGGAATGGGACCTGGTGCAGTGAGAGGGGAATGAGACCTGGTGCAGTGTGAGGGGAATCGGACCTGGTGCAGTGTGAGGGGAATGAGACCTGGAGCAGTGTGTGGGGAATGAGACCTGGTGCAGTATGAGGGGAATGGGACCTGGAGCAGTGTGAGGGGAATGGGACCGCTTGCAGTGAGAGGGGAATGAGACCTGGTACAGTGTGAGAGGAATGAGACCTGGTGCAGTGTGTGCGGAATGGGACCTGGAGCAGTGTGAGGGGAATGAGACCTGGTGCAGTGTGAAGGGAATGGGACCTGGAGCAGTGTGTGGGGAATGGGACCTGGTGCAGTGTGAGGGGAATGGGGCCTGGTGCAGTGTGAGGGGAATGGGGCCTGGTGCAGTGTGAGGGGAATGGGGCCTGGTGCAGTGAGAGGGGAATGAGACCTGGTGCAGTGTGAGGGGAATGAGCCCTGGTGCAGTATGAGGGGAATGAGACCTGGAGCAGTGTGAGGGGAATGGGGCCTGGTGCAGTGTGAGGGGAATGGGGCCTGGTGCAGTGAGAGGGGAATGAGACCTGGTGCAGTGTGAGGGGAATGAGACCTGGTGCAGTAAGAGGGGAATGAGATCTGGAGCAGTGTGTGGGGAATGGGGCCTGGTGCAGTGTGTGGGGAATGGGACCTGGTACAGTATGAGGGGAATGGGGCCTGGTGCAGTGTGTGGGGAATGGGACCTGGTACAGTATGAGGGGAATGGGGCCTGGTGCAGTGTGAGGGGAATGAGAGCTGGTGCAGTATGAGGGGAATGAGACCTGGAGCAGTGTGAGGGGAATGGGGCCTGGTGCAGTGTGTGGGGAATGAGACCTGGTGCAGTGTGAGGGGAATGAGACCTAGTGCAGTGTGAGGGGAATGGGGTCTGGTGCAGTGTGAGGGGAATGGGACCTGGTGCAGTATGAGGGGAATGAGACCTGAGCAGTGTGAGGGGAATGGGGCCTGGTGCAGTGTGAAGGGAATGGGACCTGGTGCAGTGTGTGGGGAATGGGACCTGGTGCAGTGTGAGGGGAATGAGACCTGGTGCAGTGTGAAGGGAATGGGACCTGGAGCAGTGTGTGGGGAATGGGACCTGGTGCAGTGTGAGGGGAATGGGACCTGGTGCAGTGTGAGGGGAATGGGGCCTGGTGCATTGTGAGGGGAATGGGGCCTGGTGCAGTGAGAGGGGAATGTGACCTGGAGCAGTGAGATGGCAATGGGGCCTGGTGCAGTATGAGGGGAATGGGACCTGGTGCAGTGTGAGGGGAATGGGACCTGGAGCAGTGTGTGGGGAGTGGGACCTGGTGCAGTGTGAAGGGAATGAGACCTGAACAGTGTGAGGGGAATGGGGCCTGGTGCAGTGTGAAGGTAATGGGACCTGGTGCAGTGTGTGGGGAATGGGACCTGGAGCAGTGTGTGGGGAATGGGACCTGGTGAAGTGTGAGGGGAATGGGACCTGGTGCAGTGTGAGGGGAATGGGGCCTGGTGCATTGTGAGGGGAATGGGGCCTGGTGCAGTGAGAGGGGAATGTGACCTGG
Source organism: Chiloscyllium plagiosum (assembly GCF_037043375.1). Taxonomy (NCBI): domain Eukaryota; kingdom Metazoa; phylum Chordata; class Chondrichthyes; order Orectolobiformes; family Hemiscylliidae; genus Chiloscyllium; species Chiloscyllium plagiosum. Next base: position 80,783,613 of record NW_028270155.1, read on the forward strand.
TGCAGTGTGAGGGGAATGAGACCTGGTGCAGTATGAGGGGAATGAGACCTGGAGCAGTGTGAGGGCAATGAGACCTGGTGCAGTGTGAGGGGAATGGGGCCTGGTGCAGTGTGAGGGGAATGGGGCCTGGTGCAGTATGAGGGGAATGAGACCTGGTGCAGTGTGAGGGGAATGGGGCCTGGTGCAGTGAGAGGGGAATGGGGCCTGGTACAGTGAGAGGGGAATGAGACCTGGTGCAGTGTGAGGGCAATGGGACCTGGTACAGTATGAGGGGAATGAGACCTGGTGCAGTGTGAGGGGAATGGGGCCTGGTGCAGTATGAGGGGAATGAGACCTGGTGCAGTGTGAGGGGAATGGGGCCTGGTGCAGTGTGAGGGGAATAGGGCCTGGTGCAGTGTGAGGGGAATGAGACCTGGTGCAGTGTGAAGGGAATGAGACCTGGAGCAGTGTGTAGGGAATGGGACCTGGTGCAGTATGAGGGGAATGAGTCCTGGTGCAGTGTGAAGGGTATGAGACCTATTGCAGTATGAGGGGGAATGGGACCTGGTGCAGTGTGAAGGGAATGAGACCTGGTGCAGTGTGAGGGGAATGAGACCTGGAGCAGTGTGAGGGGAATGGGACCTGGTGCAGTGAGAGGGGAATGTGGCCTGGTGCAATATGAGGGGAATCGGACCTGGTGCAGTGTGAGGGGAATGAGACCTGGTGCAGTGTGTGGGGAATGGGACCTGGTGCAGTGCGAGGTGGAATGAGACCTGGTGCAGTGTGTGGGGAATGGGACCTGGTGCAGTGCGAGGGGGAATGAGACCTGGTGCAGTGTGAGGGGAATGAGACCTGGTGCAGTGTGAGGGGAATGAGACCTGGTGCAGTGTGAGGGGAATGGGACCTGGTGCAGTGAGAGGGGAATGTGGCCTGGTGCAATATGAGGGGAATCGGACCTGGAGCAGTGTGAGGGGAATGGGAACTGGTGCAGTGTGAGGGGAATGGGACCTGGTGCAGTATGAGGGGAATGGGACCTGGTGCAGTGTGAGGGGAATGGGACCTGGTGCAGTATGAGGGGAATGGGACCTGGTGCAGTGTGAGGGAAATGGGACCTGGTGCAGTGGGTGGGGAATGAGACCTGGTGCAGTGTGAGGGGAATGAGATCTGGTGCAGTGTGAAGGGGATGAGACCTGGAGCAGTGTGAGGGGAATGGGACATGGTGCAGTGTGAGGGGAATGGGGCTTGGTGCAGTGTGAGGGGAATGGGGCCTGGTGCAGTGTGAGAGGAATGAGACCTGGTGCAGTGTGAGAGGAATGAGACCTGGTGCAGTGTGAGAGGAATGAGACCTGGTGCAGTGTGAGGGGAATGGGACCTGGTGCAGTGTGAGGGGAATGGGGCCTGGTGCAGTGTGAGGGGAATGGGACCTGGTGCAGTGTGAGGGGAATGGGACCTGGTGCAGTGTGAGGGGAATGGGACCTGGTGCAGTGTGAGGGGAATGGGACCTGGTGCAGTGTGAGGGGAATGAGACTTGGTGCAGTGTGAGGGGAATGAGACCTGGTGCAGTGTGAGAGGAATGAGACCTGGTGCAGTGTGAGGGGAATGGGACCTGGTGCAGTGTGAGGGGCATGAGACTTGGTGCAGTGTGAGGGGAATGAGACCTGGTGCAGTGAGAGGGGAATGAGACCTGGTGCAGTGTGAGGGGAATGGGGCCTGGTGCAGTGTGAGGGGAATGGGGCCTGGTGCAGTGTGAGGGGAGTGGGGCCTGGTGCAGTGTGAGAGGAATGAGACCTGGTGCAGTGTGAGAGGAATGAGACCTGGTGCAGTGTGAGGGGAATGGGACCTGGTGCAGTGAGAGGGGAATGAGACCTGGTGCAGTGTGAGGGGAATGGGGCCTGGTGCAGTGTGAGGGGAATGGGGCCTGGTGCAGTGTGAGGGGAGTGGGGCCTGGTGCAGTGTGAGGGGAATGTTCCTGGTGCAGTGTGAGGGGAATGGGACCTGGTGCATTGTGAGGGGAATGGAACCTGGTAGAGTGTGAGGGTAATGAGACCTGGTGCAGTGAGAGGGGAATGAGACCTGTTGCAGTGTGAGGGGAATGAGACCTGGTGCAGTGTGAGGGGAATGACACCTGCTGCAGTGTGAAGGAAATGGGGCCTGGTGAAGTGTGAGGGGAATGAGATCTGGTGCAGTGTGAGGGGAATGAGACCTGGAGCAGTGTGAAGGGAATGGGGCCTGGTGCAGTATGATGGGAATGGGGCCTGGTACAGTGTGAGGGGAATGGGGCCTGGTACAGTGTGAGGGGAATGGGGCCTGGTGCAGTGTGAGGGGAATGGGGCCTGGTGCAGTGTGAGGGGAATGGGACCTGGTACAGTGTGAGGGGAATGGGACCTGGTACAGTGTGAGGGGAATGAGACCTGGTGCAGTGAGAGGGTAATGAGACCTGTTGCAGTGTGAGGGGAATGAGACCTGGTGCAGTGAGAGGGGAATGAGACCTGTTGCAGTGTGAGGGGAATGAGACCTGGAGCAGTGTGAGGGGAATGGGACCTGGTGCAGTGAGAGGGGAATGAGACCTGGTACAGTATGAGGGGAATGGGGCCTGGTGCAGTGTGAGGTGAATGGGACCTGGTGCAGTGTGAGGGGAATGAGACCTGGTGTAGTGTGAGGGGAATGAGACCTGGTGCAGTGTGAGGGGAATGAGACCTGGTGCAGTGTGAGGGGAATGAGACCTGGAGCAGTGTGTGGGGAATGAGACGTGGTGCAGTGTGAGGGGAATGGGACCTGGTGCAGTGAGAGGGGAATGTGGCCTGGTGCAATATGAGGGGAATCGGACCTGGAGCAGTGTGAGGGGAATGGGAACTGGTGCAGTATGAGGGGAATGGGACCTGGTGCAGTGTGAGGGGAATGGGACCTGGTGCAGTATGAGGCGAATGGGACCTGGTGCAGTGTGAGGTGAATGGGACCTGGTGCAGTATGAGGGGAATGGGACCTGGTGCAGTGTGAGGGGAATGGGACCTGGTACAGTATGAGGGGAATGAGACCTGGTGCAGTATGAGGGGAATGGGACCTGGTGCAGTGTGAGGGGAATGGGACCTGGTGCAGTATGAGGGGAATGGGACCTGGTGCAGTATGAGGGGAATGGGACCTGGTGCAGTGTGAGGGGAATGAGACCTGGTGCAGTATGAGGGGAATGGGACCTGGTGCAGTATGAGGGGAATGGGACCTGGTGCAGTGTGAGGGGAATGGGACCTGGTACAGTATGAGGGGAATGGGACCTGGTGCAGTATGAGGGGAATAAGACCTGTTGCAGTGTGAGGGGAATCAGACCTGGAGCAGTGAGAGGGGAATGGGACCTGGTGCAGTGAGAGGGGAATGAGACCTGGTGCAGTGTGAGGGGAATGGGACCTGGTGCAGTGTGAGGGGAATGAGTCCTGGAGCAGTGTGAGTGGAATGGGACCGGGTGCAGTGAGAGGGGAATGAGACCTGGTGTAGTGTGAGGGGAATGAGACCTGGAGCAGTGTGAGGGGAGTGGGACCTGGTGCAGTGTGAGGGGAATGGGGCCTGGTGCAGTGTGAGGGGAATGGGGCCTGGTACAGTGTGTGGGGAATGAGACCTGGAGCAGTGTGAAGGGAATGAGACCTGGTGCAGTGTGAAGGGAATGAGACCTGGTGCAGTGTGAGTGGAATGAGACCTGGTGCAGTGTGAAGGGAATGAGACCTGGTGTAGTGTGAGGGGAATGAGACCTGGTGCAGTGTGAGGGGAATGGGACCTGGAGCAGTGTGACTGGAATGAGACCTGGTGCAGTGTGAAGGGAATGAGACCTGGTGCAGTGAGAGGGGAATAGGACCTGGTGCAGTGAGATGGGAATAGGACCTGGTACAGTCTGAGGGGAATGAGACCTGGAGCAGTGTGAGGGGAATGTTTCTGGTGCAGTGTGAGGGAAATGGGACCTGGTGCAGTGGGTGGGGAATGAGACCTGGTGCAGTGAGAGGGGAATGGGACCTGGTGCAGTGGGTGGGGAATGAGACCTGGAGCAGTGTGAAGGGAATGAGACCTGGTGTAGTGTGAGGGGAATGAGACCTGGTGCTGTGTGAGGGAAATGGGACCTGGTGCAGTGTGAGGGGAATGAGACCAGGTGCAGTGTGAGTGGAATGAGACCTGGTGCAGTGTGAAGGGAATGAGACCTGGTGTAGTGTGAGGGGAATGAGACCTGGTGCAGTGAGAGGGGAATAGGGCCTGGTGCAGTGTGAGGGGAATGGGGCCTGGTACAGTGAGAGGGGAATAGGGCCTGGTGCAGTATGAGGGGAATGAAACCTGGTACAGTCTGAGGGGAATGAGACCTGGTACAGTCTGAGGGGAATGAGACCTGGTACAGTCTGAGGGGAATGGGACCTGGTGCAGTGTGAGGGGAATGAGACCTGGTACAGTGTGAGAGGAATGGGACCTGGTGCAGTGTGAGGGGAATGAAACCTGGTACAGTCTGAGGGGAATGAGACCTGGTACAGTCTGAGGGGAATGGGACCTGGTGCAGTGTGAGGGGAATGAGACCTGGTACAGTGTGAGAGGAATGGGACCTGGTGCAGTGTGAGGGGAATGGGGCTTGGTGCAGTGTGAGGGGAATGGGGCCTGGTACAGTGTGAGAGGAATGGGATCTGGTGCAGTGTGAGGGGAATGGGACCTGGTGCAGTGTGAGGGGAATGGGGCCTGGTGCAGTGTGAGGGGAATGGGGCCTGGTACAGTGTGAGGGGCATGAGACTTGGTGCAGTGTGAGGGGAATGAGACCTGGTGCAGTGTGAGGGGAATGGGACCTGGTGCAGTGTGAGGGGAATGGGACCTGGTGCAGTGTGAGGGGAATGAGACCTGGTGCAGTGTGAGGGGAATGAGACCTGGTGCAGTGTGAGGGGAATGAGACCTGGTGCAGTGTGAGGGGAATGGGGCCTGGTGCAGTGTGAGGGGAATGGGACCTGGTACAGTATGAGGGGAATGAGACCTGGAGCAGTGTGAAGGGAATGGGGCCTGGTGCAGTGTGAGGGGAATGGGACCTGGTGCAGTATGAGGGGAATCAGACCTGGTACAGTATGAGGGGAATGAGACCTGGAGCAGTGTGAGGGGAATGAGACCTGTTGCAGTGTGAGGGGAATGGGACCTGGTGCAGTGTGAGGGGAATGGGGCCTGGTGCAGTGTGTGGGGAATGGGGCCTGGTGCAGTGTGAGGGGAATGGGGCCTGGTGCAGTGTGAGGGGAATGGGACCTGGTACAGTGTGAGGGGAATGGGACCTGGTGCAGTATGAGGGGAATGGGACCTGGTGCAGTGAGAGGGGAATGGGACCTGGTGCAGTGTGAGGGGAATGGGACCTGGTGCAGTATGAGGGGAATGGGACCTGGTGCAGTGAGAGGGGAATGAGACCTGGTGCAGTGAGAGGGGAATGTGACCTGTTGCAGTGTGAGGGGAATGGGGCCTGGTGCAGTGTGTGGGGAATGGGGCCTGGTGCAGTGTGAGGGGAATGGGGCCTGGTGCAGTGTGAGGGGAATGGGACCTGGTACAGTGTGAGGGGAATGGGACCTGGTACAGTGTGAGGGGAATCAGACCTGGTGCAGTGAGAGGGGAATGAGACCTGTTGCAGTGTGAGGGGAATGGGACCTGGTGCAGTATGAGGGCAATGGGACCTGGTGCAGTGTGAGGGGAATGGGACCTGGTACAGTGTGAGGGGAATGGGACCTGGAGCAGTGTGAGGGGATTGAGACCTGATGCAGTGTGAGGGGAATGAGACCTGGAGCAGTGTGAGGGGAATGGGACCTGGTGCAGTGAGAGGGGAATGAGACCTGGTGCAGTGTGAGGGGAATGGGACCTGGTGCAGTGTGAGGGGAATGGGACCTGGTGCAGTGTGAGGGGAATAGGACCTGGTGCAGTGTGAGGGGAATGAGACCTGGTACAGTATGAGGGGAATGGGACCTGGTGCAGTGTGAGGGGAATGAGACCTGGAGCAGTGTGAGGGGAATGGGACCGGGTGCAGTGAGAGGGGAATGGGACCTGGTACAGTGTGAGGGGAATGAGACCTGGTACAGTATGAGGGGAATGAGACCTGGTACAGTATGAGGGGAATGGGACCTGGTGCAGTGTGAGGGGAATGGGACCTGGTGCAGTGTGAGGGGAATGAGACCTGGTACAGTATGAGGGGAATGAGACCTGGTACAGTATGAGGGGAATGGGACCTGGTGCAGTGTGAGGGGAATGGGACCTGGTGCAGTGTGAGGGGAATGAGACCTGGTGCAGTGTGAGGGGAATGGGACCTGGTGCAGTGTGAGGGGAATGAGACCTGGTGCAGTGTGAGGGGAATGGGACCTGGTGCAGTGTGAGGGGAATGAGACCTGGAGCAGTGTGAAGGGAATGAGACCTGGTGCAGTGTGAGGGGAATGGGACCTGGTGCAGTGTGAGTGGAATGGGACCTGGTGCAGTGTGAGGGGAATGAGACCTGGTGCAGTGTGAGGGGAATGGGACCTGGTGCAGCGTGAAGGGAATGAGACCTGGAGCAGTGTGAGGGGAATGAGACCTGGTACGGTCTGAGGGGAATGAGACCTGGTGCAGTATGAGGGGAATGGGACCTGGTGCAGTGTGTGGGGAATGGGACCTGGTGCAGTGTGAGGGGAATGGGACCTGGTGCAGTGTGAGGGGAATGGGGCCTGGTGCAGTGTGAGGGGAATGAGACCTGGAGCAGTGAGATGGGAATGGGGCCTGGTGCAGTGTGAGGGGAATGAGACCTGGAGCAGTGAGATGGCAATGGGGCCTGGTGCAGTGTGAGGGGAATGGGACCTGGTGCAGTGTGAGGGGAATGGGACCTGGTGCAGTGTGAGGGGAATGGGACCTGGTGCAGTGTGAGGGGAATGAGACCTGGTGCAGTGTGAGGGGAATGAGACCTGGTGCAGTGTGAAGGGAATGGGACCTGGAGCAGTGTGTGGGGAATGGCACCTGGTGCAGTGTGAGGGAAATGAGACCTGGTGCAGGGAGAGGGGAATGAGACCTGGTGCAGTGTGAGGGGAATGAGACCTGGTGCAGTTTGAGGGGAATGGGTCCTGGTGCAGTGTGAAGGGAATGGGACCTGGTGCAGTGTGAGGGCAATGGGGCCTGGTGCAGTGTGAGGGGATTGGGACCTGGAGAAGTGTGTGGGGAATGGGACCTGGTGCAGTGTGAGGGGAATGGGACCTGGTGCAGTGTGAGGGAAATGGGACCTGGTGCAGTGTGAGGGGAATGGGGCCTGGTGCAGTCTGAGGGGAATGAGACCTGGTGCAGTGTGAAGGGAATGAGACCTGGAGCAATGTGTGGGGAATGGGACCTGGTGCAGTGTGAGGGGAATGAGACCTGGTGTAGTGTGAGGGGAATGACACCTGGTGCAGTGTGAGGGGAATGGGACCTGGTGCAGTGTGAGGGGAATGGGACATGGTGCAGTATGAGGGGAATGGGACCTGGTGCAGTGTGAGGGGAATGGGGCCTGGTGCAGTGTGAGGGGAATGGGACCTGGTACAGTGTGAGGGGAATGAGACCTGGTGCAGTGAGAGGGGAATGAAACCTGTTGCAGTGTGAGGGGAATGGGACCTGGTGCAGTGTGAGGGGAATGGGACCTGGTGCAGTGTGAGGGGAATGGGACCTGGAGCAGTGTGAGGGGAATGAGACCTGTTGCAGTGTGAGGGGAATGGGGCCTGGTGCAGTGTGAGGGGAATGAGACCTGGTGCAGTGAGAGGGGAATGAGACCTGGAGCAGTGTGAGGGGAATGGGACCTGGTGCAGTGTGAGGGGAATGGGGCCTGGTGCAGTGTGAGGGGAATGGGACCTGGTACAGTGTGAGGGGAATGGGACCTGGTGCAGTGTGAGGGGAATGGGACCTGGTGCAGTATGAGGGGAATGGGACCTGGTGCAGTGAGAGGGGAACGAGACCTGGAGCAGTGTGAGGGGAATGGGACCTGGTGCAGTGTGAGGGGAATGGGGCCTGGTGCAGTGTGAGGGGAATGGGACCTGGTACAGTGTGAGGGGAATGGGACCTGGTGCAGTGTGAGGGGAATGGGACCTGGTGCAGTATGAGGGGAATGGGACCAGGTGCAGTGAGAGGGGAATGAGACCTGGTGCAGTGAGAGGGGAATGAGACCTGTTGCAGTGTGAGGGGAATGGGGCCTGGTGCAGTGTGTGGGGAATGGGGCCTGGTGCAGTGTGAGGGGAATGGGGCCTGGTGCAGTGTGAGGGGAATGGGGCCTGGTGCAGTGTGAGGGGAATGGGACCTGGTACAGTGTGAGGGGAATGGGACCTGGTACAGTGTGAGGGGAATCAGACCTGGTGCAGTGAGAGGGGAATGAGACCTGTTGCAGTGTGAGGGGAATGGGACCTGGTGCAGTATGAGGGCAATGGGACCTGGTGCAGTGTGAGGGGAATGGGACCTGGTACAGTGTGAGGGGAATGGGACCTGGAGCAGTGTGAGGGGATTGAGACCTGATGCAGTGTGAGGGGAATGAGACCTGGAGCAGTGTGAGGGGAATGGGACCTGGTGCAGTGAGAGGGGAATGAGACCTGGTGCAGTGTGAGAGGAATGGGATCTGGTGCAGTGTGAGGGGAATGGGACCTGGTGCAGTGTGAGGGGAATGGGACCTGGTGCAGTGTGAGGGGAATGGGACCTGGTGCAGTGTGAGGGGAATGGGGCCTGGTGCAGTGTGAGGGGAATGGGGCCTGGTACAGTGTGAGGGGCATGAGACTTGGTGCAGTGTGAGGGGAATGAGACCTGGTGCAGTGTGAGGGGAATGGGACCAGGTGCAGTGTGAGGGGAATGGGGCCTGGTGCAGTGTGAGGGGAATGGGACCTGGTACAGTATGAGGGGAATGAGACCTGGAGCAGTGTGAAGGGAATGGGGCCTGGTGCAGTGTGAGGGGAATGGGACCTGGTGCAGTATGAGGGGAATCAGACCTGGTACAGTATGAGGGGAATGAGACCTGGAGCAGTGTGAGGGGAATGAGACCTGTTGCAGTGTGAGGGGAATGGGACCTGGTGCAGTGTGAGGGGAATGGGGCCTGGTGCAGTGTGTGGGGAATGGGGCCTGGTGCAGTGTGAGGGGAATGGGGCCTGGTGCAGTGTGAGGGGAATGGGACCTGGTACAGTGTGAGGGGAATGGGACCTGGTGCAGTATGAGGGGAATGGGACCTGGTGCAGTGAGAGGGGAATGGGACCTGGTGCAGTGTGAGGGGAATGGGACCTGGTGCAGTGTGAGGGGAATGGGACCTGGTGCAGTATGAGGGGAATGGGACCTGGTGCAGTGAGAGGGGAATGAGACCTGGTGCAGTGAGAGGGGAATGTGACCTGTTGCAGTGTGAGGGGAATGGGGCCTGGTGCAGTGTGTGGGGAATGGGGCCTGGTGCAGTGTGAGGGGAATGGGGCCTGGTGCAGTGTGAGGGGAATGGGACCTGGTACAGTGTGAGGGGAATGGGACCTGGTACAGTGTGAGGGGAATCAGACCTGGTGCAGTGAGAGGGGAATGAGACCTGTTGCAGTGTGAGGGGAATGGGACCTGGTGCAGTATGAGGGCAATGGGACCTGGTGCAGTGTGAGGGGAATGGGACCTGGTACAGTGTGAGGGGAATGGGACCTGGAGCAGTGTGAGGGGATTGAGACCTGATGCAGTGTGAGGGGAATGAGACCTGGAGCAGTGTGAGGGGAATGGGACCTGGTGCAGTGAGAGGGGAATGAGACCTGGTGCAGTGTGAGGGGAATGGGACCTGGTGCAGTGTGAGGGGAATGGGACCTGGTGCAGTGTGAGGGGAATAGGACCTGGTGCAGTGTGAGGGGAATGAGACCTGGTACAGTATGAGGGGAATGGGACCTGGTGCAGTGTGAGGGGAATGAGACCTGGAGCAGTGTGAGGGGAATGGGACCGGGTGCAGTGAGAGGGGAATGGGACCTGGTACAGTGTGAGGGGAATGAGACCTGGTACAGTATGAGGGGAATGAGACCTGGTACAGTATGAGGGGAATGGGACCTGGTGCAGTGTGAGGGGAATGGGACCTGGTGCAGTGTGAGGGGAATGAGACCTGGTACAGTATGAGGGGAATGAGACCTGGTACAGTATGAGGGGAATGGGACCTGGTGCAGTGTGAGGGGAATGGGACCTGGTGCAGTGTGAGGGGAATGAGACCTGGTGCAGTGTGAGGGGAATGGGACCTGGTGCAGTGTGAGGGGAATGAGACCTGGTGCAGTGTGAGGGGAATGGGACCTGGTGCAGTGTGAGGGGAATGAGACCTGGAGCAGTGTGAAGGGAATGAGACCTGGTGCAGTGTGAGGGGAATGGGACCTGGTGCAGTGTGAGTGGAATGGGACCTGGTGCAGTGTGAGGGGAATGAGACCTGGTGCAGTGTGAGGGGAATGGGACCTGGTGCAGCGTGAAGGGAATGAGACCTGGAGCAGTGTGAGGGGAATGAGACCTGGTACGGTCTGAGGGGAATGAGACCTGGTGCAGTATGAGGGGAATGGGACCTGGTGCAGTGTGTGGGGAATGGGACCTGGTGCAGTGTGAGGGGAATGGGACCTGGTGCAGTGTGAGGGGAATGGGGCCTGGTGCAGTGTGAGGGGAATGAGACCTGGAGCAGTGAGATGGGAATGGGGCCTGGTGCAGTGTGAGGGGAATGAGACCTGGAGCAGTGAGATGGCAATGGGGCCTGGTGCAGTGTGAGGGGAATGGGACCTGGTGCAGTGTGAGGGGAATGGGACCTGGTGCAGTGTGAGGGGAATGGGACCTGGTGCAGTGTGAGGGGAATGAGACCTGGTGCAGTGTGAGGGGAATGAGACCTGGTGCAGTGTGAAGGGAATGGGACCTGGAGCAGTGTGTGGGGAATGGCACCTGGTGCAGTGTGAGGGAAATGAGACCTGGTGCAGGGAGAGGGGAATGAGACCTGGTGCAGTGTGAGGGGAATGAGACCTGGTGCAGTTTGAGGGGAATGGGTCCTGGTGCAGTGTGAGGGGAATGGGTCCTGGTGCAGTGTGAGGGGAATGGGACCTGGTGCAGTGTGAGGGCAATGGGGCCTGGTGCAGTGTGAGGGGATTGGGACCTGGAGAAGTGTGTGGGGAATGGGACCTGGTGCAGTGTGAGGGGAATGGGACCTGGTGCAGTGTGAGGGAAATGGGACCTGGTGCAGTGTGAGGGGAATGGGGCCTGGTGCAGTCTGAGGGGAATGAGACCTGGTGCAGTGTGAAGGGAATGAGACCTGGAGCAATGTGTGGGGAATGGGACCTGGTGCAGTGTGAGGGGAATGGGACATGGTGCAGTATGAGGGGAATGGGACCTGGTGCAGTGTGAGGGGAATGGGGCCTGGTGCAGTGTGAGGGGAATGGGACCTGGTACAGTGTGAGGGGAATGAGACCTGGTGCAGTGAGAGGGGAATGAAACCTGTTGCAGTGTGAGGGGAATGGGACCTGGTGCAGTGTGAGGGGAATGGGACCTGGTGCAGTGTGAGGGGAATGGGACCTGGAGCAGTGTGAGGGGAATGAGACCTGTTGCAGTGTGAGGGGAATGGGGCCTGGTGCAGTGTGAGGGGAATGAGACCTGGTGCAGTGAGAGGGGAATGAGACCTGGAGCAGTGTGAGGGGAATGGGACCTGGTGCAGTGTGAGGGGAATGGGGCCTGGTGCAGTGTGAGGGGAATGGGACCTGGTACAGTGTGAGGGGAATGGGACCTGGTGCAGTGTGAGGGGAATGGGACCTGGTGCAGTATGAGGGGAATGGGACCTGGTGCAGTGAGATGGGAACGAGACCTGGAGCAGTGTGAGGGGAATGGGACCTGGTGCAGTGTGAGGGGAATGGGGCCTGGTGCAGTGTGAGGGGAATGGGACCTGGTACAGTGTGAGGGGAATGGGACCTGGTGCAGTGTGAGGGGAATGGGACCTGGTGCAGTATGAGGGGAATGGGACCAGGTGCAGTGAGAGGGGAATGAGACCTGGTGCAGTGAGAGGGGAATGAGACCTGTTGCAGTGTGAGGGGAATGGGGCCTGGTGCAGTGTGTGGGGAATGGGGCCTGGTGCAGTGTGAGGGGAATGGGGCCTGGTGCAGTGTGAGGGGAATGGGGCCTGGTGCAGTGTGAGGGGAATGGGACCTGGTACAGTGTGAGGGGAATGGGACCTGGTACAGTGTGAGGGGAATCAGACCTGGTGCAGTGAGAGGGGAATGAGACCTGTTGCAGTGTGAGGGGAATGGGACCTGGTGCAGTATGAGGGCAATGGGACCTGGTGCAGTGTGAGGGGAATGGGACCTGGTACAGTGTGAGGGGAATGGGACCTGGAGCAGTGTGAGGGGATTGAGACCTGATGCAGTGTGAGGGGAATGAGACCTGGAGCAGTGTGAGGGGAATGGGACCTGGTGCAGTGAGAGGGGAATGAGACCTGGTGCAGTGTGAGGGGAATGGGACCTGGTGCAGTGTGAGGGGAATGGGACCTGGTGCAGTGTGAGGGGAATAGGACCTGGTGCAGTGTGAGGGGAATGAGACCTGGTACAGTATGAGGGGAATGGGACCTGGTGCAGTGTGAGGGGAATGAGACCTGGAGCAGTGTGAGGGGAATGGGACCGGGTGCAGTGAGAGGGGAATGGGACCTGGTACAGTGTGAGGGGAATGAGACCTGGTACAGTATGAGGGGAATGAGACCTGGTACAGTATGAGGGGAATGGGACCTGGTGCAGTGTGAGGGGAATGGGACCTGGTGCAGTGTGAGGGGAATGAGACCTGGTACAGTATGAGGGGAATGAGACCTGGTACAGTATGAGGGGAATGGGACCTGGTGCAGTGTGAGGGGAATGGGACCTGGTGCAGTGTGAGGGGAATGAGACCTGGTGCAGTGTGAGGGGAATGGGACCTGGTGCAGTGTGAGGGAATGGGACCTGGTGCAGTGTGAGGGGAATGGGACCTGGTGCAGTGTGAGGGGAATGAGACCTGGAGCAGTGTGAAGGGAATGAGACCTGGTGCAGTGTGAGGGGAATGGGACCTGGTGCAGTGTGAGGGGAATGGGACCTGGTGCAGTGTGAGGGGAATGAGACCTGGTGCAGTGTGAGGGGAATGGGACCTGGTGCAGCGTGAAGGGAATGAGACCTGGAGCAGTGTGAAGGGAATGAGACCTGGAGCAGTGTGAGGGGAATGAGACCTGGTACGGTCTGAGGGGAATGAGACCTGGTGCAGTATGAGGGGAATGGGACCTGGTGCAGTGTGAGGGGAATGGGACCTGGTACAGTGTGAGGGGAATGGGGCCTGGTGCAGTGTGAGGGGAATGAGACCTGGAGCAGTGAGATGGGAATGGGGCCTGGTGCAGTGTGAGGGGAATGAGACCTGGAGCAGTGAGATGGCAATGGGGCCTGGTGCAGTGTGAGGGGAATGGGACCTGGTGCAGTGTGAGGGGAATGGGACCTGGTGCAGTGTGAGGGGAATGGGACCTGGTGCAGTGTGAGGGGAATGAGACCTGGTGCAGTGTGAGGGGAATGAGACCTGGTGCAGTGTGAAGGGAATGGGACCTGGAGCAGTGTGTGGGGAATGGCACCTGGTGCAGTGTGAGGGAAATGAGACCTGGTGCAGGGAGAGGGGAATGAGACCTGGTGCAGTGTGAGGGGAATGAGACCTGGTGCAGTTTGAGGGGAATGGGTCCTGGTGCAGTGTGAAGGGAATGGGACCTGGTGCAGTGTGAGGGCAATGGGGCCTGGTGCAGTGTGAGGGGATTGGGACCTGGAGAAGTGTGTGGGGAATGGGACCTGGTGCAGTGTGAGGGGAATGGGACCTGGTGCAGTGTGAGGGAAATGGGACCTGGTGCAGTGTGAGGGGAATGGGGCCTGGTGCAGTCTGAGGGGAATGAGACCTGGTGCAGTGTGAAGGGAATGAGACCTGGAGCAATGTGAGGAGAATGGGTCCTGGTGCAGTGTGAGGGGAATGGGACCTGGTGCAGTGTGAGGGGAATGAGACCTGGTGTAGTGTGAGGGGAATGACACCTGGTGCAGTGTGAGGGGAATGGGACCTGGTGCAGTGTGAGGGGAATGGGACATGGTGCAGTATGAGGGGAATGGGACCTGGGGCAGTGTGAGGGGAATGGGGCCTGGTGCAGTGTGAGGGGAATGGGACCTGGTACAGTGTGAGGGGAATGAGACCTGGTGCAGTGAGAGGGGAATGAGACCTGTTGCAGTGTGAGGGGAATGAGACCTGGTGCAGTGTGAGGGGAATGGGACCTGGTGCAGTGTGAGGGGAATGGGACCTGGAGCAGTGTGAGGGGAATGAGACCTGTTGCAGTGTGAGGGGAATGGGGCCTGGTGCAGTGTGAGGGGAATGAGACCTGGTGCAGTATGAGGGGAATGGGACCTGGTGCAGTGTGAGGGGAATGAGACCTGGTGCAGTGTGAGGGGAATGGGACCTGGTGCAGTGTGAGGGGAATGGGACCTGGTGCAGTGTGAGGGGAATGAGACCTGGTGCAGTATGAGGGGAATGGGGCCTGGTACAGTTTGAGGGGAATGGGGCCTGGTACAGTTTGAGGGGAATGGGACCTGGTGCAGTGTGAGGGGAATGGGACCTGGTGCAGTGTGAGGGGAATGGGACCTGGTGCAGTGTGAGGGGAATGAGACCTGGTGCAGTATGAGGGGAATGGGGCCTGGTACAGTTTGAGGGGAATGGGACCTGGTGCAGTGTGAGGGGAATGGGACCTGGTGCAGTGTGAGGGGAATGAGACCTGGTGCAGTATGAGGGGAATGAGACCTGGTGCAGTATGAGGGGAATGGGGCCTGGTACAGTGTGAGGGGAATGGGACCTGGTGCAGTGTGAGGGGAATGGGACCTGGTGCAGTGTGAGGGGAGTGAGACCTGGAGCAGTGTGTGGGGAATGGGACCTGGTGCAGTGTGAAGGGAATGAGACCTGGTGCAGTGTGAGGGCAATGGGACCTGGTGCAGTGTGAGGGGATTTGGACCTGGAGAAGTGGGTGGGGAATGGGACCTGGTGCAGTGTGAGGGGAATGGGACCTGGTGCAGTGTGAGGGAAATGGGAACTGGTGCAGTGTGAGGGGAATGGGGCCTGGTGCAGTGCGAGGGGAATGGGGCCTGGTGCAGTGTGAGGGGAATGAGACCTGGTGCATTGTGAGGGGAATGAGACCTGGTGCAGTGTGAAGGGAATGAGACCTGGTGCAGTGTGAGGGCAATGGGGCCTGGTGCAGTGTGAGGGGATTGGGACCTGGAGAAGTGTGTGGGGAATGGGACCTGGTGCAGTGTGAGGGGAATGGGACCTGGTGCAGTGTGAGGGAAATGGGACCTGGTGCAGTGTGAGGGGAATGGGGTCTGGTGCAGCGCGAGGGGAATGGGGCCT
This sequence comes from Chiloscyllium plagiosum, assembly GCF_037043375.1. Lineage (NCBI taxonomy): Eukaryota > Metazoa > Chordata > Chondrichthyes > Orectolobiformes > Hemiscylliidae > Chiloscyllium > Chiloscyllium plagiosum. Next base: position 80,798,925 of record NW_028270155.1, read on the forward strand.
GGTGCAGTGTGAGGGGAATGAGACCTGGTGTAGTGTGAGGGGAATGGGACCTGGTGCAGTGTGAGTGGAATGAGACCTGGTGCAGTGTGAGGGGAATGGGACCTGGAGCAGTGTGAGGGGAATGGGACCTGGAGCAGTGTGAGGGGAATGGGACCTGGAGTAGTGTGAGGGGAATCGGACCTGGTGCAGTGTGAGGGGAATGAGACCTGGTGCAGTGTGAGGGGAATGGGACCTGGTGCAGTGTGAAGGGAATGAGACCTGGTGCAGTGTGAGGGCAATGGGGCCTGGTGCAGTGTGAGGGGATTGGGACCTGGAGAAGTGTGTGTGGAATGGGACCTGGTGCAGTGTGAGGAGAATGGGTCCTGGTGCAGTTTGAGGGAAATGGGACCTGGTACAGTATGAGGGGAATGACACCTGGTGCAGTGTGAGGGGAACGGGACCTGGTGCAGTGTGAGGGGAATGGGACATGGTGCAGTATGAGGGGAATGGGACCTGGTGCAGTGTGAGGGGAATGGGGCCTGGTGCAGTGTGAGGGGAATGAGACCTGGTACAGTGTGAGGGGAATGAGACCTGGTGCAGTGAGAGGGGAATGAGACCTGTTGCAGTGTGAGGGGAATGAGACCTGGTGCAGTGAGAGGGGAATGAGGCCTGTTGCAGTATGAGGCGAATGGGACCTGGTGCAGTGTGAGGGGAATGGGACCTGGTACAGTGTGAGGGGAATGGGACCTGGAGCAGTGTGAGGGGAATGGGACCTGGTGCAGTGTGAGGGGAATGGGACCTGCTGCAGTGAGAGGGGAATGAGACCTGGAGCAGTGTGAGGGGAATGAGACCTGGTGCAGTGTGAGGGGAATGGGACCTGGTGCAGTGTGAGGGGAATGGGACCTGGTGCAGTGAGAGGGGAATGAGACCTGGTGCAGTGTGAGGGGAATGGGACCTGGTGCAGTGAGAGGGGAATGAGACCTGGTGCAGTGTGAGGGGAACGAGACCTGGAGCAGTGTGAAGGGAATGAGACCTGGAGCAGTGTGAGGGGAATGAGACCTGGTGCAGTGTGAGGGGAATGGGACCTGGTGCAGCATGAGGGGAATGAGACCTGGAGCAGTGTGAAGGGAATGGGGCCTGGTGCAGTGTGAAGGGAATGAGACCTGGAGCAGTGTGAGGGGAATGAGACCTGGTGCAGTGTGAGGATAATGGGACCTGGTGCAGTGTGAGGGGAACGAGACCTGGAGCAGTGTGAAGGGAATGAGACCTGGAGCAGTGTGAGGGGAATGAGACCTGGTGCAGTGTGAGGGGAATGGGACCTGGTGCATCATGAGGGGAATGAGACCTGGAGCAGTGTGAGGGGAATGGGACCTGGAGCAGTATGAGGGGAATGGGGCCTGGTACAGTGTGTGGGGAATGGGACCTGGTGCAGTGTGAGGGGAATGGGACCTGGTGCAGTGTGAGGGGAATGAGACCTGGAGCAGTGAGATGGGAATGGGGCCTGGTGCAGTGTGAGGGGAATGGGACCTGGTGCAGTGTGAAGGGAATGAGACCTGGTGCAGTGTGAGGGGAATGGGACCTGGTGCAGTGTGAGGGGAATGAGACCTGGAGCAGTGTGAGGGGAATGGGGCCTGGTGCAGTGTGAGGGGAATGGGACCTGGTGCAGTGTGAAGGGAATGAGACCTGGTGCAGTGTGTGGGGAATGGGACCTGGAGCAGTGAGATGGCAATGGGGCCTGGTGCAGTATGAGGGGAATGGGACCTGGTGCAGTGTGAGGGGATTGGGACCTGGAGAAGTGGGTGGGGAATGGGACCTGGTGCAGTGTGAGGGGAATGGGACCTGGTGCAGTGTGAGGGAAATGGGACCTGGTGCAGTGTGAGGGAAATGAGACCTGGTGCAGTATGAGGGGAATGGGGCCTGGTGCAGTGCGAGGGGAATGGGGCCTGGTGCAGTGTGAGGGGAATGAGACCTGGTGCAGTGTGAGGGGAATGAGACCTGGTGCAGTGTGAAGGGAATGAGACCTGGAGCAGTGTGAGGGGAATGGGACCTGGTGCAGTGTGAGGGGAATGAGACCTGGTGCAGTGTGAGGGGAATGAGACCTGGTACAGTATGAGGGGAATGGGACCTGGTGCAGTGTGAAGGGAATGAGACCTGGAGCAGTGTGTGGGCAATGGGACCTGGTGCAGTGTGAGGGGAATGAGACCTGGTGTAGTGTGAGGGGAATGGGACCTGGTGCAGTGTGAGTGGAATGAGACCTGGTGCAGTGTGAGGGGAATGGGACCTGGAGCAGTGTGAGGGGAATGGGACCTGGAGCAGTGTGAGGGGAATGGGACCTGGTGCAGTGTGAGGGGAATGAGACCTGGTGCAGTGTGAGGGGAATGGGACCTGGTGCTGTGTGAAGGGAATGAGACCTGGTGCAGTGTGAGGGGATTGGGACCTGGAGAAGTGTGTGGGGAATGGGACCTGGTGCAGTGTGAGGGGAATGGGACCTGGTGCAGTGTGAGGGGAATGGGATCTGGTGCAGTGTGAGGGGAATGGGGCCTGGTGCAGTGCGAGGGGAATGGGGCCTGGTGCAGTGTGAGGGGAATGAGACCTGGTGCAGTGTGAGGGGAATGGGACCTGGTGCAGTGTGAGTGGAATGAGACCTGGTGCAGTGTGAGGGGACTGGGACCTGGAGCAGTGTGAGGGGAATGAGACCTGGTGCAGTGTGAAGGGAATGAGACCTGGTGCAGTGTGAGGGGAATGAGACCTGGTGCAGTGTGAAGGGAATGAGACCTGGAGCAGTGTGAGGGGAATGGGACCTGGAGCAGTGTGAGGGGAATCGGACCTGGAGCAGTATGAGGGGAATGGGGCCTGGTGCAGTGTTTAGGGGAATGGGACCTGGTGCAGTGTGAGGGGAATGAGACCTGGTGCAGTGTGAGGGGAATGGGGCCTGGTGCAGTGTGAGGGGAATGAGACCTGGTGCAGTATGAGGGGAATGGGGCCTGGTGCAGTGTTTAGGGGAATGGGACCTGGTGCAGTGTGAGGGGAATGAGACCTGGTGCAGTATGAGGGGAATGGGGCCTGGTGCAGTGTTTAGGGGAATGGGACCTGGTGCAGTGTGAGGGGAATGAGACCTGGTGCAGTGTGAGGGGAATGGGGCCTGGTGCAGTGTGAGGGGAATGAGACCTGGTGCAGTGTGAAGGGAATGGGACCTGGTGCAGTGTGAGGGGCATGAGACCTGGTGCAGTATGAGGGGAATGAGACCTGGTGCAGTGTGAGGGGAATGGGGCCTGGTGCAGTGTGAGGGGAATGAGACCTGGTGCAGTGTGAGGGGAATGGGACCTGGTACAGTATGAGGGGAATGAGACCTGGAGCAGTGTGAGGGGAATGGGACCTGGTACAGTATGAGGGGAATGGGGCCTGGTGCAGTGTGAGGGGAATGGGGCCTGGTGCAGTGTGAGGGGAATGGGACATGGTGCAGTATGAGGGGAATGGGACCTGGTGCAGTGTGAGGGGAATGGGGCCTGGTGCAGTGTGAGGGGAATGGGACCTGGTACAGTATGAGGGGAATGGGGCCTGGTGCAGTGTGAGGGGAATGGGGCCTGGTGCAGTGTGAGGGGAATGGGACATGGTGCAGTATGAGGGGAATGGGACCTGGTGCAGTGTGAGGGGAATGGGGCCTGGTGCAGTGTTAGGGGAATGGGACCTGGTACAGTGTGAGGGGAATGGGACCTGGTAGAGTGTGAGGGGAATGAGACCTGGTGCAGTGAGAGGGGAATGAGACCTGGTGCAGTGAGAGGGGAATGAGACCTGTTGCAGTGTGAGGGGAATGGGACCTGGTGCAGTATGAGGGCAATGGGACCTGGTGCAGTGTGAGGGGAATGGGACCTGGTACAGTGTGAGGGGAATGAGACCTGGTGCAGTGTGAGGGGAATGGGACCTGGTACAGTGTGAGGGGAATGAGACCTGGTGCAGTGTGAGGGGAATGAGACCTGGAGCAGTTTGAGGGGAATGGGACCTGGTGCAGTGAGAGGGGAATGAGACCTGGTGCAGTGTGAGGGGAATGTGACCTGGTGCAGTGTGAAGGGAATGGGACCTGGAGCAGTGAGAGGGGAATGAGACCTGGTGCAGTGTGAGGGGAATGGGACCTGGTGCAGTGTGAAGGGAATGGGACCTGGAGCAGTGAGAGGGGAATGAGACCTGGTACAGTATGAGGGGAATGGGACCTGGTGCAGTGTGAGGGGAATGGGACCTGGTGCAGTGTGAGGGGAATGAGACCTGGTACAGTATGAGGGGAATGGGACCTGGTGCAGTGTGAGGGGAATGAGACCTGGAGCAGTGTGATTGGAATGGGACCGGGTGCAGTGTGAGGGGAATGAGACCTGGTACAGTATGAGGGGAATGGGACCTGGTGTAGTGAGAGGGGAATGAGACCTGGTGCAGTGTGAGGGGAATGAGACCTGGTACAGTGTGAGGGGAATGAGACCTGGTACAGTATGAGGGGAATGAGACCTGGTGCAGTGTGAGGGGAATGGGACCTGGTGCAGTGTGAGGGGAATGGGACCTGGTACAGTATGAGGGGAATGAGACCTGGTGCAGTATGAGGGGAATGAGAACTGGTACAGTATGAGGGGAATGGGACCTGGTGCAGTGTGAGGGGAATGGGACCTGGTGTATTGTGAGGGGAATGGGACCTGGTGCAGTGTGAGGGGAATGGGACCTGGTGCAGTGTGAGGGGAATGAGACCTGGTGCAGTGTGAGGGGAATGGGACCTGGTACAGTATGAGGGGAATGAGACCTGGTACAGTATGAGGGGAATGAGAACTGGTACAGTATGAGGGGAATGGGACCTGGTGCAGTGTGAGGGGAATGGGACCTGGTGCAGTGTGAGGGGAATGAGACCTGGTGCAGTGTGAGGGGAATGGGACCTGGTACGGTCTGAGGGGAATGAGACCTGGTGCAGTGTGAGGGGAATGGGGCCTGGTACAGTGTGAGGGGAATGAGACTTGGAGCAGTGAGATGGGAATGGGGCCTGGTGCAGTGTGAGGGGAATGAGACCTGGAGCAGTGAGATGGCAATGGGGCCTGGTGCAGTGTGAGGGGAATGGGACCTGGAGCAGTGTGTGGGGAATGGGACCTGGAGCAGTGTGTGGGGAATGGGACCTGGAGCAGTGTGTGGGGAATGGGACCTGGTGCAGTGTGAGGGGAATGAGACCTGGTGCAGTGTGAGGGGAATGGGACCTGGAGCAGTTTGAGGGGAATGAGACCTGGTACAGTGTGAGGGGAATGAGACCTGGTGCAGTGTGAAGGGAATGGGACCTGGAGCAGTGTGAGGGGAATGAGACCTGGTGCAGTGTGAGGGGAATGAGACCTGGTGCAGTGTGAAGGGAATGGGACGTGGAGCAGTGTGAGGGGAATGAGACCTGGTGCAGTGTGAAGGGAATGGGACCTGGAGCAGTGTGAGGGGAATGGGACCTGGTGCAGTGAGAGGGGAATGAGACCTGGTGCAGTGTGAGGGAAATGGGGCCTGGTGCAGTATGAGGGGAATGAGATCTGGTACAGTATGAGGGGAATGAGACCTGGTGCAGTGTGAGGGGAATGAGGCCTGGTGCAGTGTGAGGGGAATGGGGCCTGGTGCAGTGTGAGGGGAATGGGACCTGGTGCAGTATGAGGGGAATGAGACCTGGAGCAGTGTGAGGGGAATGGGACCTGGTGCAGTGAGAGGGGAATGAGACCTGGTGCAGTGTGAGGGAAATGGGGCCTGGTGCAGTATGAGGGGAAAGGGACATGTTGCAGTGCGAAGGGGAATGAAACCTGGTTCAGTGTGAGGGGAATGAGACCTGGTGCAGTGTGAGGGGAATGGGACCTGGTGCAGTATGAGGGGAATGAGACCTGGAGCAGTGTGAGGGGAATGGGACCTGGTGCAGTGAGAGGGGAATGAGACCTGGTGCAGTGTGAGGGAAATGGGGCCTGGTGCAGTATGAGGGGAATGGGGCCTGTTGCAGTGCGAGGGGGAATGGTTCCTGGTGCAGTGTGAGAGGAATGGAGCATGGTGCAGTGTGAGGGGAATGGGACCTGGTGCAGTGTGAGGGGAATGGGACCTGGTGCAGTATGAGGGGAATGAGACCTGGAGCAGTGTGAGGGAAATGGGACCTGGTGCAGTGAGAGGGGAATGAGACCTGGTGCAGTGTGAGGGAAATGGGGCCTGGTGCAGTGTGAAGGGAATGAGACCTGGAGCAGTGTGAGGGGAATGAGAACTGGTGCAGTGTGAAGGGAATTGGACCTGGTGCAGTGTGAGGGGAATGGGACCTGGTGCAGTGTGAGGCGAATGAGACCTGGTGCAGTGTGAGGGGAATGAGACCTGGAGCAGTGTGAGGGGAATGAGACCTGGTGCAGTGTGAGGGCAATGTGACCTGGTGCAGTGTGAGTGGAATGGGACCTGGTGCAGTGTGAGGGGAATGGGGCCTGGTGCAGTGTGAGGGGAATGAGACCTGGTACAGTGCGAGGGGGAATGAGACCTGGTGCAGTGTGAAGGGAATGGGACCTGGTGCAGTGTGAGGGGAATGAGACCTGGAGCAGTGTGAGGGGAATGAGACCTGGAGCAGTGTGAGGGGAATGAGACCTGGTGCAGTGTGAGGGGAATGAGACCTGGAGCAGTGTGAGGGGAATGGGACCTGGTGCAGTGTGAGGGGAATAAGACCTGGTGCAGTGTGAGGGGAATGGGACCTGGTACAGTATGAGGGGAATGAGACCTGGTACAGTATGAGGGGAATGAGAACTGGTACAGTATGAGGGGAATGGGACCTGGTGCAGTGTGAGGGGAATGGGACCTGGTGCAGTGTGAGGGGAATGAGACCTGGTGCAGTGTGAGGGGAATGGGACCTGGTACGGTCTGAGGGGAATGAGACCTGGTGCAGTGTGAGGGGAATGGGGCCTGGTACAGTGTGAGGGGAATGAGACTTGGAGCAGTGAGATGGGAATGGGGCCTGGTGCAGTGTGAGGGGAATGAGACCTGGAGCAGTGAGATGGCAATGGGGCCTGGTGCAGTGTGAGGGGAATGGGACCTGGAGCAGTGTGTGGGGAATGGGACCTGGAGCAGTGTGTGGGGAATGGGACCTGGAGCAGTGTGTGGGGAATGGGACCTGGTGCAGTGTGAGGGGAATGAGACCTGGTGCAGTGTGAGGGGAATGGGACCTGGAGCAGTTTGAGGGGAATGAGACCTGGTACAGTGTGAGGGGAATGAGACCTGGTGCAGTGTGAAGGGAATGGGACCTGGAGCAGTGTGAGGGGAATGAGACCTGGTGCAGTGTGAGGGGAATGAGACCTGGTGCAGTGTGAAGGGAATGGGACGTGGAGCAGTGTGAGGGGAATGAGACCTGGTGCAGTGTGAAGGGAATGGGACCTGGAGCAGTGTGAGGGGAATGGGACCTGGTGCAGTGAGAGGGGAATGAGACCTGGTGCAGTGTGAGGGAAATGGGGCCTGGTGCAGTATGAGGGGAATGAGATCTGGTACAGTATGAGGGGAATGAGACCTGGTGCAGTGTGAGGGGAATGAGGCCTGGTGCAGTGTGAGGGGAATGGGGCCTGGTGCAGTGTGAGGGGAATGGGACCTGGTGCAGTATGAGGGGAATGAGACCTGGAGCAGTGTGAGGGGAATGGGACCTGGTGCAGTGAGAGGGGAATGAGACCTGGTGCAGTGTGAGGGAAATGGGGCCTGGTGCAGTATGAGGGGAAAGGGACATGTTGCAGTGCGAAGGGGAATGAAACCTGGTTCAGTGTGAGGGGAATGAGACCTGGTGCAGTGTGAGGGGAATGGGACCTGGTGCAGTATGAGGGGAATGAGACCTGGAGCAGTGTGAGGGGAATGGGACCTGGTGCAGTGAGAGGGGAATGAGACCTGGTGCAGTGTGAGGGAAATGGGGCCTGGTGCAGTATGAGGGGAATGGGGCCTGTTGCAGTGCGAGGGGGAATGGTTCCTGGTGCAGTGTGAGAGGAATGGAGCATGGTGCAGTGTGAGGGGAATGGGACCTGGTGCAGTGTGAGGGGAATGGGACCTGGTGCAGTATGAGGGGAATGAGACCTGGAGCAGTGTGAGGGAAATGGGACCTGGTGCAGTGAGAGGGGAATGTGACCTGGTGCAGTGTGAGGGAAATGGGGCCTGGTGCAGTGTGAAGGGAATGAGACCTGGAGCAGTGTGAGGGGAATGAGACCTGGTGCAGTGTGAAGGGAATTGGACCTGGTGCAGTGTGAGGGGAATGGGACCTGGTGCAGTGTGAGGCGAATGAGACCTGGTGCAGTGTGAGGGGAATGAGACCTGGAGCAGTGTGAGGGGAATGAGACCTGGTGCAGTGTGAGGGCAATGTGACCTGGTGCAGTGTGAGTGGAATGGGACCTGGTGCAGTGTGAGGGGAAAGTGGCCTGGTGCAGTGTGAAGGGAATGGGACCTGGTGCAGTGTGAGGGGAATGGGGCCTGGTGCAGTGTGAGGGGAATGAGACCTGGAGCAGTGTGAGGGGAATGAGACCTGGTGCAGTGTGAGGGGAATGAGACCTGGAGCAGTGTGAGGGGAATGAGACCTGGTGCAGTGTGAGGGGAATGAGACCTGGTGCAGTGTGAAGGGAATGGGACCTGGTGCAGTGTGTGGGGAATGAGACCTGGAGCAGTGTGAAGGGAATGGGACCTGGTGCAGTGTGAGGGGAATGAGACCTGGTGCAGTGTGAGGGGAATGAGACCTGGAGCAGTGTGAGGGGAATGAGACCTGGTGCAGTGTGAGGGGAATGAGACCTGGAGCAGTGTGTGGGGAATGAGACCTGGTGCAGTGTGAAGGGAATGGGACCTCGTGCAGTGTGAGGGGAATGAGACCTGGTGCAGTGTGAGGGGAATGAGACCTGGTACACTCTGAGGGGAATGAGACCTGGAGCAGTGTGAGGGGAATGAGGCCTGGTGCAGTATGAGGGGAATGGGGCCTGGTGCAGTGTGAGGGGAATGGGACCTGGTGCAGTATGAGGGGAATGAGACCTGGTGCAGTATGAGGGGAATGGGACCTGGTGCAGTATGAGGGGAATGAGACCTGGAGCAGTGTGAGGGAAATGGGACCTGGTGCAGTGAGAGGGGAATGAGACCTGGTGCAGTGTGAGGGAAATGGGGCCTGGTGCAGTATGAGGGGAAAGGGACCTGTTGCAGTGCGAAGGGGAATGAAACCTGGTGCAGTGTGAGGGGAATGAGACCTGGTGCAGTGTGAGGGGAATGGGACCTGGTGCAGTATGAGGGGAATGAGACCTGGAGCAGTGTGAGGGGAATGGGACCTGGTGCAGTGAGAGGGGAATGAGACCTGGTGCAGTGTGAGGGAAATGGGGCCTGGTGCAGTATGAGGGGAATGGGACCTGTTGCAGTGCGATGGGGAATGGTTCCTGGTGCAGTGTGAGGGGAATGGAGCATGGTGCAGTGTGAGGGGAATGGGACCTGGTGCAGTGTGAGGGGAATGGAGCATGGTGCAGTGTGAGGGGAATGGGACCTGGTGCAGTGTGAGGGGAATGGAGCCTGGTGCAGTGTGTGGGGAATGGGACCTGGTGCAGTATGAGGGGAATGAGACCTGGAGCAGTGTGAGGGGATTGGGACCTGGTACAGTATGAGGGGAATGAGACCTGGTGCAGTGTGAGGGGAATGGGACCTGGTGCAGTGTGAGGGGAATGGGACCTGGTGGAGTGTGAGGGGAATGGGACCTGGTGCAGTGTGAGGGGAATGGGACCGGGTGCAGTATGAGGGGAATGGGACCTGGTGCAGTGTGAGGGGAATGGGACCTGGTGCAGTATGAGGGGATTGGGACCTGGTACAGTGTGAGGGGAATGAGACCTGGTGCAGTGTGAGGGGAATGGGACCTGGTGCAGTGTGAAGGGAATGAGACCTGGAGCAGTGTGAGGGGAATGAGACCTGGTGCAGTGTGAAGGGAATTGGACCTGGTGCAGTGTGAGGGGAATGGGACCTGGTGCAGTGTGAGGCGAATGAGACCTGGTGCAGTGTGAGGGGAATGAGACCTGGAGCAGTGTGAGGGGAATGAGACCTGGTGCAGTGTGAGGGCAATGTGACCTGGTGCAGTGTGAGTGGAATGGGACCTGGTGCAGTGTGAGGGGAATGGGGCCTGGTGCAGTGTGAGGGGAATGAGACCTGGTACAGTGCGAGGGGGAATGAGACCTGGTGCAGTGTGAAGGGAATGGGACCTGGTGCAGTGTGTGGGGAATGAGACCTGGAGCAGTGTGAGGGGAATGAGACCTGGTGCAGTGTGAGGGGAATGAGACCTGGTGCAGTGTGAAGGGAATGGGACCTGGTGCAGTGTATGGGGAATGAGACCTGGAGCAGTGTGAGGGGAATGAGACCTGGTGCAGTGTGAGGGGAATGAGACCTGGAGCAGTGTGTGGGGAATGAGACCTGGTGCAGTGTGAAGGGAATGGGACCTCGTGCAGTGTGAGGGGAATGAGACCTGGTTCAGTGTGAGGGGAATGAGACCTGGAGCAGTGTGTGGGGAATGAGACCTGGTGCAGTGTGAGGGGAATGGGACCTGGTGCAGTGTGAGGGGAATGGGACCTGGTGCAGTGTGAGGGGAATTGGACCTGGAGCAGTGTGAGGGGAATGGGACCTGGTGCAGTGTGAGGGGAATGGGACCTGGTTCAGTGTGAGGGGAATGAGACCTGGAGCAGTGTGTGGGGAATGAGACCTGGTGCAGTGTGAGGGGAATGGGACCTGGTGCAGTGTGAGGGGAATGGGACCTGGTGCAGTGTGAGGGGAATGGGACCTGGAGCAGTGTGAGGGGAATGGGACCTGGTGCAGTGTGAGTGGAATGCGACCTGGAGCAGTGTGTGGGGAATGGGACCTGGTGCAGTGTGAGGGGAATGGGACCTGGTGCAGTGTGAGGGGAATGGGGCCTGGTGCAGTGTGAGGGGAATGGGGCCTGGTGCAGTGTGAGGGGAATGGGGCCTGGTACAGTGAGAGGGGAATGAGACCTGGTGCATTGTGAGGGGAATGAGACCTGGTGCAGTGTGAGGGGAATGAGACCTGGTGCAGTGTGAAGGGAATGGGACCTGGTGCAGTGTGAGGGGAATGGGACCTGGTGCAGTGTGAAGGGAATGGGACCTTGTGCAGTGTGAGGGGAATGGGACCTGGTGCAGTGTGAGTGGAATGCGACCTGGAGCAGTGTGTGGGGAATGGGACCTGGTGCAGTGTGAGGGGAATGAGACCTGGTGCAGTGTGAAGGGAATGAGACCTGGTGCAGTGTGAAGGGAATGGGACCTGGTGCAGTGTGAGGGGAATGAGACCTGGTGCAGTGTGAGGGGAATGAGACCTGGTGCAGTGTGAGGGGAATGAGACCTGGAGCAGTGTGTGGGGAATGAGACCTGGTGCAGTGTGAGGGGAATGGGACCTGGTGCAGTGTGAGTGGAATGCGACCTGGAGCAGTGTGTGGGGAATGGGACCTGGTGCAGTGTGAGGGGAATGGGACCTGGTGCAGTGTGAGGGGAATGGGGCCTGGTGCAGTGTGAGGGGAATGGGGCCTGGTGCAGTGTGAGGGGAATGGGGCCTGGTGCAGTGAGAGGGGAATGAGACCTGGTGCAGTGTGAGGGGAATGAGACCTGGTGCAGTGTGAAGGGAATGAGACCTGGAGCAGTGTGTGGGGAATGGGACCTGGTGCAGTGTGAGGGGAATGAGACCTGGTGCAGTGTGAGGGCAATGGGACCTGGTGCAGTGTGAAGGGAATGTGACCTGGAGCAGTGTGTGGAGAATGCGGCCTGGTGCAGTGTGAGGGGAATGAGACCTGGAGAAGTGTGAAGGGAATGAGACCTGGTACAGTCTGAGGGGAATGAGACCTGGTGCAGTATGAGGGGAATGGGGCCTGGTGCAGTGTGAGGGGAATGGGACCTGGTGCAGTGTGTGGGGAGTGGGGCCTGGTGCAATGTGAGGGGAATGAGACCTGGTGCAGTGAGAGGGGAATGGGACCTGGTGCAGTGTGGGGAGAATGGGATCTGGTGCAGTGTGTGGGGAATGGGACCTGGTACAGTATGAGGGGAATGGGGCCTGGTGCAGTGTGAGGGGAATGGGGCCTGGTGCAGTGTGAGGGGAATCAGACCTGGAGCAGTGTGTGGGGAATGGGACCTGGTGCAGTGTGAGGGGAATGGGACCTGGTGCAGTGAGGGGGGAATGAGACCTGGAGCAGTGTGAGGGGAATGAGACCTGGTGCAGTATGAGGGGAATGGGGCCTGGTGCAGTGTGAGGGGAATGGGACCTGGTACAGTATGAGGGGAATGAGACCTGGTACAGTCTGAGGGGAATGAGACCTGGTGCAGTATGAGGGGAATGGGACCTGGTACAGTGTGAGGGGAATGGGGCCTGGTGCAGTGAGAGGGGAATGAGACCTGGAGCAGTGTGAAGGGAATGAGACCTGGTGCAGTGTGAGGGGAATGAGACCTGGTGCAGTATGAGGGGAATGGGGCCTGGTGCAGTGAGAGGGGAATGAGACTTGGAGCAGTGTGAAGGGAATGAGACCTGGAGCAGTGTGAGGGGAATGAGACCTGGTGCAGTATGAGGGGAATGGGGCCTGGTGCAGTGTGAGGGGAATGAGACCTGGAGCAGTGTGAAGGGAATGAGACCTGGAGCAGTGTGAGGGGAATGAGACCTGGTGCAGTGTGAGGGGAATGGGGCCTGGTGCAGTGTGAGGGGAAAGGGACCTGGTGCAGTGTGAGGGGAATCGGGCCTGGTACAGTGTGAGGGGAATGGGACCTGGTGCAGTGTGAAGGGAATGAGACCTGGAGCAGTGTGAGGGGAATGGGGCCTGGTGCAGTGTGAGGGGAAAGGGACCTGGTGCAGTGTGAGGGGAATGAGACCTGGTGCAGTGAGAGGGAAATGGGGCCTGGTGCAGTATGAGGGGAATGGGACCTGTTGCAGTGCGAGGGGGAATGAAACCTGGTGCAGTGTGAGGGGAACGAGACCTGGTGCAGTGTGAGGGGAATGGGACCTGGTGCAGTGTGAGGGGAATGGAGCCTGGTGCAGTGTGAGGGGAATGGGACCTGGTGCAGTATGAGGGGAATGAGACCTGGAGCAGTGTGAGGGGATTGGGACCTGGTACAGTGTGAGGGGAATGAGACCTGGTGCAGTGTGAGGGGAATGGGACCTGGTGCAGTGTGAGGGGAATGGGACCTGGTGCAGTGTGTGGGGAATGGGGCCTGGTACAGTGTGAGGGGAATGGGACCTGGTGCAGTGTGAAGGGAATGAGACCTGGAGCAGTGTGAAGGGAACGAGACCTGGTGCAGTGTGAGGGGAATGGGACCTGGTGCAGTGTGAGGGGAATGGACCTGGTGCAGTGTGAGGGGAATGGGACCTGGTGCAGTGTCAGGGGAATGTGACCTGGAGCAGTATGAGGGGAATGTGACCTGGTGCAGTACGAGTGGAATGGGACCTGGTGCAGTGCGAGGGGAATGAGACCTGGTGCAGTGTGAGGGGAATGAGACCTGGTGCAGTGTGAGGGGAATGGGACCTGGTGCAGTGAGAGGGGAATGAGACCTGGTGCAGTGGGAGGGGAATGGGACCTGGTGCAGTGTGAGGGGAATGAGACCGGGAGCAGTATGAGGGGAATGAGACTTGGAGCAGTGAGAGGGGAATGAGACCTGGAGCAGTATGAAGGGAATGGGGCCTGGTGCAGTGAGAGGGGACTGAGACCTGGAGCAGTGAGAGGGGAATGAGACCTGGTGCAGTGTGAGGGGAATGAGACCTGGTGCAGTGTGAGGGGAATGAGACCTGGTGCAGTGTGAGGGGAATGGGACCTGGTGCAGTGTGAGGGGAATGGGACCTGGTGCAGTGTGAGGGGAATGAGACCTGGTGCAGTGTGAGGGGAATGAGACCTGGTGCAGTGTGAGGGGACTGAGACCTGGTGCAGTGTGAGGCGAATGAGACCTGGTGCAGTGTGAGGGGAATGAGACCTGGTGCAGTGTGAGGGGAATGGGACCTGGAGCAGTGTGAATAGAATGAGACCTGGTGCAGTGTGAAGGGAATGGGACCTGGTGCAGTATGAGGGGAATGGGGCCTGGTGCAGTGTGAGGGGAATGGGGCCTGGTGCAGTGTGAGGGGAATGAGACCTGGTGCAGTGTGAAGGGAATGGGGCCTGGTGCAGTGTGAGGGGAATGAGACCTGGTGCAGTGTGAAGGGAATGAGACCTGGTGCAGTGTGAAGGGAATGGGACCTGGTGCAGTATGAGGGGAATGGGGCCTGGTGCAGTGTGAGGGGAATGGGGCCTGGTACAGTGAGTGGGGAATGAGACCTGGTGCAGTGAGAGGGGAATGAGACCTGGAGCAGTGTGAAGGGAATGAGACCTGGTGCAGTGTGAGGGGAATGTGACCTGGTGCAGTGTGAAGGGAATGGGACCTGGTGCAGTGTGAAGGGAATGAGACCTGGTGCAGTGTGAGGGGATTGGGACCTGGTACAGTTTGAGTGGAATGGGACCTGGTGCAGTGTGAGGGGAATGGGGCCTGGTGCAGTATGAGGGGAATGAAACCTGGAGCAGTGTGAAGGGAATGAGACCTGGTGCAGTGTGAAGGGAATGGGACCTGGTGCAGTGTGAAGGGAATGAGACCTGGTGCAGTGTGAGGGGAATGAGACCTGGTGCATTGTGAGGGGATTGGGACCTGGTACAGTGTGAGGGGAATGAGACCTGGTGCAGTGTGAGGGGAATGAGACCTGGTGCAGTGTGAAGGGAATGAGACCTGGTGCAGTGTGAGGGGAATGAGACCTGGTGCAGTGTGAGGGGAATGAGACCTGGAGCAGTGTGTGGGGAATGAGACCTGGTGCAGTGTGTGGTGAATGAGACCTGGTGCAGTGTGAGGGCAATGGAACCTGGTGCAGTGTGAGTGGAATGGGGCCAGGTGCAGTGTGAGGGGAATGAGACCTGGTGCAGTGTGTGGGGAATGAGACCTGGAGCAGTGTGAGGGGAATGAGACCTGGAGCAGTGTGTGGGAAATGAGACCTGGTGCAGTGTGAGGGCAATGGAACCTGGTGCAGTGTGAGTGGAATGGGGCCAGGTGCAGTGTGAGGGGAATGAGACCTGGTACAGTGCGAGGGGAATGAGACCTGGTGCAGTGTGAGGGGAATGAGACCTGGAGCAGTGTGTGGGGAATGAGACCTGGTGCAGTGTGAAGGGAATGGGACCTGGTGCAGTGTGAGGGGAATGAGACCTGGAGCAGTGTGAGGGGAATGAGACCTGGTGCAGTATGAGGGGAATGGGACCTGGTGCAGTGTGAAGGGAATGAGACCGGGAGCAGTATGAGGGGAATGAGACCTGGAGCAGTGTGAAGGGAATGAGACCTGGAGCAGTGTGAGGGGAATGAGACCTTGGTGCAGTATGAGGGGAATGGGGCCTGGTGCAGTGAGAGGGGAATGAGACCTGGAGCAGTGTGAAGGGAATGAGACCTGGTGCAGTGTGAGGGGAATGAGACCTGGTGCAGTATGAGGGGAATGGGGCCTGGTGCAGTGAGAGGGGAATGAGACCTGGAGCAGTGTGAAGGGAATGAGACCTGGAGCAGTGTGAGGGGAATGAGACCTGGTGCAGTATGAGGGGAATGGGGCCTGGTACAGTGTGAGGGGAATGGGACCTGGTGCAGTGTGAAGGGAATGAGACCTGGAGCAGTGTGAGGGGAATGGGGCCTGGTGCAGTGTGAGGGGAAAGGGACCTGGTGCAGTGTGAGGGGAATGAGACCTGGTGCAGTGAGAGGGAAATGGGGCCTGGTGCAGTATGAGGGGAATGAGACCTGGTGCAGTGTGAGGGGAATGGGACCTGGTGCAGTGTGAAGGGAATGAGACCGGGAGCAGTATGAGGGGAATGAGACTTGGAGCAGTGAGAGGGGAATGAGACCTGGAGCAGTGTGAAGGGAATGAGACCTGGTGCAGTGTGTGGTGAATGAGACCTGGTGCAGTGTGAGGGGAATGGGGCCTGGTGCAGTGTGAGGGGAATGGGGTCTGGTGCAGTGTGAGGGGAATGGGGCCTGGTGCAGTGAGAGGGGAATGAGACCTGGTGCAGTGTGAGGGGAATGAGACCTGATGCAGTGTGAGGGCAATGGAACCTGGTGCAGTGTGAGTGGAATGGGGCCAGGTGCAGTGTGAGGGGAGTGAGACCTGGAACAGTGTGAGGGGAATGAGACCTGGAGCAGTGTGTGGGGAATGAGACCTGGTGCAGTGTGAAGGGAATGGGACCTGGTGCAGTGTGAGGGGAATGAGACCTGGAGCAGTGTGAGGGGAATGAGACCTAGTGCAGTGTGAGGGCAGTGGGACCTGGTGCAGTGTGAGGGGAATGTGACCTGGTGCAGTGTGAGGGGAATGAGACCTGGTGCAGTGTGAGGGGAATGGGACCTGGTGCAGTGTGAGGGGAATGAGACCTGGTGCAGTGTGAGGGGAATGGGACCTGGTACGGTCTGAGGGGAATGAGACCTGGTGCAGTGTGAGGGGAATGGGGCCTGGTACAGTGTGAGGGGAATGAGACCTGGAGCAGTGAGATGGGAATGGGGCCTGGTGCAGTGTGAGGGGAATGAGACCTGGAGCAGTGAGATGGCAATGGGGCCTGGTGCAGTGTGAGGGGAATGGGACCTGGAGCAGTGTGTGGGGAATGGGACCTGGAGCAGTGTGTGGGGAATGGGACCTGGAGCAGTGTGTGGGGAATGGGACCTGGTGCAGTGTGAGGGGAATGAGACCTGGTGCAGTGTGAGGGGAATGGGACCTGGAGCAGTTTGAGGGGAATGAGACCTGGTACAGTGTGAGGGGAATGAGACCTGGTGCAGTGTGAAGGGAATGGGACCTGGAGCAGTGTGAGGGGAATGAGACCTGGTGCAGTGTGAGGGGAATGAGACCTGGTGCAGTGTGAAGGGAATGGGACGTGGAGCAGTGTGAGGGGAATGAGACCTGGTGCAGTGTGAAGGGAATGGGACCTGGAGCAGTGTGAGGGGAATGGGACCTGGTGCAGTGAGAGGGGAATGAGACCTGGTGCAGTGTGAGGGAAATGGGGCCTGGTGCAGTATGAGGGGAATGAGATCTGGTCCAGTGTGAGGGGAATGGGGCCTGGTGCAGTGTGAGGGGAATGGGACCTGGTGCAGTATGAGGGGAATGAGACCTGGAGCAGTGTGAGGGGAATGGGGCCTGGTGCAGTGTGAGGGGAATGGGACCTGGTGCAGTATGAGGGGAATGAGACCTGGAGCAGTGTGAGGGGAATGGGACCTGGTGCAGTGAGAGGGGAATGAGACCTGGTGCAGTGTGAGGGAAATGGGGCCTGGTGCAGTATGAGGGGAAAGGGACATGTTGCAGTGCGAAGGGGAATGAAACCTGGTTCAGTGTGAGGGGAATGAGACCTGGTGCAGTGTGAGGGGAATGGGACCTGGTGCAGTATGAGGGGAATGAGACCTGGAGCAGTGTGAGGGGAATGAGACCTGGTGCAGTGAGAGGGAAATGGGGCCTGGTGCAGTATGAGGGGAATGAGACCTGGTGCAGTGTGAGGGGAATGGGACCTGGTGCAGTGTGAAGGGAATGAGACCGGGAGCAGTATGAGGGGAATGAGACTTGGAGCAGTGAGAGGGGAATGAGACCTGGAGCAGTGTGAAGGGAATGAGACCTGGTGCAGTGTGTGGTGAATGAGACCTGGTGCAGTGTGAGGGGAATGGGGCCTGGTGCAGTGTGAGGGGAATGGGGTCTGGTGCAGTGTGAGGGGAATGGGGCCTGGTGCAGTGAGAGGGGAATGAGACCTGGTGCAGTGTGAGGGGAATGAGACCTGATGCAGTGTGAGGGCAATGGAACCTGGTGCAGTGTGAGTGGAATGGGGCCAGGTGCAGTGTGAGGGGAGTGAGACCTGGAACAGTGTGAGGGGAATGAGACCTGGAGCAGTGTGTGGGGAATGAGACCTGGTGCAGTGTGAAGGGAATGGGACCTGGTGCAGTGTGAGGGGAATGAGACCTGGAGCAGTGTGAGGGGAATGAGACCTAGTGCAGTGTGAGGGCAGTGGGACCTGGTGCAGTGTGAGGGGAATGTGACCTGGTGCAGTGTGAGGGGAATGAGACCTGGTGCAGTGTGAGGGGAATGGGACCTGGTGCAGTGTGAGGGGAATGAGACCTGGTGCAGTGTGAGGGGAATGGGACCTGGTACGGTCTGAGGGGAATGAGACCTGGTGCAGTGTGAGGGGAATGGGGCCTGGTACAGTGAGATGGGAATGGGGCCTGGTGCAGTGTGAGGGGAATGAGACCTGGAGCCGTGAGATGGCAATGGGGCCTGGTGCAGTGTGAGGGGAATGGGACCTGGAGCAGTGTGTGGGGAATGGGACCTGGAGCAGTGTGTGGGGAATGGGACCTGGAACAGTGTGTGGGGAATGGGACCTGGTGCAGTGTGAGGGGAATGAGACCTGGTGCAGTGTGAGGGGAATGGGACCTGGAGCAGTTTGAGGGGAATGAGACCTGGTACAGTGTGAGGGGAATGAGACCTGGTGCAGTGTGAAGGGAATGGGACCTGGAGCAGTGTGAGGGGAATGAGACCTGGTGCAGTGTGAGGGGAATGAGACCTGGTGCAGTGTGAAGGGAATGGGACGTGGAGCAGTGTGAGGGGAATGAGACCTGGTGCAGTGTGAAGGGAATGGGACCTGGAGCAGTGTGAGGGGAATGGGACCTGGTGCAGTGAGAGGGGAATGAGACCTGGTGCAGTGTGAGGGAAATGGGGCCTGGTGCAGTATGAGGGGAATGAGATCTGGTACAGTATGAGGAGAATGAGACCTGGTGCAGTGTGAGGGGAATGAGGCCTGGTGCAGTGTGAGGGGAATGGGGCCTGGTGCAGTGTGAGGGGAATGGGACCTGGTGCAGTATGAGGGGAATGAGACCTGGAGCAGTGTGAGGGGAATGGGACCTGGTGCAGTGAGAGGGGAATGAGACCTGGTGCAGTGTGAGGGAAATGGGGCCTGGTGCAGTATGAGGGGAAAGGGACATGTTGCAGTGCGAAGGGGAATGAAACCTGGTTCAGTGTGAGGGGAATGAGACCTGGTGCAGTGTGAGGGGAATGGGACCTGGTGCAGTATGAGGGGAATGAGACCTGGAGCAGTGTGAGGGGAATGGGACCTGGTGCAGTGAGAGGGGAATGAGACCTGGTGCAGTGTGAGGGAAATGGGGCCTGGTGCAGTATGAGGGGAATGGGGCCTGTTGCAGTGCGAGGGGGAATGGTTCCTGGAGCAGTGTGAGAGGAATGGAGCATGGTGCAGTGTGAGGGGAATGGGACCTGGTGCAGTGTGAGGGGAATGGGACCTGGTGCAGTATGAGGGGAATGAGACCTGGAGCAGTGTGAGGGAAATGGGACCTGGTGCAGTGAGAGGGGAATGAGACCTGGTGCAGTGTGAGGGAAATGGGGCCTGGTGCAGTGTGAAGGGAATGAGACCTGGAGCAGTGTGAGGGGAATGAGACCTGGTGCAGTGTGAAGGGAATTGGACCTGGTGCAGTGTGAGGGGAATGGGACCTGGTGCAGTGTGAGGCGAATGAGACCTGGTGCAGTGTGAGGGGAATGAGACCTGGAGCAGTGTGAGGGGAATGAGACCTGGTGCAGTGTGAGGGCAATGTGACCTGGTGCAGTGTGAGTGGAATGGGACCTGGTGCAGTGTGAGGGGAATGGGGCCTGGTGCAGTGTGAGGGGAATGAGACCTGGTACAGTGCGAGGGGGAATGAGACCTGGAGCAGTGTGAAGGGAATGAGACCTGGAGCAGTGTGAGGGGAATGAGACCTGGTGCAGTATGAGGGGAATGGGGCCTGGTACAGTGTGAGGGGAATGGGACCTGGTGCAGTGTGAAGGGAATGAGACCTGGTGCAGTGTGAGGGGAATGAGACCTGGAGCAGTGTGAAGGGAATGGGACCTGGTGCAGTGTGAGGGCAATGGGGCCTGGTGCAGTGTGAGGGGAATGAGACCTGGTTCAGTGTGAGGGGAATGAGACCTGGAGCAGTGTGTGGGGAAGGAGACCTGGTGCAGTGTGAAGGGAATGGGACCTGGAGCAGTGTGAGGGGAATGAGACCTGGTACACTCTGAGGGGAATGAGACCTGGAGCAGTGTGAGGGGAATGAGGCCTGGTGCAGTATGAGGGGAATGGGGCCTGGTGCAGTGTGAGGGGAATGGGACCTGGTGCAGTATGAGGGGAATGAGACCTGGTGCAGTATGAGGGGAATGGGACCTGGTGCAGTATGAGGGGAATGAGACCTGGAGCAGTGTGAGGGAAATGGGACCTGGTGCAGTGAGAGGGGAATGAGACCTGGTGCAGTGTGAGGGAAATGGGGCCTGGTGCAGTATGAGGGGAAAGGGACCTGTTGCAGTACGAAGGGGAATGAAACCTGGTGCAGTGTGAGGGGAATGAGACCTGGTGCAGTGTGAGGGGAATGGGACCTGGTGCAGTATGAGGGGAATGAGACCTGGAGCAGTGTGAGGGGAATGGGACCTGGTGCAGTGAGAGGGGAATGAGACCTGGTGCAGTGTGAGGGAAATGGGGCCTGGTGCAGTATGAGGGGAATGGGACCTGTTGCAGTGCGAGGGGGAATGGTTCCTGGTGCAGTGTGAGGGGAATGGAGCATGGTGCAGTGTGAGGGGAATGGGACCTGGTGCAGTGTGAGGGGAATGGAGCCTGGTGCAGTGTGTGGGGAATGGGACCTGGTGCAGTATGAGGGGAACGAGACCTGGAGCAGTGTGAGGGGAATGGGACCTGGTACAGTATGAGGGGAATGAGACCTGGTGCAGTGTGAGGGGAATGGGACCTGGTGCAGTGTGAGGGGAATGGGACCTGGTGGAGTGTGAGGGGAATGGGACCTGGTGCAGTGTGAGGGGAATGGGACCGGGTGCAGTATGAGGGGAATGGGACCTGGTGCAGTGTGAGGGGAATGGGACCTGGTGCAGTATGAGGGGATTGGGACCTGGTACAGTGTGAGGGGAATGAGACCTGGTGCAGTGTGAGGGGAATGGGACCTGGTGCAGTGTGAAGGGAATGAGACCTGGAGCAGTGTGAGGGGAATGAGACCTGGTGCAGTGTGAAGGGAATTGGACCTGGTGCAGTGTGAGGGGAATGGGACCTGGTGCAGTGTGAGGCGAATGAGACCTGGTGCAGTGTGAGGGGAATGAGACCTGGAGCAGTGTGAGGGGAATGAGACCTGGTGCAGTGTGAGGGCAATGTGACCTGGTGCAGTGTGAGTGGAATGGGACCTGGTGCAGTGTGAGGGGAATGGGGCCTGGTGCAGTGTGAGGGGAATGAGACCTGGTACAGTGCGAGGGGGAATGAGACCTGGTGCAGTGTGAAGGGAATGGGACCTGGTGCAGTGTGTGGGGAATGAGACCTGGAGCAGTGTGAGGGGAATGAGACCTGGTGCAGTGTGAGGGGAATGAGACCTGGTGCAGTGTGAAGGGAATGGGACCTGGTGCAGTGTATGGGGAATGAGACCTGGAGCAGTGTGAGGGGAATGAGACCTGGTGCAGTGTGAGGGGAATGAGACCTGGAGCAGTGTGTGGGGAATGAGACCTGGTGCAGTGTGAAGGGAATGGGACCTCGTGCAGTGTGAGGGGAATGAGACCTGGTTCAGTGTGAGGGGAATGAGACCTGGAGCAGTGTGTGGGGAATGAGACCTGGTGCAGTGTGAGGGGAATGGGACCTGGTGCAGTGTGAGGGGAATGGGACCTGGTGCAGTGTGAGTGGAATGCGACCTGGAGCAGTGTGTGGGGAATGGGACCTGGTGCAGTGTGAGGGGAATGGGACCTGGTGCAGTGTGAGGGGAATGGGGCCTGGTGCAGTGTGAGGGGAATGGGGCCTGGTGCAGTGTGAGGGGAATGGGGCCTGGTACAGTGAGAGGGGAATGAGACCTGGTGCATTGTGAGGGGAATGAGACCTGGTGCAGTGTGAGGGGAATGAGACCTGGTGCAGTGTGAAGGGAATGGGACCTGGTGCAGTGTGAGGGGAATGGGACCTGGTGCAGTGTGAAGGGAATGGGACCTTGTGCAGTGTGAGGGGAATGGGACCTGGTGCAGTGTGAGTGGAATGCGACCTGGAGCAGTGTGTGGGGAATGGGACCTGGTGCAGTGTGAGGGGAATGAGACCTGGTGCAGTATGAGGGGAATGGGACCTGGTGCAGTGTGAAGGGAATGAGACCGGGAGCAGTATGAGGGGAATGAGACCTGGAGCAATGAGAGGGGAATAAGACCTGGAGCAGTGTGAAGGGAATGAGACCTGGTGCAGTGTGAGGGGAATGAGACCTGGTGCAGTATGAGGGGAATGGGGCCTGGTGCAGTGAGAGGGGAATGAGACCTGGAGCAGTGTGAAGGGAATGAGACCTGGTGCAGTGTGAGGGGAATGAGACCTGGAGCAGTGTGAAGGGAATGAGACCTGGTGCAGTGTGAGGGGAATGAGACCTGGTGCAGTATGAGGGGAATGGGGCCTGGTGCAGTGAGAGGGGAATGAGACCTGGAGCAGTGTGAAGGGAATGAGACCTGGAGCAGTGTGAGGGGAATGAGACCTGGTGCAGTATGAGGGGAATGGGGCCTGGTACAGTGTGAGGGGAATGGGACCTGGTGCAGTGTGAAGGGAATGAGACCTGGAGCAGTGTGAGGGGAATGGGGCCTGGTGCAGTGTGAGGGGAAAGGGACCTGGTGCAGTGTGAGGGGAATGAGACCTGGTGCAGTGAGAGGGAAATGGGGCCTGGTGCAGTATGAGGGGAATGAGACCTGCTGCAGTGTGAGGGGAATGGGACCTGGTGCAGTGTGAAGGGAATGAGACCGGGAGCAGTATGAGGGGAATGAGACTTGGAGCAGTGAGAGGGGAATGAGACCTGGAGCAGTGTGAAGGGAATGAGACCTGGTGCAGTGTGAGGGGAATGGGGCCTGGTGCAGTGTGAGGGGAATGGGGTCTGGTGCAGTGTGAGGGGAATGGGGCCTGGTGCAGTGAGAGGGGAATGAGACCTGGTGCAGTGTGAGGGGAATGAGACCTGATGCAGTGTGAGGGCAATGGAACCTGGTGCAGTGTGAGTGGAATGGGGCCAGGTGCAGTGTGAGGGGAGTGAGACCTGGAACAGTGTGAGGGGAATGAGACCTGGAGCAGTGTGTGGGGAATGAGACCTGGTGCAGTGTGAAGGGAATGGGACCTGGTGCAGTGTGAGGGGAATGAGACCTGGAGCAGTGTGAGGGGAATGAGACCTAGTGCAGTGTGAGGGCAGTGGGACCTGGTGCAGTGTGAGGGGAATGTGACCTGGTGCAGTGTGAGGGGAATGAGACCTGGTGCAGTGTGAGGGGAATGAGACCTGGAGCAGTGTGTGGGGAATGAGACCTGGTGCAGTGTGAAGGGAATGGGACCTGGTGCAGTGTGAGGGGAATGAGACCTGGTGCAATGTGAAGGGAATGGGACCTGGTGCAGTGTGAGGGGAATGAGACCTGGTGCAGTGTGAGGGGAATGAGACCTGGAGCAGTGTGTGGGGAATGAGACCTGGTGCAGTGTGAAGGGAATGGGACCTGGTGCAGTGTGAGGGGAATGAGACCTGGTGCAGTGTGAGGGCAATGGGACCTGGTGCAGTGTGAGTGGAATGGGACCTGGTGCAGTGTGAGGGGAATGGGACCTGGTGCAGTGTGAGGGGAATGGGGCCTGGTGCAGTGTGAGGGGAATGGGGCCTGGTGCAGTGTGAGGGGAATGGGGCCTGGTGCAGTGTGAGGGGAATGAGACCTGGTGCAGTGTGAAGGGAATGAGACCTGGTGTGTGTGAAGGGAATGGGACCTGGTGCAGTGTGAGGGGAATGAGACCTGGAGCAGTGTGTGGGGAATGAGACCTGGTGCAGTGTGAGGTGAATGAGACCTGGTGCAGTGTGTGGGCAATGGGACCTGGTGCAGTGTGAGTGGAATGCGACCTGGAGCAGTGTGTGGGGAATGGGACCTGGTGCAGTGTGAGGGGAATGGGACCTGGTGCAGTGTGAGGGGAATGGGGCCTGGTGCAGTGTGAGGGGAATGGGGCCTGGTGCAGTGTGAGGGGAATGAGACCTGGTGCAGTGTGTGGGGAATGAGACCTGGTACAGTGTGAGGGGAATGGGGCCTGGTGCAGTGTGAGGGGAATGGGACCTGGTGCAGTGTGAGGGGAATGAGACCTGGAGCAGTGTGTGGGGAATGAGACCTGGTGCAGTGTGAGGGCAATGGGACCTGGTGCAGTGTGAGTGGAATGGGACCTGGTGCAGTGTGAAGGGAATGGGGCCAGGT
Source organism: Chiloscyllium plagiosum (assembly GCF_037043375.1). Taxonomy (NCBI): domain Eukaryota; kingdom Metazoa; phylum Chordata; class Chondrichthyes; order Orectolobiformes; family Hemiscylliidae; genus Chiloscyllium; species Chiloscyllium plagiosum. Next base: position 80,823,126 of record NW_028270155.1, read on the forward strand.
GCAGTGTGAGAGGAATGAGACCTGGTACAGTGCGAGGGGGAATGAGACCTGGTGCAGTGTGAAGGGAATGAGACCTGGTGCAGTGTGAGGGGAATGAGACCTGGAGCAGTGTGTGGGGAATGAGACCTGGTGCAGTGTGAAGGGAATGGGACCTGGTGCAGTGTGAGGGGAATGGGACCTGGTGCAGTGTGAGGGGAATGGGGCCTGGTGCAGTGTGAGGGGAATGGGACCTGGTGCAGTATGAGGGGAATGTGACCTGGTGCAGTGTGAGGGGAATGGGACCTGGTGCAGTATGAGGGGAATGGGACCTGGTGCAGTATGAGGGGAACGTGACCTGGAGCAGTGTGAGGGGAATGAGACCTGGTGCAGTGTGAAGGGAATGGGACCTGGTGCAGTGTGAGGGGAATGAGACCTGGTGCAGTGTGAGGGGAATGGGACCTGGTGCAGTGTGTGGGGAATGAGACCTGGTGCAGTGTGAGGGGAATGGGACCTGGTGCAGTGTGAGGGCAATGGGACCTGGTGCAGTGTGAGTGGAATGCGACCTGGAGCAGTGTGTGGGGAATGGGACCTGGTGCAGTGTGAGGGGAATGGGACCTGGTGCAGTGTGAGGGGAATGGGGCCTGGTGCAGTGTGAGGGGAATGGGGCCTGGTGCAGTGTGAGGGGAATGGGGCCTGGTGCATTGTGAGGGGAATGAGACCTGGTGCAGTGTGAGGGGAATGAGACCTGGTGCAGTGTGTGGGGAATGAGACCTGGTGCAGTGTGTGGGGAATGAGACCTGGTGCAGTGTGAAGGGAATGGGACCTGGTGCAGTGTGAGGGGAATGGTACCTGGTGCAGTGTGAGTGGAATGCGACCTGGAGCAGTGTGTGGGGAATGGGACCTGGTACAGTGTGAGGGCAATGGGACCTGGTGCAGTGTGAGTGGAATGCGACCTGGAGCAGTGTGTGGGGAATGGGACCTGGTGCAGTGTGAGGGGAATGGGACCTGGTGCAGTGTGAGGGGAATGGGACCTGGTGCAGTGTGAGGGGAATGGGACCTGGTGCAGTGTGAGGGGAATGGGACCTGGTGCAGTGTGAGGGGAATGGGACCTGGTGCAGTGTGAGGGGAATGGGGCCTGGTGCAGTGTGAGGGGAATGGGGCCTGGTGCAGTGTGAGGGGAATGGGGCCTGGTGCAGTGAGAGGGGAATCAGACCTGGTGCAGTGTGAGGGGAAAAAGACCTGGTGCAGTGTGAGGGGAATGAGACCTGGTGCAGTGTGAAGGGAATGAGACCTGGAGCAGTGTGTGGGGAATGCGACCTGGTGCAGTGTGAGGGGAATGATACCTGGTGCAGTGTGAGGGCAATGGGACCTGGTGCAGTGTGAAGGGAATGGGACCTGGAGCAGTGTGAGGGGAATGAGACCTGGTGCAGTGTGAGGGCAATGGGACCTGGTGCAGTGTGAGGGGAATGGGACCTGGAGCAGTGTGTTGGGAATGCGGCCTGGTGCAGTGTGAGGGGAATGAGACCTGGAGCAGTGTGAAGGGAATGAGACCTGGTACAGTCTGAGGGGAATGAGACCTGGTGCAGTATGAGGGGAATGGGGCCTGGTGCAGTGTGAGGGGAATGGGACCTGGTGCAGTATGAGGGGAATGAGAACTGGAGCAGTGTGAGGGGAATGGGGCCTGGTGCAATGTGAGGGGAATGAGACCTGGTGCAGTGTGAAGGGAATGAGACCTGGAGCAGTGAGAGGGGAATGGGACCTGGGGCAGTATGAGGGGAATGGGACCTGGTACAGTGTGAGGGGAATGGGGCCTGGTGCAGTGTGAGGGGAATGGGGCCTGGTGCAGTGTGAGGGGAATGAGACCTGGAGCAGTGTGTGGGGAATGGGACCTGGTGCAGTATGAGGGGAATGTGGCCTGGTACAGTATGAGGGGAATGGGGCCTGGTGCAGTGTGAGGGGAATGAGACCTGGTGCAGTGTGAAGGGAATGAGACCTGGTGCAGTGAGAGGGGAATGAGACCTGGTGCAGTGTGAGGGGAATGAGACCTGGTGCAGTGTGAGGGGAATGAGACCTGGTGCAGTGTGAGGGGAATGGGACCTGGTGCAGTGTGAGGGGAATGGGGCCTGGTGCAGTGTGAAGGGAATGAGACCTGGTGCAGTGAGAGGGGAATGAGACCTGGTGCAGTGTGATGGGAATGAGACCTGGTGCAGTGTGAGGGGAATGGGACCTGGTGCAGTGTGAGGGGAATGGGACCTGGTGCAGTGAGAGGGGAATGAGACCTGGTGCAGTGTGAAGGGAATGAGACCTGGTGCAGTGTGAGGGGAATGAGACCTGGTGCAGTGTGAAGGGAATGAGACCTGGAGCAGTGTGAGGGAAATGACACCTGGTGCAGTATGAGGGGAATGGGACCTGGAGCAGTGACAGGGGAATAAGACTTGGAGCAGTGTGAAGGGAATGGGGCCTGGTGCAGTGAGAGGGGAATGAGACCTGGAGCAGTGTGAAGGGAATGAGACCTGGAGCAGTGTGAGGGGAATGAGACCTGGTGCAGTATGAGGGGAATGGGGCCTGGTGCAGTGTGAGGGGAATGGGGCCTGGTACAGTGTGAGGGGAATGGGACCTGGTGCAGTGTGAGGGGAATGTGACCTGGAGCAGTATGAGGGGAATGGGGCCTGGTGCAGTGTGAAGGGAATGAGACCTGGAGCAGTGTGAGGGGAATGAGACCTGGTGCAGTGTGAAGGGAATGAGATCTGGTGCAGTGTGAGGGGAATGAGACCTGGTGCAGTATGAGGGGAATGAGACCTGGTGCAGTGTGAGGGGAATGGGACCTGGTGCAGTGTGAAGGGAATGAGACCTGGTGCAGTGTGAGGGGAATGGGACCTGGTGCAGTGTGAAGGGAATGAGACCTGGTGCAGTGTGAGGGGAATGAGACCTGGAGCAGTGTGAAGGGAATGAGACCTGGTACAGTGTGAAGGGAATGAGACCTGGAGCAGTGTGAGGGGAATGGGGCCTGGTGCAGTATGAGGGGAAAGGGACCTGGTGCAGTGTGAGGGGAATGGGACCTGGTGCAGTGTGAGGGGAATGAGACCTGGAGCAGTGTGAGGGGAATGAGACCTGGTACAGTGTGAAGGGAATGAGACCTGGAGCAGTGTGAGGGGAATGGGGCCTGGTGCAGTATGAGGGGAAAGGGACCTGGTGCAGTGTGAGGGGAATGGGACCTGGTGCAGTGAGAGGGAAATGGGGCCTGGTGCAGTGTGAGGGGAATGGGGCCTGGAGCAGTATGAGGGGAATGGGACCTGGTGCAATATCAGGGGAATGGGACCTGGTGCAGTATGAGGGGAATGGGACCTGGTGCAGTGCGAGGGGGAATGAACCCTGGTGCAGTGTGAGGGGAATGAGACCTGGTGCAGTGTGAGGGGAATGGGACCTGGTGCAGTGTGAGGGGAATGGGACCTGGTGCAGTGTGAGGGGAATGTGACCTGGAGCAGTATGAGGGGAATGGGACCTGGTGCAATATCAGGGGAATTGGACCTGGTGCAGTATGAGGGGAATGGGACCTGGTGCAGTGCGAGGGGGAATGAACCCTGGTGCAGTGTGAGGGGAATGAGACCTGGTGCAGTGTGAGGGGAATGAGACCTGGTGCAGTATGAGGGGAATGGGGCCTGGTGCAGTGTGAGGGGAATGGGGCCTGGTACAGTGTGAGGGGAATGGGACCTGGTGCAGTGTGAAGGGAATGAGACCTGGTGCACTGTGAGGGGAATGAGACCTGGAGCAGTGTGAAGGGAATGAGACCTGGAGCAGTGTGAGGGGAATGGGACCTGGTGCAGTGTGAAGGGAATGAGACCTGGAGCAGTGTGAGGGGAATGGGACCTGGAGCAGTGTGAAGGGAATGAGACTTGGAGCAGTGTGAGGGGAATGGGACCTGGTGCAGTGAGAAGGGAATGGGACCAGTGCAGTGTGAGGGGAATGGGACCTGGTGCAGCATGAGGTGAATGAGACCTGGTGCAGTGCGAGGGGAATGAGACCTGGTGCAGTGTGAGGGGAATGGGGCCTGGTACAGTGTGAGGGGAATGGGACCTGGTGCAGTGTGAGGGGAATGTGACCTGGAGCAGTATGAGGGGAATGGGGCCTGGAGCAGTATGATGGGAATGGGGCCTGGTGCAGTGAGAGGGGAATAAGACCTGGTCCAGTGTGAAGGGAATGGGGCCTGGTGCAGTGTGAGGGGAATGAGACCTGGAGCAGTGTGAAGGGAATGAGACCTGGAGCAGTGTGAAGGGAATGAGACCTGGAGCAGTGTGAGGGGACTGAGACCTGGTGCAGTGTGAGGGGAATGGGACCTGGTGCAGTGTGAGGGGAATGAGACCTGGAGCAGTGTGAAGGGAATGAGACCTGGAGCAGTGTGAGGGGACTGAGACCTGGTGCAGTGTGAGGGGAATGGGACCTGGTGCAGTGTGAAGGGAATGAGACCTGGTGCAGTGTGAGGGGAATGAGACCTGGAGCAGTGTGAAGGGAATGAGACCTGGAGCAGTGTGAGGGGAATGAGACCTGGTACAGTGTGAAGGGAATGAGACCTGGAGCAGTGTGAGGGGAATGGGGCCTGGTGCAGTGTGAGGGGAATGGGACCTGGTGCAGTGTGAGGGAAATAGGGCCTGGTGCAGTGTGAGGGGAATGGGACCTGTTGCAGTGCGAGGGGGAATGAAATCTGGTGCAGTGTGAGGGGAATGAGACCTGGTGCAGTGTGAGGGGAATGGAGCCTGGTGCAGTGTGAGGGGAATGGGACCTGGTGCAGTGTGAGGGGAATGAGACCTGGAGCAGTGTGAGGGGATTGGGACCTGGTACAGTGTGAGGGGAATGAGACCTGGTGCAGTGTGAGGGGAATGGGACCTGGTGCAGTGTGAGGGGAATGGGACCTGGTGCAGTGTGAGGGGAATGAGACCTGGAGCAGTATGAGGGGAATGGGACCTGGTGCAGTATCAGGGGAATGGGACCTGGTGCAGTGTGAGGGGAATGGGACCTGGTGCAGTGCGAGGGGGAATGAACACTGGTGCAGTGTGAGGGGAATGAGACCTGGTGCAGTGTGAGGGGAATGAGACCTGGTGCAGTATGAGGGGAATGGGGCCTGGTGCAGTGCGAGGGGAATGGGGCCTGGTACAGTGTGAGGGGAATGGGACCGGGTGCAGTGTGAAGGGAATGAGACCTGGTGCAGTGTGAGGGGAATGAGACCTGGAGCAGTGTGAAGGGAATGGGACCTGGTGCAGTGTGAAGGGAATGAGACCTGGAGCAGTGTGAGGGGAATGGGGCCTGGTGTAGTGTGAGGGGAAAGGGACCTGGTGCAGTGTGAGGGGAATGAGACCTGGTGCAGTGAGAGGGAAATGGGGCCTGGTGCAGTATGAGGGGAATGGGACCTGTTGCAGTGCGAGAGGGAATGGAACCTGGTGCAGTGTGAGGGGAATGAGACCTGGTGCAGTGTGAGGGGAATGGGACCTGGTGCAGTGTGAGGGGAATGGAGCCTGGTGCAGTGTGAGGGGAATGGGACCTGGTGCAGTATGAGGGGAATGAGACCTGGTGCAGTGTGAGGGGATTGGGACCTGGTACAGTGTGAGGGGAATGAGACCTGGTGCAGTGTGAAGGGAATGGGGCCTGGTGCAGTGTGAGGGGAATGGCGCCTGGTACAGTGTGAGGGAAATGAGACTTGGTGCAGTGTGAAGGGAATGGGACCTGGTGCAGTGTGTGGGGAATGGGACCTGGTGCAGTGTGAGGGGAATGGGACCTGGTGCAGTGCGAGGGGAATGAGACCTGGTGCAGTGTGAAGGGAATGAGACCTGGTGCATTGTGAGGGGAATGAGACCTGGTGCAGTGTGAGGGGAATGAGACCTGGTGCAGTGCGAAGGGAATGGGACCTGGTGCAGTGTGTGGGGAATGGGACCTGGTGCAGTGTGAGGGGAATGGGACCTGGTGCAGTGCGAGGGGAATGAGACCTGGTGCATTGTGAGGGGAATGAGACCTGGTGCAGTGTGAGGGGAATGAGACCTGGTGCAGTGTGAAGGGAATGGGACCTGGTGCAGTGTGTGGGGAATGGGACCTGGTGCAGTGTGAGGGGAATGGGACCTGGTGCAGTGCGAGGGGAATGAGACCTGGTGCAGTGTGAAGGGAATGAGACCTGGTGCAGTGTGAAGGGAATGGGACCTGGTGCAGTGTGAGGGGAATGATACCTGGTGCAGTGTGAAGGGAATGGGACCTGGTGCAGTGTGAAGGGAATGAGACCTGGTGCAGTGTGAAGGGAATGAGACCTGGTGCAGTGTGAAGGGAATGGGACCTGGTGCAGTGTGAGGGGAATGAGACCTGGTGCAGTGTGAGGGGAATGGGACCTGGTGCAGTGTGAGGGGAATGGGACCTGGTGCAGTGTGAGGGGAATGAGACCTGGTGCAGTGTGTGGGGAATGGGACCTGGTGCAGTGTGAGGGGAATGGGACCTGGTGCAGTGCGAGGGGAATGAGACCTGGTGCAGTGTGAAGGGAATGAGACCTGGTGCAGTGTGAAGGGAATGGGACCTGGTGCAGTGTGAGGGGAATGAGACCTGGTGCAGTGTGAAGGGAATGAGACCTGGTGCAGTGTGAAGGGAATGGGACCTGGTGCAGTGTGAGGGGAATGAGACCTGGTGCAGTGTGAGGGGAATGGGACCTGGTGCAGTGTGAGGGGAATGAGACCTGGTGCAGTGTGAAGGGAATGAGACCTGGTGCAGTGTGAGGGGAATGAGACCTGGAGCAGTGTGAGGGGAATGGGACCTGGTGCAGTGTGAGGGCAATGGGACCTGGTGCAGTGTGAGTGGAATGCGACCTGGAGCAGTGTGTGGGTAATGGGACCTGGTGCAGTGTGAGGGGAATGGGACTTGGTGCAGTATGAGGGGAATGGGGCCTGGTGCAGTGAGAGGGGAATGAGACCTGGTGCAGTGTGAGGGGAATGAGACCTGGTGCAGTGTGAGGGGAATGAGACCTGGAGCAGTGTGTAAGGGAATGAGACCTGGAGCAGTGTGTGGGGAATGGGACCTGGTGCGGTGTGAGGGGAATGAGACCTGGTGCAGTGTGAGGGGAATGAGACCTGGTGCAGTGTGAGGGCAATGGGACCTGGTGCAGTGTGAGGGGAATGGGACCTGGAGCAGTGTGAAGGGAATGGGACCTGGAGCAGTGTGAAGGGAATGAGACCTGGTACAGTCTGAGGGGAATGAGACCTGGTGCAGTATGAGGGGAATGGGGCCTGGTGCAGTGTGAGGGGAATGGGACCTGGTGCAGTATGAGGGGAATGAGACCTGGAGCAGTGTGAGGGGAATGGGACCTGGAGCAGTGTGAAGGGAATGAGACCTGGTACAGTCTGAGGGGAATGAGACCTGGTGCAGTATGAGGGGAATGGGGCCTGGTGCAGTGTGAGGGGAATGGGACCTGGTGCAGTATGAGGGGAATGAGACCTGGAGCAGTGTGAGGGGAATGGGACCTGGTACAGTGTGAGGGGAATGGGACCTGGTGCAGTGTGAGGGGAATGAGACCTGGAGCAGTGAGAGGGGAATGGGACCTGTTGCAGTGTGGGGGGAATGGGATCTGGTGCAGTGTGTGGGAAATGAGACCAGGTGCAGTGTGAGGGGAATGAGACCTGGAGCAGTGTGAGGGGAATGGGATCTGGTGCAGTGTGAGGGGAATGGGACCTGGTGCAGTATGAGGGGAATGAGACCTGGTGCAGTATGAGGGGAATGGGACCTGGTACAGTGTGAGGGGAATGGGACCTGGTACAGTATGAGTGGAATGGGGCCTGGTGCAGTGTGAGGGGAATGGGGCCTGGTGCAGTGTGAGGGGAATGAGACCTGGAGCAGTGTGTGGGGAATGGGACCTGGTGCAGTATGAGGGGAATGGGGCCTGGTACAGTATGAGAGGAATGGGGCCTGGTGCAGTGTGAGGGGAATGAGACCTGGTGCAGTGTGAGGGGAATGGGGCCTGGTGCAGTGTGAGGGGAATGAGACCTGGTGCAGTGTGAAGGGAATGAGACCTGGTGCAGTGTGAGGGGAATGAGACCTGGAGCAGTGTGAAGGGAATGGGACCTGGTGCAGTGTGAAGGGAATGGGACCTGGTGCAGTGTGAGGGGAATGAGACCTGGTGCAGTGTGAGGGGAATGAGACCTGGAGCAGTGTGTGGGGAATGGGACCTGGTGCAGTGTGAGGGGAATGAGACCTGGTGCAGTGTGAAGGGAATGAGACCTGGTGCAGTGTGAGGGGAATGGGACCTGGTGCAGTGTGAAGGGAATGAGACCGGGAGCAGTGTGAAGGGAATGGGGCCTGGTGCAGTGTGAGGGGAATGGGACCTGGTGCAGTGAGAGGGGAATAAGACCTGGAGCAGTGTGAAGGGAATGGGGCCTGGTGCAGTGAGAGGGGAATGAGACCTGGTGCAGTGTGAAGGGAATGGGGCCTGGTGCAGTGAGAGGCGAATGAGACCTGGTGCAGTGTGAGGGGAATGAGACCTGGAGCAGTGAGAAGGGAATGAGACCTGGAACAGTGTGAGGGGAATGAGACCTGGTGCAGTGTGAGGGGAATGGGACCTGGTGCAGTGTGTGGGGAAAGGGACCTGGTGCAGTGTGAGGGGAATGAGACCTGGTGCAGTGAGAGGGAAATGGGGCCTGGTGCAGTATGAGGGGATTGGGACCTGTTGCAGTGCGAGGGGAGATGAAACCTGGTGCAGTGTGAGGGGAATGAGACCTGGTGCAGTGTGAGGGGAATGGGACCTGGTGCAGTGTGAGGGGAATGGAGCCTGGTGCAGTGTGAGGGGAATGGGACCTGGTGCAGTGTGAGGGGAATGAGACCTGGTGCAGTGTGAGGGGAATGGGGCCTGGTGCAGTGCGAGGGGAATGAGACCTGGTGCAGTGTGAGGGGAATGAGACCTGGTGCAGTGTGAGGGGAATGAGACCTGGTGCAGTGTGAGGGGAATGGGGCCTGGTGCAGTGTGAGGGGAATGAGACCTGGTGCAGTGTGAAGGGAATGGGACCTGGAGCAGTGTGAAGGGAATGAGACCTGGAGCAGTGTGTGGGGAATGGGACCTGGTGCAGTGTGAGGGCAATGGGACCTGGTGCAGTGTGAGGGGAATGGGACCTGGTGCAGTGTGAGGGGAATGAGACCTGGAGCAGTGTGAGGGGAATGGGGCCTGGTGCAATGTGAGGGGAATGAGACCTGGTGCAGTGTGAAGGGAATGGGACCTGGAGCAGTGAGCGGGGAATGGGACCTGGTGCAGTGTGGGGGGAATGAGACGAGGTGCAGTGTGAGGGGAATGGGATCTGGTGCAGTATGAGGGGAATTGGACCTGGTGCAGTATGAGGGGAATGAGACCTGGTGCAGTATGAGGAGAATGGGACCTGGTGCAGTGTGAAGGGAATGAGACCGGGAGCAGTATGAGGGGAATGAGACCTGGTGCAGTGAGAGGGAAATGGGGCCTGGTGCAGTATGAGGGGAATGGGACCTGTTGCAGTGCGAGGGGGAATGAAACCTGGTGCAGTGTGAGGGGAATGAGACCTGGTGCAGTGTGAGGGGAATGGGACCTGGTGCAGTGTGAGGGGAATGGAGCCTGGTGCAGTGTGAGGGGAATGGGAACTGGTGCAGTGTGAGGGGAATGAGACCTGGTTTAGTGTGAGTGGAATGAGACCTGGTGCAGTGTGAGGGGAATGGGGCCTGGTGCAGTGTGAGGGGAATGGGGCCTGGTGCAGTGAGAGGGGAATGGGGCCTGGTGCAGTGAGAGGGGAATGAGACCTGGTGCAGTGTGAGGGGAATGGGACCTGGTACAGTGTGAGGGGAATGAGACCTGGAGCAGTGTGAAGGGAATGAGACCTGGAGCAGTGTGTGGGGAATGGGACCTGGTGCAGTGTGAAGGGAATGAGACCTGGTGCAGTGTGAGGGGAATGGGGCCTGGTGCAGTGTGAGGGGAATGAGACCTGGAGCAGTGTGAAGGGAATGAGACCTGGAGCAGTGTGAGGGGAATGAGACCTGGAGCAGTGTGAAGGGAATGAGACCTGGAGCAGTGTGTGGGGAATGGGACCTGGTGCAGTGTGAAGGGAATGAGACCTGGTGCAGTGTGTGGGGAATGGGACCTGGTGCAGTGAGAGGGGAATGAGACCTGGTGCAGTGTGAGGGGAATGAGACCTGGTGCAGTGTGAGGGGAATGAGACCTGGAGCAGTGTGAGGGGAATGAGACCTGGTGCAGTGTGAGGGGAATGGGACCTGGTGCAGTGTGAAGGGAATGAGACCGGGAGCAGTATGAGGGGAATGAGACATGGAGCAGTGAGAGGGGAATAAGACCTGGAGCAGTGTGAAGGGAATGGGGCCTGGTGCAGTGTGAGGGGAATGAGACCTGGTGCAGTATGAGGGGAATGGGTCCTGGTACATTGTGAGGGGAATGGGACCTGGTGCAGTGTAAGGGGAATGAGACCTGGTGCAGTATGAGGGGAATGGGACCTGGTACAGTGTGAGGGGAATGGGACCTGGTGCAGTGTGAAGGGAATGAGACCTGGAGCAGTGTGAGGGGAATGGGGCCTGGTGCAGTGTGAGGGGAAAGGGACCTGGTGCAGTGTGAGGGGAATGAGACCTGGTGCAGTGAGAGGGAAATGGGGCCTGGTGCAGTATGAGGGGAATGGGACCTGTTGCAGTGCGAGGGGGAATGAAACCTGGTGCAGTGTGAGGGGAATGAGACCTGGTGCAGTGTGAGGGGAATGGGACCTGGTGCAGTGTGAGGGGAATGGGACCTGGTGCAGTATGAGGGGAATGAGACCTGGAGCAGTGTGAGGGAAATGAGACCTGGTGCAGTGTGAGGGGAATGGGACCTGGTGCAGTGTGAGGGGAATGGGACCTGGTGCAGTATGAGGGGAATGAGACCTGGTGCAGTGTGAGGGGATTGGGACCTGGTACAGTGTGTGTGGAATGAGACCTGGTGCAGTGTGACGGGAATCGGACCTGGTGCGGTGTGAGGGCAATGGGACCTGGTGCAGTCTGAGCGGAATGTGACCTGGAGCATTATGAGGGGAATGAGACCTGGTGCAGTGTGAGGGGAATGAGACCTGGAGCAGTGTGAAGGGAATGAGACCTGGAGCAGTGTGTGGGGAATGGGACCTGGTGCAGTGTGAGGGCAATGGGACCTGGTGCAGTGTGAGCGGAATGTGACCTGGAGCATTATGAGGGGAATGGGACCTGGTGCAGTATCAGGGGAATGGGACCTGGTGCAGTATGAGGGGAATGGGACCTGGTGCAGTGCGAGGGGGAATGAACCCTGGTGCAGTGTGAGGGGAATGAGACCTGGTGCAGTGTGAGGGGAATGAGACCTGGTGCAGTGTGAGGGGAATGGGACCTGGTGCAGTGAGAGGGGAATGAGACCTGGTGCAGTGTGAGGGGAATGGGACCTGGTGCAGTGTGAAGGGAATGAGACCTGGAGCAGTGTGAGGGGAATGGGGCCTGGTGCAGTGTGAGGGGAATGAGACCTGGTGCAGTGTGAGGGGAATGAGACCTGGAGCAGTGTGAGGGGAATGAGACCTGGTGCAGTGTGAGGGGAATGAGACCTGGTGCAGTGTGAGGGGAATGGGACCTGGTGCAGTGTGAAGGGAATGAGACCGGGAGCAGTATGCGGGGAATGAGACCTGGAGCAGTGAGAGGGGAATGAGACCTGGAGCAGTATGAGGGGAATGGGGCCTGGTGCAGTGTGAGGGGAATGGGACCTGGTGCAGTGTGAGGGGAATGGGACCTGGTGCAGTGTGAGGGGAATGAGACCTGGTGCAGTCTGAGGGGAATGAGACCTGGTGCAGTGTGAGGGGAATGAGACCTGGTGCAGTGTGAGGGGAATGAGACCTGGTGCAGTGTGAAGGGAATGAGACCTGGTGCAGTGTGAGGGCAATGGGACCTGGAGCAGTGTGTGGGGAATGAGACCTGGTGCAGTGTGAGGGGAATGAGACCTGGTGCAGTGTGAGGGGAATGAGACCTGGTGCAGTGTGAGGGGAATGAGACCTGGTGCAGTGTGTGGGGAATGAGACCTGGAGCAGTGTGTGGGGAATGAGACCTGGAGCAGTGTGTGGGGAATGAGACCTGGAGCAGTGTGTGGGGAATGAGACCTGGTGCAGTGTGAGGGGAATGAGACCTGGAGCAGTGTGTGGGGAATGAGACCTGGAGCAGTGTGTGGGGAATGAGACCTGGTGCAGTGTGTGGGGAATGAGACCTGGTGCAGTGTGTGGGGAATGAGACCTGGTGCAGTGTGAGGGGAATGAGACCTGGAGCAGTGTGTGGGGAATGAGACCTGGAGCAGTGTGAGGGGAATGGGACCTGGTGCAGTGTGAGAACAATGGGACCTGGTGCAGTGTGAGTGGAATGCGACCTGGAGCAGTGTGTGGGGAATGGGACCTGGTGCAGTGTGAGGGGAATGAGACCTGGTGCAGTGTGAGGGGAATGAGACCTGGAGCAGTGTGTGGGGAATGAGACCTGGTGCAGTGTGAGGGGAATGGGACCTGGTGCAGTGTGAGAACAATGGGACCTGGTGCAGTGTGAGTGGAATGCGACCTGGAGCAGTGTGTGGGGAATGGGACCTGGTGCAGTGTGAGGGGAATGAGACCTGGAGCAGTGTGTGGGGAATGAGACCTGGTGCAGTGTGAGGGGAATGGGACCTGGTGCAGTGTGAGAACAATGGGACCTGGTGCAGTGTGAGTGGAATGCGACCTGGAGCAGTGTGTGGGGAATGGGACCTGGTGCAGTGTGAGGGGAATGGGACCTGGTGCAGTGTGAGGGGAATGGGGCCTGGTGCAGTGTGAGGGGACTGGGGCCTGGTGCAGTGAGAGGGGAATGAGACCTGGTGCATTGTGAGGGGAATGAGACCTGGAGCAGTGTGTGGGGAATGGGACCTGGTGCAGTGTGAAGGGAATGGGGCCTGGTGCAGTGTGAGGGGAATGGGACCTGGTGCAGTGAGAGGGGAATGAGACCTGGTGCAGTGTGAGGGGAATGAGACCTGGTGCAGTGTGAGGGGAATGAGACCTGGTGCAGTGTGAAGGGAATGAGACCTGTAGCAGTGTGAGGGGAATGAGACCTGGTGCAGTATGAGGGGAATGGGACCTGGTACAGTGTGAAGGGAATAAGACCGGGAGCAGTATGAGGGGAATGAGACCTGGAGCAGTGTGAGGGGAATGAGACCTGGTGCAGTGTGAGGAAAATGGGGCCTGGTGCAGTGTGAGGGGAATGAGACCTGGTGCAGTGTGAGGGGAATGGGGCCTGGTGCAGTGTCAGGGGAATGAGACCTGGTGCAGTGTGTGGGGAATGGGGCCTGGTGCAGTGTGAGGGGAATGGGGCCTGGTGCAGTGTGAGGGGAATGAGACCTGGTGCAGTGTGAGGGGAATGGGGCCTGGTGCAGTGTCAGGGGAATGAGACCTGGTGCAGTGTGTGGGGAATGGGGCCTGGTGCAGTGTGAGGGGAATGGGGCCTGGTGCAGTGTGAGGGGAATGAGACCTGGTGCAGTGTGAGGGGAATGGGGCCTGGTGCAGTGTGAGGGGAATGAGACCTGGTGCAGTGTGAGGAGAATGGGGCCTGGTGCAGTGTGAGGGGAATGAGACCTGGTGCAGTATGAGGGGAATGAGACCTGGAGCAGTGTGAGGGGATTGGGGCCTGGTACAGTGTGAGGGGAATGGGGCCTGGTGCAGTATGAGGGGAATCAGACCTGGAGCAGTGTGAGGGGAATGGGACCTGGTGCAGTGTGAGGGGAATGACACCTGGTGCAGTGTGAGCGGAATTGGACCTGGTGCAGTGTGAGGGGAATGGGACCTGGCGCAGTGTGAGGGAAATGGGGCCTGGTGCAGTGTGAGGGGAATGGGACCTGGTGCAGTATGAGGGGAATGGGACCTGGTGCAGTATGAGGGGAATCAGACCTGGAGCAGTGTGAGGGGAATGGGACCTGGTGCAGTGTGAGGGGAATGACACCTGGTGCAGTGTGAGGGGAATGGGGCCTGGTGCAGTGTGAGGGGAATGGGACCTGGCGCAGTATGAGGGGAATGGGACCTGGTGCAGTGTGAGGGGAATGACACCTGGTGCAGTGTGAGGGGAATGAGACCTGGTGCAGTGTGAGGGGAATGGGGCCTGGTGCAGTGAGAGGGGAATGGGGCCTGGTGCAGTATGAGGGGAATGGGACCTGGTGCAGTATGAGGGGAATCAGACCTGGAGCAGTGTGAGGGGAATCGGACCTGGTGCAGTGTGAGGGGAATGACACCTGGTGCAGTGTGAGCGGAATTGGACCTGGTGCAGTGTGAGGGGAATGGGACCTGGCGCAGTATGAGGGGAATGGGACCTGGTGCAGTGTGAGGGGAATGACACCTGGTGCAGTGTGAGCGGAATGGGACCTGGTGCAGTGTGAGGGGAATGGGACCTGGTGCAGTATGAGGGGAATGGGACCTGGTGCAGTATGAGGGGAATGGGACCTGGTGCAGTGTGAGGGGAATGACACCTGGTGCAGTGTGAGCGGAATGGGACCTGGTGCAGTGTGAGGGGAATGGGACCTGGTGCAGTATGAGGGGAATGGGACCTGGTGCAGTGTGAGGGGAATGAGACCTGGTGCAGTATGAGGGGAATGGGACCTGGAGCAGTGTGAGGGGAATGGGACCTGGTACAGCGTGAGGGGAATAGGACCTAGTGCAGTATGAGGGGAATGAGACCTGGTGCAGTGAGAGGGGAATGGGACCTGGTGCAGTATGAGGGGAATGAGACCTGGTGCAGTGTGAGGGGAATGGGACCTGGTGCAGTATGAGGGGAATGAGACCTGGTGCAGTGTTAGGGGAATGGGACCTGGTGCAGTGTGAGGGGAATGGGGCCTGGTGCAGTGTGAGGGGAAAGGGACCTGGTGCAGTGTGAGGGGAATGAGACCTGGTGCAGTGAGAGGGAAATGGGGCCTGGTGCAGTATGTGGGGAATGGGACCTGTTGCAGTATGAGGGGGAATGGGACCTGGAGCAGTGTGAAGGGAATGGGGCCTGGTGCAGTGTGAGGGGAATGGGGCCTGGTGCAGTGTGAGGGGAATGGGTCCTGGTGCAGTGTGAGGGGAATGAGACTTGGTGCAGTGTGAGGGGAATGGGACCTGGTACAGTGTGAGAGGAATAGCACCTGGTGCAGTGTGAGGGGAATGGGGACTGGTGCAGTGTGAGCGGAATGGGGCCTGGTGCAGTGTGAGGGGAATGGGGCCTGGTGCAGTGTGAGGGGAATGAGACCTGGAGCAGTGTGAGGGGAATGGGGCCTGGTGCAGTGTGAGGGGAATGGGGCCTGGTGCAGTGTGAGGGGAATGGGACCTGGTACAGTGTGAGGGGAATGGGACCTGGTGCAGTTTGAGGGGAATGGGACCTGGTACAGTGTGAGAGGAATAGCACCTGGTGCAGTGTGAGGGGAATGGGGCTTGGTGCAGTGTGAGGGCAATGGGGCCTGGTACAGTGTGAGGGGAATGGGGCCTGGTACAGTGTGAGGGGAATGGGGCTTGGAGCAGTGTGAGCGGAATGGGGCTTGGAGCAGTGTGAGGGGAATGGAGCCTGGTGCAGTGTGAGGTGAATGGGTTTGGTGCAGTGTGAGGGGAATGGGGCCTGGTGCAATGTGAAGGGAATGAGACCTGGTGCAGTGTGAGGGGAATGGGACCTGGTGCAGTGTGAGGGGAATGAGACCTGGTACAGTGTGAGGGGAATGGGACCTGGTGCAGTGTGAAGGGAATGAGACCTGGAGCAGTGTGTGGGGAATGGGGCCTGGTGCAGTGTGAGGGGAAAGGGACCTGGTGCAGTGTGAGGGGAATGGGGCCTGGTGCAGTGTGAGGGGAATGAGACCTGGAGCAGTGTGAGGGGAATGAGACCTGGTGCAGTGAGAGGGAAATGGGGCCTGGTGCAGTATGAGGGGAATGGGACCTGTTGCAGTGCGAGGGCAATGAAACCTGGTGCAGTGCGAGGGGAATGAGACCTGGTGCAGTGTGAGGGGAATGGGACCTGGTGCAGTGTGAGGGGAATGGAGCCTGGTGCAGTGTGAGGGGAATGGGACCTGGTGCAGTATGAGGGGAATGAGACCTGGAGCAGCATGAGGGGATTGGGACCTGGTACAGTGTGAGGGGAATGAGACCTGGTGCAGTGTGAGGGGAATCGGACCTGGTGCAGTGTGAGGGGAATGGGACCTGGTGCAGTGTGAGCGGAATGTGACCTGGAGCAGTATGAGGGGAATGGGACCTGGTGCAGTATCAGGGGAATGGGACCTGGTGCTGTGCGAGGGGGAATGAACCCTGGTGCAGTGTGAGGGGAATGAGACCTGGTGCAGTGTGAGGGGAATGGGACCTGGTGCAGTTAGAGGGGAATGAGACCTGGTGCAGTGTGAGGGGAATGGGACCTGGTGCAGTGTGAGGGGAATGAGACCTGGAGCAGTGTGTGAGGAATGGGACCTGGTGCAATGTGAAGGGAATGAGACCGGGAGCAGTGAGAGGGGAATGAGACCTGGTGCAGTGTGAGGGGAATGAGACCTGGAGCAGTGTGAAGGGAATGAGACCTGGAGCAGTGTGAGGGGAATGAGACCTGGAGCAGTGTGAAGGGAATGAGACCTGGAGCAATGTGAGGGGAATGAGACCTGGTGCAGTATGAGGGGAATGGGGCCTGGTACAGTGTGAGGGGAATGAGACCTGGAGCAGTGTGAGGGGAATGGGACCTAGTGCAGTGCGAGGGGAATGGGACCTGGTGCAGTGTGAGGGGAATGAGACCTGGTGCAGTGTGAAGGGAATGAGACCTGGTGCAGTGAGAGGGGAATGGGGCCTAGTGCAGTGAGAGGGCAATGAGACCTGGTGCAGTGTGAAGGGAATGAGACCTGGAGCAGTGTGAGGGGAATGAGACCTGGTGCAGTGTGAGGGGAATGGGACCTGGTGCAGTGTGAGGGGAATGAGACCTGGTGCAGTGTGAAGGGAATGAGACCTGGAGCAGTGTGAGGGGAATGAGACCTGGTGCAGTATGAGGGGAATGGGGCCTGGTACAGTGTGAGGGCAATGAGACCTGGTGCAGTATGAAGGGAATGAGACCTGGAGCAGTGTGAGGGGAATGAGACCTGATGCAGTAAGAGGGGAATGGGGCCTGGTACAGTGTGAGGGCAATGAGACCTGGTGCAGTGTGAGGGGAATGAGACCTGGTGCAGTGCGAGGGGAATGGGACCTGGTGCAGTGTGAGGGGAATGAGACCTGGTGCAGTGTGAAGGGAATGAGACCTGGTGCAGTGCGAGGGGAATGAGACCTGGTGCAGTGTGAGGGGAATGAGACCTGGTGCAGTGTGAGGGGAATGAGACCTGGAGCAGTGTGAGGGGAATGGGGCCTGGTGCAGTGTGAGGGGAATGAGACCTGGTGCAGTGTGAAGGGAATGGGACCTGGAGCAGTGTGTGGGGAATGAGACCTGGTGCAGTGTGAGGGGAATGAGACCTGGTGCAGTGTGAGGGGAATGAGACCTGGTGCAGTGTGTGGGGAATGGGACCTGGAGCAGTGTGTGGGGAATGAGACCTGGTGCAGTGTGAGGGGAATGAGACCTGGTGCAGTGTGAGGGGAATGGGACCTGGAGCAGTGTGTGGGGAATGAGACCTGGTGCAGTGTGAGGGGAATGAGACCTGGTGCAGTGTGAGGGGAATGGGGCCTGGTGCAGTGTGAGGGGAATGAGACCTGGTGCAGTGTGAGGGGAATGAGACCTGGTGCAGTGCGAGGGGAATGAGACCTGGTGCAGTGTGAGGGGAATGAGACCTGGTGCAGTGTGAGGGGAATGAGACCTGGTGCAGTGTGAGGGGAATGAGACCTGGTGCAGTGTGAAGGGAATGGGACCTGGTGCAGTGTGAGGGGAATGAGACCTGGTGCAGTGTGAGGGGAATGGGGCCTGGTGCAGTGTGAGGGGAATGAGACCTGGTGCAGTGAGAGGGGAATGGGGCCTGGTGCAGTATGAGGGGAATGGGACCTGGTGCAGTATGAGGGGAATCAGACCTGGAGCAGTGTGAGGGGAATCGGACCTGGTGCAGTGTGAGGGGAATGACACCTGGTGCAGTGTGAGCGGAATTGGACCTGGTGCAGTGTGAGGGGAATGGGACCTGGCGCAGTATGAGGGGAATGACACCTGGTGCAGTGTGAGCGGAATGGGACCTGGTGCAGTGTGAGGGGAATGGGACCTGGTGCAGTGTGAGGGGAATGACACCTGGTGCAGTGTGAGCGGAATGGGACCTGGTGCAGTGTGAGGGGAATGGGACCTGGTGCAGTATGAGGGGAATGGGACCTGGTGCAGTGTGAGGGGAATGACACCTGGTGCAGTGTGAGCGGAATGGGACCTGGTGCAGTGTGAGGGGAATGGGACCTGGTGCAGTATGAGGGGAATGGGACCTGGTGCAGTGTGAGGGGAATGACACCTGGTGCAGTGTGAGCGGAATGGGACCTGGTGCAGTGTGAGGGGAATGGGACCTGGTGCAGTATGAGGGGAATGGGACCTGGTGCAGTGTGAGGGGAATGAGACCTGGTGCAGTATGAGGGGAATGGGACCTGGAGCAGTGTGAGGGGAATGGGACCTGGTACAGCGTAAGGGGAATAGGACCTAGTGCAGTATGAGGGGAATGAGACCTGGTGCAGTGAGAGGGGAATGGGACCTGGTGCAGTATGAGGGGAATGAGACCTGGTGCAGTGTGAGGGGAATGGGACCTGGTGCAGTATGAGGGGAATGAGACCTGGTGCAGTGTTAGGGGAATGGGACCTGGTGCAGTGTGAGGGGAATGGGGCCTGGTGCAGTGTGAGGGGAAAGGGACCTGGTGCAGTGTGAGGGGAATGAGACCTGGTGCAGTGAGAGGGAAATGGGGCCTGGTGCAGTATGTGGGGAATGGGACCTGTTGCAGTATGAGGGGGAATGGGACCTGGAGCAGTGTGAAGGGAATGGGGCCTGGTGCAGTGTGAGGGGAATGGGGCCTGGTGCAGTGTGAGGGGAATGGGTCCTGGTGCAGTGTGAGGATAATGAGACTTGGTGCAGTGTGAGGGGAATGGGACCTGGTACAGTGTGAGAGGAATAGCACCTGGTGCAGTGTGAGGGGAATGGGGACTGGTGCAGTGTGAGCGGAATGGGGCCTGGTGCAGTGTGAGGGGAATGGGGCCTGGTGCAGTGTGAGGGGAATGAGACCTGGAGCAGTGTGAGGGGAATGGGGCCTGGTGCAGTGTGAGGGGAATGGGGCCTGGTGCAGTGTGAGGGGAATGGGACCTGGTACAGTGTGAGGGGAATGGGACCTGGTGCAGTTTGAGGGGAATGGGACCTGGTACAGTGTGAGAGGAATAGCACCTGGTGCAGTGTGAGGGGAATGGGGCTTGGTGCAGTGTGAGGGCAATGGGGCCTGGTACAGTGTGAGGGGAATGGGGCTTGGTGCAGTGTGAGCGGAATGGGGCTTGGAGCAGTGTGAGGGGAATGGAGCCTGGTGCAGTGTGAGGTGAATGGGTTTGGTGCAGTGTGAGGGGAATGGGGCCTGGTGCAATGTGAAGGGAATGAGACCTGGTGCAGTGTGAGGGGAATGGGACCTGGTGCAGTGTGAGGGGAATGAGACCTGGTACAGTGTGAGGGGAATGGGACCTGGTGCAGTGTGAAGGGAATGAGACCTGGAGCAGTGTGAGGGGAATGGGGCCTGGTGCAGTGTGAGGGGAAAGGGACCTGGTGCAGTGTGAGGGGAATGGGGCCTGGTGCAGTGTGAGGGGAATGAGACCTGGAGCAGTGTGAGGGGAATGAGACCTGGTGCAGTGAGAGGGAAATGGGGCCTGGTGCAGTATGAGGGGAATGGGACCTGTTGCAGTGCGAGGGCAATGAAACCTGGTGCAGTGCGAGGGGAATGAGACCTGGTGCAGTGTGAGGGGAATGGGACCTGGTGCAGTGTGAGGGGAATGGAGCCTGGTGCAGTGTGAGGGGAATGGGACCTGGTGCAGTATGAGGGGAATGAGACCTGGAGCAGCATGAGGGGATTGGGACCTGGTACAGTGTGAGGGGAATGAGACCTGGTGCAGTGTGAGGGGAATCGGACCTGGTGCAGTGTGAGGGGAATGGGACCTGGTGCAGTGTGAGCGGAATGTGACCTGGAGCAGTATGAGGGGAATGGGACCTGGTGCAGTATCAGGGGAATGGGACCTGGTGCTGTGCGAGGGGGAATGAACCCTGGTGCAGTGTGAGGGGAATGAGACCTGGTGCAGTGTGAGGGGAATGGGACCTGGTGCAGTTAGAGGGGAATGAGACCTGGTGCAGTGTGAGGGGAATGGGACCTGGTGCAGTGTGAGGGGAATGAGACCTGGAGCAGTGTGTGAGGAATGGGACCTGGTGCAGTGTGAAGGGAATGAGACCGGGAGCAGTGAGAGGGGAATGAGACCTGGTGCAGTGTGAGGGGAATGAGACCTGGAGCAGTGTGAAGGGAATGAGACCTGGAGCAGTGTGAGGGGAATGAGACCTGGAGCAGTGTGAAGGGAATGAGACCTGGAGCAATGTGAGGGGAATGAGACCTGGTGCAGTATGAGGGGAATGGGGCCTGGTACAGTGTGAGGGGAATGAGACCTGGAGCAGTGTGAGGGGAATGGGACCTGGTGCAGTGCGAGGGGAATGGGACCTGGTGCAGTGTGAGGGGAATGAGACCTGGTGCAGTGTGAAGGGAATGAGACCTGGTGCAGTGAGAGGGGAATGGGGCCTGGTGCAGTGAGAGGGCAATGAGACCTGGTGCAGTGTGAAGGGAATGAGACCTGGAGCAGTGTGAGGGGAATGAGACCTGGTGCAGTGTGAGGGGAATGGGACCTGGTGCAGTGTGAGGGGAATGAGACCTGGTGCAGTGTGAAGGGAATGAGACCTGGAGCAGTGTGAGGGGAATGAGACCTGGTGCAGTATGAGGGGAATGGGGCCTGGTACAGTGTGAGGGCAATGAGACCTGGTGCAGTATGAAGGGAATGAGACCTGGAGCAGTGTGAGGGGAATGAGACCTGATGCAGTAAGAGGGGAATGGGGCCTGGTACAGTGTGAGGGCAATGAGACCTGGTGCAGTGTGAGGGGAATGAGACCTGGTGCAGTGCGAGGGGAATGGGACCTGGTGCAGTGTGAGGGGAATGAGACCTGGTGCAGTGTGAAGGGAATGAGACCTGGTGCAGTGCGAGGGGAATGAGACCTGGTGCAGTGTGAGGGGAATGAGACCTGGTGCAGTGTGAGGGGAATGAGACCTGGAGCAGTGTGAGGGGAATGGGGCCTGGTGCAGTGTGAGGGGAATGAGACCTGGTGCAGTGTGAGGGGAATGTGACCTGGTGCAGTCTGTGGGGAATGAGACCTGGTGCAGTGTGAGGGGAATGAGACCTGGTGCAGTGTGAGGGGAATGGGACCTGGAGCAGTGTGTGGGGAATGAGACCTGGTGCAGTGTGAGGGGAATGAGACCTGGTGCAGTGTGAGGGGAATGTGACCTGGTGAAGTGTGAGGGGAATGAGACCTGGAGCAGTGTGTGGGGAATGAGACCTGGTGCAGTGTGAGGGAATGAGACCTGGTGCAGTGTGAGGGGGATGGGGCCTGGTGCAGTGTGAGGGGAATGAGACCTGGTGCAGTGTGAGGGGAATGGGGCCTGGTGCAGTGTGAGGGGAATGAGACCTGGTGCAGTGTGTGGGGAATGAGACCTGGTGCAGTGTGAGGGGAATGGGACCTGGTGCAGTGTGTGGGGAATGAGACCTGGTGCAGTGTGAGGGGAATGAGACCTGGTGCAGTGTGAGGGGAATGGGACCTGGTGCAGTGTGTGGGGAATGAGACCTGGTGCAGTGTGAGGGGAATGAGACCTGGTGCAGTGAGAGGGGAATGGGACCTGGTGCAGTGTGTGGGGAATGAGACCTGGTGCAGTGTGAGGGGAATGGGACCTGGTGCAGTGTGTGGGGAATGAGACCTGGTGCAGTATGAGGGGAATAGGACCTGGTGCAGTGTGAGGGGAATGAGACCTGGTGCAGTGAGAGGGGAATGGGACCTGGTGCAGTGTGAGGGGAATGGGACCTGGTGCAGTGTGAGGGGAATGAGACCTGGTGCAGTGTGAGGGGAATGTGACCTGGAGCAGTGTGTGGGGAATGAGACCTGGTGCAGTGTGAGGGGAATGGGACCTGGTACAGTGTGAGGGGAATGAGACCTGGAGCAGTGTGTGGGGAATGAGACCTGGTGCAGTGTGAAGGGAATGGGACCTGGTGCAGTGTGAAGGGAATGGGACCTGGTGCAGTGTGAGGGGAATGAGACCGGGAGCAGTGTGAGGGGAATGAGACCTGGTGCAGTGTGAGGGGAATGAGACCTGGTGCAGTGTGAAGGGAATGGGACCTGGTGCAGTGTGAGGGGAATGAGACCGGGAGCAGTGTGAGGGGAATGAGACCTGGTGCAGTGTGAGGGGAATGGGACCTGGTGCAGTGTGAGGGGAATGCGACCTGGAGCAGTGTGAGGGGAATGGGACCTGGTACAGTGTGAGGGGAATGGGGCCTGGTGCAGTGTGAGGGGAATGGGGCCTGGTGCAGTGTGAGGGGAATGGGACCTGGTGCAGTGTGAGGGGAATGAGACCTGGTGCAGTGTGAAGGGAATGAGACCTAGTGCAGTGTGAGGGCAATGAGACCTGGTGCAGTGTGAAGGGAATGAGACCTGGAGCAGTGTGAGGGGAATGAGACCTGGTGCAGTATGAGGGGAATGGGGCCTGGTACAGTGTGAGGGGAATGAGACCTGGTGCAGTGTGAGGGGAATGAGACCTGGTGCAGTGTGAGGGGAATGAGACCTGGTGCAGTGCGAGGGGAATGGGACCTGGTGCAGTGTGAGGGGAATGAGACCTGGTGCAGTGTGAAGGGAATGAGACCTGGTGCAGTGCGAGGGGAATGAGACCTGGTGCAGTGTGAGGGGAATGGGACCTGGTGCAGTGTGAGGGGAATGAGACCTGGTGCAGTGTGAGGGGAATGAGACCTGGAGCAGTGTGAGGGGAATGAGACCTGGTGCAGTGTGAGGGGAATGAGACCTGGTGCAGTGTGAAGGGAATGAGACCTGGTGCAGTGTGAGGGGAATGAGACCTGGAGCAGTGTGAGGGGAATGAGACCTGGTGCAGTGTGAGGGGAATGTGACCTGGTGCAGTGTGAGGGGATTGAGACCTGGTGCAGTGTGAGGGGAATGAGACCTGGTGCAGTGTGAGGGGAATGTGACCTGGTGCAGTGTGAGGGGAATGAGACCTGGAGCAGTGTGTGGGGAATGAGACCTGGTGCAGTGTGAGGGGAATGAGACCTGGTGCAGTGTGAGGGGAATGGGACCTGGAGCAGTGTGTGGGGAATGAGACCTGGTGCAGTGTGAGGGGAATGAGACCTGGTGCAGTGTGAGGGGAATGTGACCTGGTGCAGTGTGAGGGGAATGAGACCTGGAGCAGTGTGTGGGGAATGAGACCTGGTGCAGTGTGAGGGGAATGGGACCTGGTGCAGTGTGAGGGGAATGGGGCCTGGTGCAGTCTGAGGGGAATGAGACCTGGTGCAGTGTGAAGGGAATGAGACCTGGAGCAGTGTGAGGGGAATGGGGCCTGGTGCAGTGTGAGGGGAATGAGACCTGGTGCAGTGTGTGGGGAATGAGACCTGGTGCAGTGTGAGGGGAATGAGACCTGGTGCAGTGTGAAGGGAATGGGACCTGGAGCAGTGCGTGGGGAATGAGACCTGGAGCAGTGTGAGGGGAATGTGACCTGGAGCAGTGTGTGGGGAATGAGACCTGGTGCAGTGTGAGGGGAATGGGACCTGGTACAGTGTGAGGGGAATGAGACCTGGAGCAGTGTGTGGGGAATGAGACCTGGTGCAGTGTGAAGGGAATGGGACCTGGTGCAGTGTGAGGGGAATGAGACCTGGAGCAGTGTGTGGGGAATGAGACCTGGTGCAGTGTGAAGGGAATGGGACCTGGTGCAGTGTGAGGGGAATGAGACCTGGTGCAGTGTGAGGGGAATGAGACCTGGTGCAGTGTGAAGGGAATGGGACCTGGTGCAGTGTGAGGGGAATGAGACCGGGAGCAGTGTGAGGGGAATGAGACCTGGAGCAGTGTGTGGGGAATGAGACCTGGTGCAGTGTGAGGGGAATGGGACCTGGTGCAGTGTGAGAACAATGGGACCTGGTGCAGTGTGAGTGGAATGCGACCTGGAGCAGTGTGAGGGGAATGGGACCTGGTACAGTGTGAGGGGAATGGGGCCTGGTGCAGTGTGAGGGGAATGGGGCCTGGTGCAGCGTGAGGGGAATGGGGCCTGGTGCAGTGAGAGGGGAATGAGACCTGGTGCATTGTGAGGGGAATGAGACCTGGTGCAGTGTGAGGGGAATGAGACCTGGTGCAGTGTGTGGGGAATGAGACCTGGTGCAGTGTGAAGGGAATGAGACCTGGTGCAGTGTGAGGGGAATGGGACCTGGTGCAGTGTGAGGGGAATGGGACCTGGTGCAGTGTGAGGGGAATGAGACCTGGAGCAGTGTGAGGGGAATGGGGCCTGGTGTAGTGTGAGGGGAATGGGGCCTGGTGCAGTGTGAGGGGAATGGGACCTGGTACAGTATGAGGGGAATGAGACCTGGTGCAGTGTGAGGGGAATGGGGCCTGGTGTAGTGTGAGGGGAATGGGGCCTGGTGCAGTGTGAGGGGAATGGGGCCTGGTGCAGTGTGAGGGGAATGAGACCTGGTGCAGTGTGAGGGGAATGAGACCTGGTGCAGTGTGAGGGGAATGAGACCTGGTGCAGTGTGAAGTGAATGAGACCTGGAGCAGTGTGTGGGGAATGGGACCTGGTGCAGTGTGAGGGGAATGAGACCTGGTGCAGTGTGAGGGCAATGGGACCTGGTGCATTGTAAAGGGAATGGGACCTGGAGCAGTGTGTGGGGAATGAGACCTGGTGCAGTGTGAGGGCAATGGGGCCTGGTGCAGTGTGAGGGGAATGAGACCTGGAGCAGTGTGAAGGGAATGAGACCTGGTACAGTCTGAGGGGAATGGGACCTGGTGCAGTGTGAGGGGAATGAGACCTGGTGCAGTGTGAGGGCAATGGGACCTGGTGCATTGTAAAGGGAATGGGACCTGGAGCAGTGTGAGGGGAATGGGGCCTGGTGTAGTGTGAGGGGAATGGGGCCTGGTGCAGTGTGAGGGGAATGGGACCTGGTACAGTATGAGGGGAATGAGACCTGGTGCAGTGTGAGGGCAATGGGACCTGGTGCATTGTAAAGGGAATGGGACCTGGAGCAGTGTGAGGGGAATGGGGCCTGGTGCAGTGTGAGGGGAATGGGACCTGGTGCAGTATGAGGGGAATGAGACCTGGAGCAGTGTGAGGGGAATGGGGCCTGGTGCAATGTGAGGGGAATGAGACCTGGTGCAGTTTGAAGGGAATGAGACCTGGTGCAGTATGAGGGGAATGAGACCTGGAGCAGTGTGAGGGGAATGGGGCCTGGTGCAATGTGAGGGGAATGAGACCTGGTGCAGTGTGAGGGCAATGGGACCTGGTGCAGTATGAGGGGAATGGGACCTGGTGTAGTGTGAAGGGAATGAGACCGGGAGCAGTATGAGGGGAATGGGACCTGGTGCAGTGTGAAGGGAATGAGACCTGGAGCAGTGTGAGGGGAATGGGGCCTGTTGCAATGTCAGGGGAATGAGACCTGTTGCAGTGTGAGGGGAATGGGACCTGGTGCAGTATGACGGGAATGGGACCTGGTGTAGTGTGAAGGGAATGAGACCGGGAGCAGTATGAGGGGAATGGGACCTGGTGCAGTGTGAAGGGAATGAGACCTGGAGCAGTGTGAGGGGAATGGGACCTGGTGCAGTGTGAAGGGAATGAGACCTGGAGCAGTGTGAGGGGAATGGGACCTGGTGCAGTGTGAAGGGAATGAGACCTGGAGCAGTGTGAGGGGAATGGGACCTGGTGCAGTGTGAAGGGAATGAGACCGGGAGCAGTATGAGGTGAATGAGACCTGGAGCAGTGTGAGGGGAATGGGACCTGGTGCAGTGTGAAGGGAATGAGACCGGGAGCAGTATGAGGGGAATGAGACCTGGAGCAGTGAGAGGGGAATGGGACCTGGTGCAGTGTGAAGGGAAGAGACCTGGAGCAGTGTGAGGGGAATGGGACCTGGTGCAGTATGAGGGGAATGGGACCTGGTGTAGTGTGAAGGGAATGAGACCGGGAGCAGTATGAGGGGAATGAGACCTGGAGCAGTGTGAGGGGAATGGGGCCTGTTGCAATGTGAGGGGAATGAGACCTGGTGCAGTGTGAAGGGAATGAGAACTGGAGCAGTGTGAGGGGAATGGGATCTGGTGCAGTGTGAGGGGAATGGGACCTGGTGCAGTATGAGGGGAATGAGACCTGGTGCAGTATGAGGGGAATGGGACCTGGTGCAGTGTGAGGGGAATGGGACCTGGTGCAGTGTGAGGGGAATGGGACCTGGTACAGTGTGAGGGGAATGGGGCCTGGTACAGTGTGAGGGGAATGGGGCCTGGTGCAGTGTGAGGGGAATGGGGCCTGGTGCAGTGTGAGGGGAATGAGACCTGGAGCAGTGTGTGGGGAATGGGGCCTGGTGCAGTGTGAGGGGAATGGGACCTGGTGCAGTGAGAGGGGAATGAGACCTGGTGCAGTGTGAGGGGAATGAGACCTGGTGCAGTGTGAGGGGAATGAGACCTGGTGCAGTGTGAAGGGAATGAGACCTGGAGCAGTGTGAGGGGAATGAGACCTGGTGCAGTATGAGGGGAATGGGACCTGGTGCAGTGCGAAGGGAATGAGACCGGGAGCAGTATGAGGGGAATGAGACCTGGAGCAGTGTGAGGGGAATGGGGCCTGGTGCAATGTGAGGGGAATGGGACCTGGTGCAGTGTGAAGGGAATGAGACCTGGTGCAGTGTGAGGGGAATGGGACCTGATAAAGTGTGAGGGGAATAGGGCCTGGTGCAGTGTGAGGGGAATGGGA
Source organism: Chiloscyllium plagiosum (assembly GCF_037043375.1). Classification (NCBI taxonomy): domain Eukaryota; kingdom Metazoa; phylum Chordata; class Chondrichthyes; order Orectolobiformes; family Hemiscylliidae; genus Chiloscyllium; species Chiloscyllium plagiosum. The sequence goes on from NW_028270155.1 coordinate 80,850,040, forward strand.
CCTGGTGCAGTGTGAGGGGAATGAGACTTGGTGCAGTGTGAGGGGAATGGGGCCTGGTGCAGTGTGAGGGGAATGGGACCTGGTGCAGTGAGACGGGAATGGGGCCTGGTGCAGTATGAGGGGAATGGGACCTGGTGCAGTATGAGGGGAATCAGACCTGGAGCAGTGTGAGGGGAATGGGACCTGGTACAGTATGAGGGGAATGAGACCTGGTGCAGTGTGAGGGGAATGGGACCTGGTGCAGTGTGAGGGGAATGGGACCTGGTGCAGTGTGAGGGGAATGGGACCTGGTACAGTGTGAGGGGAATGGGACCTGGTACAGTGTGAGGGGAATGGGACCTGGTGCAGTATGAGGGGAATGAGACCTGGTGCAGTGAGAGGGGAATGGGACCTGGTGCAGTATGAGGGGAATGAGACCTGGTGCAGTGTGAGGGGAATGGGACCTGGTGCAGTATGAGGGGAATGAGACCTGGTGCAGTGTGAGGGGAATGGGACCTGGTGCAGTATGAGGGGAATGAGACCTGGTGCAGTGTGAGGGGAATGAGACCTGGTGCAGTGAGAGGGGAATGAGACCTGGTGCAGTGAGAGGGGAATGGGACCTGGTGCAGTATGAGGGGAATGAGACCTGGTGCAGTGTGAGGGGAATGGGACCTGGAGCAGTGTGAAGGGAATGGGGCCTGGTGCAGTGTGAGGGGAATGGGGCCTGGTGCAGTGTGAGGGGAATGGGTCCTGGTGCAGTGTGAGGGGAATGAGACTTGGTGCAGTGTGAGGGGAATGGGGCCTGGTGCAGTGTGAGGGGAATGAGACCTGGTGCAGTGTGAAGGGAATGAGACCTGGAGCAGTGTGAGGGGAATGGGATCTGGTGCAGTGTGAGGGGAATGGGACCTGGTGCAGTATGAGGGGAATGAGACCTGGTGCAGTATGAGGGGAATGGGACCTGGTGCAGTGTGAGGGGAATGGGACCTGGTGCAGTATGAGGGGAATGGGGCCTGGTGCAGTGTGAGGGGAATGGGGCCTGGTGCAGTGTGAGGGGAATGAGACCTGGAGCAGTGTGTGGGGAATGGGACCTGGTGCAGTGTGTGGGGAATGGGACCTGGTGCAGTGTGAGGGGAATGGGACCTGGTGCAGTGAGAGGGGAATGAGACCTGGTGCAGTGTGAGGGGAATGAGACCTGGTGGAGTGTGAGGGGAATGAGACCTGGTGCAGTGTGAAGGGAATGAGACCTGGAGCAGTGTGAGGGGAATGAGACCTGGTGCAGTATGAGGGGAATGGGACCTGGTGCAGTGTGAAGGGAATGAGACCGGGAGCAGTATGAGGGGAATGAGACTTGGAGCAGTGTGAGGGGAATGGGGCCTGGTGCAATGTGAGGGGAATGAGACCTGGTGCAGTGTGAAGGGAATGAGACCTGGTGCAGTGTGAGGGGAATGGGACCTGATAAAGTGTGAGGGGAATAGGGCCTGGTGCAGTGTGAGGGGAATGAGACTTGGTGCAGTGTGAGGGGAATGGGGCCTGGTGCAGTATGAGGGGAATGAGACCTGGTGCAGTGTGAGGGGAATGGGGCCTGGTGCAGTGTGAGGGGAATGAGACCTGGTGCAGTATGAGGGGAATGAGACCTGGAGCAGTGTGAGGGGATTGGGACCTTGTACAGTGTGAGGGGAATGAGACCTGGTGCAGTGAGAGGGGAATGGAGCCTGGTGCAGTATGAGGGGAATGGGACCTGGTGCAGTGTGAGGGGAATGGGACCTGGTACAGTGTGAGGGGAATGGGACCTGGTGCCGTATGAGGGGAATGAGACCTGGTGCAGTGAGAGGGGAATGGGACCTGGTGCAGTATGAGGGGAATGAGACCTGGTGCAGTGTGAGGGGAATGGGACCTGGTGCAGTATGAGGGGAATGAGACCTGGTGCAGTGTGAGGGGAATGGGACCTGGTGCAGTATGAGGGGAATGAGACCTGGTGCAGTGTGAGGGGAATGAGACCTGGTGCAGTGAGAGGGGAATGGGACCTGGTGCAGTATGAGGGGAATGAGACCTGGTGCAGTGTGAGGGGAATGGGACCTGGAGCAGTGTGAAGGGAATGGGGCCTGGTGCAGTGTGAGGGGAATGGGGCCTGGTGCAGTGTGAGGGGAATGGGTCCTGGTGCAGTGTGAGGGGAATGAGACTTGGTGCAGTGTGAGAGGAATGAGACCTGGAGCAGTGTGAAGGGAATGGGGACTGGTGCAGTGTGAGGGGAATGGGGCCTGGTGCAGTGTGAGGGGAATGGGGCCTGGTGCAGTGTGAGGGGAATGAGACCTGGTGCAGGATGAGGGGAATGGGGCCTGGTGCAGTGTGAGGGGAATGGGACCTGGTACAGTGTGAAGGGAATGGGACCTGGTGCAGTTTGAGGGGAATGGGACCTGGTACAGTGTGAGAGGAATGGGACCTGGTGCAGTGTGAGGGGAATGGGGCTTGGTGCAGTGTGAGGGGAATGGGGCCTGGTACAGTGTGAGGGGAATGGAGCTTGGTGCAGTGTGAGCGGAATGGGGCTTGGAGCAGTGTGAGGGGAATGGAGCCTGGTGCAGTGTGAGGGGAATGGGGCTTGGTGCAGTGTGAGGGGAATGGGGCCTGGTGCAATGTGAGGGGAATGGGACCTGGTGCAGTGTGAGGGGAATGGGGCCTGGTGCAGTGTGAGGGGAATGGGGCCTGGTGCAATGTGAGGGGAATGGGGCCTGGTGCAGTGCGAGGGGAAATGGGGCTTGGAGCAGTGTGAGGGGAATGGGGCCTGGTGCAGTGTGAGGGGAATGAGACCTGGTATAGTGTGAGGGGAATGGGACCTGGTGCAGTGTGTGGGGAATGGGACCTGGTGCAGTGTGAGGGGAATGGGACCTAGTGCAGTGAGAGGGGAATGAGACCTGGTGGAGTGTGAGGGGAATGAGACCTGGTGCAGTGTGAAGGGAATGAGACCTGGAGCAGTGTGAGGGGAATGAGACCTGGTGCAGTATGAGGGGAATGGGACCTGGTGCAGTGTGAAGGGAATGAGACCTGGAGCAGTGTGAGGGGAATGAGACCTGGAGCAGTGAGAGGGGAATGGGACCTGGTGCAGTATGAGGGGAATGAGACCTGGTGCAGTGTGAGGGGAATGGGACCTGGAGCAGTGTGAAGGGAATGGGGCCTGGTGCAGTGTGAGGGGAATGGGGCCTGGTGCAGTGTGAGGGGAATGGGTCCTGGTGCAGTGTGAGGGGAATGAGACTTGGTGCAGTGTGAGAGGAATGAGACCTGGAGCAGTGTGAAGGGAATGGGGACTGGTGCAGTGTGAGGGGAATGTGGCCTGGTGCAGTGTGAGGGGAATGGGGCCTGGTGCAGTGTGAGGGGAATGAGACCTGGTGCAGGATGAGGGGAATGGGGCCTGGTGCAGTGTGAGGGGAATGGGACCTGGTACAGTGTGAAGGGAATGGGACCTGGTGCAGTTTGAGGGGAATGGGACCTGGTACAGTGTGAGAGGAATGGGATCTGGTGCAGTGTGAGGGGAATGGGGCTTGGTGCAGTGTGAGGGGAATGGGGCCTGGTACAGTGTGAGGGGAATGGGGCTTGGTGCAGTGTGAGCGGAATGGGGCTTGGAGCAGTGTGAGGGGAATGGAGCCTGGTGCAGAGTGAGGGGAATGGGGCTTGGTGCAGTGTGAGGGGAATGGGGCCTGGTGCAATGTGAGGGGAATGGGACCTGGTGCAGTGTGAGGGGAATGGGGCCTGGTGCAGTGTGAGGGGAATGGGGCCTGGTGCAGTTTGAGGGGAATGGGGCCTGGTGCAGTGCGAGGGGAAATGGGGCTTGGAGCAGTGTGAGGGGAATGGGGCCTGGTGCAGTGTGAGGGGAATGGGACCTGGTATAGTGTGAGGGGAATGGGACCTGGTGCAGTGTGTGGGGAATGGGACCTGGTGCAGTGTGAGGGGAATGGGACCTGGTGCAGTGAGAGGGGAATGAGACCTGGTGCAGTTTGAGGGGAATGAGACCTGGTGGAGTGTGAGGGGAATGAGACCTGGTGCAGTGTGAAGGGAATGAGACCTGGAGCAGTGTGAGGGGAATGAGACCTGGTGCAGTATGAGGGGAATGGGACCTGGTGCAGTGTGAAGGGAATGAGACCGGGAGCAGTATGAGGGGAATGAGACCTGGAGCAGTGTGAGGGGAATGGGGCCTGGTGCAGTATGAGGGGAATGGGACCTGGTGCAGTCTGAGGGGAATCAGACCTGGAGCAGTGTGAGGGGAATGGGACCTGGTACAGTGTGAGGGGAATGAGACCTGGTGCAGTGTGAGGGGAATGGGACCTGGTGCAGTGTGAGGGGAATGGGACCTGGTGCAGTGTGAGGGGAATGGGACCTGGTACAGTGTGAGGGGAATGGGACCTGGTGCAGTATGAGGGGAATGAGACCTGGTGCAGTGAGAGGGGAATGGGACCTGGTGCAGTATGAGGGGAATGAGACCTGGTGCAGTGTGAGGGGAATGGGGCCTGGTGCAGTGCGAGGGGAAATGGGGCTTGGAGCAGTGTGAGGGGAATGGGGCCTGGTGCAGTGTGAGGGGAATGGGACCTGGTATAGTGTGAGGGGAATGGGACCTGGTGCAGTATGAGGGGAATGAGACCTGGTGCAGTGTGAGGGGAATGGGACCTGGTGCAGTATGAGGGGAATGAGACCTGGTGCAGTGTGAGGGGAATGGGACCTGGTGCAGTATGAGGGGAATGAGACCTGGTGCAGTGTGAGGGGAATGAGACCTGGTGCAGTGAGAGGGGAATGAGACCTGGTGCAGTGAGAGGGGAATGGGACCTGGTGCAGTATGAGGAGAATGAGACCTGGTGCAGTGTGAGGGGAATGGGACCTGGAGCAGTGTGAAGGGAATGGGGCCTGGTGCAGTGTGAGGGGAATGGGGCCTGGTGCAGTGTGAGGGGAATGGGTCCTGGTGCAGTGTGAGGGGAATGAGACTTGGTGCAGTGTGAGGGGAATGGGGCCTGGTGCAGTGTGAGGGGAATGAGACCTGGTGCAGTGTGAAGGGAATGAGACCTGGAGCAGTGTGAGGGGAATGGGATCTGGTGCAGTGTGAGGGGAATGGGACCTGGTGCAGTATGAGGGGAATGAGACCTGGTGCAGTATGAGGGGAATGGGACCTGGTGCAGTGTGAGGGGAATGGGGCCTGGTGCAGTGTGAGGGGAATGGGGCCTGGTGCAGTGTGAGGGGAATGGGTCCTGGTGCAGTGTGAGGGGAATGAGACTTGGTGCAGTGTGAGAGGAATGAGACCTGGAGCAGTGTGAAGGGAATGGGGACTGGTGCAGTGTGAGGGGAATGGGGCCTGGTGCAGTGTGAGGGGAATGGGGCCTGGTGCAGTGTGAGGGGAATGAGACCTGGTGCAGGATGAGGGGAATGGGGCCTGGTGCAGTGTGAGGGGAATGGGACCTGGTACAGTGTGAAGGGAATGGGACCTGGTGCAGTTTGAGGGGAATGGGACCTGGTACAGTGTGAGAGGAATGGGACCTGGTGCAGTGTGAGGGGAATGGGGCTTGGTGCAGTGTGAGGGGAATGGGGCCTGGTACAGTGTGAGGGGAATGGAGCTTGGTGCAGTGTGAGCGGAATGGGGCTTGGAGCAGTGTGAGGGGAATGGAGCCTGGTGCAGTGTGAGGGGAATGGGGCTTGGTGCAGTGTGAGGGGAATGGGGCCTGGTGCAATGTGAGGGGAATGGGACCTGGTGCAGTGTGAGGGGAATGGGGCCTGGTGCAGTGTGAGGGGAATGGGGCCTGGTGCAATGTGAGGGGAATGGGGCCTGGTGCAGTGCGAGGGGAAATGGGGCTTGGAGCAGTGTGAGGGGAATGGGGCCTGGTGCAGTGTGAGGGGAATGGGACCTGGTATAGTGTGAGGGGAATGGGACCTGGTGCAGTGTGTGGGGAATGGGACCTGGTGCAGTGTGAGGGGAATGGGACCTAGTGCAGTGAGAGGGGAATGAGACCTGGTGCAGTGAGAGGGGAATGAGACCTGGTGGAGTGTGAGGGGAATGAGACCTGGTGCAGTGTGAAGGGAATGAGACCTGGAGCAGTGTGAGGGGAATGAGACCTGGTGCAGTATGAGGGGAATGGGACCTGGTGCAGTGTGAAGGGAATGAGACCGGGAGCAGTATGAGGGGAATGAGACCTGGAGCAGTGAGAGGGGAATGGGACCTGGTGCAGTATGAGGGGAATGAGACCTGGTGCAGTGTGAGGGGAATGGGACCTGGAGCAGTGTGAAGGGAATGGGGCCTGGTGCAGTGTGAGGGGAATGGGGCCTGGTGCAGTGTGAGGGGAATGGGTCCTGGTGCAGTGTGAGGGGAATGAGACTTGGTGCAGTGTGAGAGGAATGAGACCTGGAGCAGTGTGAAGGGAATGGGGACTGGTGCAGTGTGAGGGGAATGTGGCCTGGTGCAGTGTGAGGGGAATGGGGCCTGGTGCAGTGTGAGGGGAATGAGACCTGGTGCAGGATGAGGGGAATGGGGCCTGGTGCAGTGTGAGGGGAATGGGACCTGGTACAGTGTGAAGGGAATGGGACCTGGTGCAGTTTGAGGGGAATGGGACCTGGTACAGTGTGAGAGGAATGGGACCTGGTGCAGTGTGAGGGGAATGGGGCTTGGTGCAGTGTGAGGGGAATGGGGCCTGGTACAGTGTGAGGGGAATGGGGCTTGGTGCAGTGTGAGCGGAATGGGGCTTGGAGCAGTGTGAGGGGAATGGAGCCTGGTGCAGAGTGAGGGGAATGGGGCTTGGTGCAGTGTGAGGGGAATGGGGCCTGGTGCAATGTGAGGGGAATGGGACCTGGTGCAGTGTGAGGGGAATGGGGCCTGGTGCAGTGTGAGGGGAATGGGGCCTGGTGCAGTTTGAGGGGAATGGGGCCTGGTGCAGTGCGAGGGGAAATGGGGCTTGGAGCAGTGTGAGGGGAATGGGGCCTGGTGCAGTGTGAGGGGAATGGGACCTGGTATAGTGTGAGGGGAATGGGACCTGGTGCAGTGTGTGGGGAATGGGACCTGGTGCAGTGTGAGGGGAATGGGACCTGGTGCAGTGAGAGGGGAATGAGACCTGGTGCAGTTTGAGGGGAATGAGACCTGGTGGAGTGTGAGGGGAATGAGACCTGGTGCAGTGTGAAGGGAATGAGACCTGGAGCAGTGTGAGGGGAATGAGACCTGGTGCAGTATGAGGGGAATGGGACCTGGTGCAGTGTGAAGGGAATGAGACCGGGAGCAGTATGAGGGGAATGAGACCTGGAGCAGTGTGAGGGGAATGGGGCCTGGTGCAGTATGAGGGGAATGGGACCTGGTGCAGTATGAGGGGAATCAGACCTGGAGCAGTGTGAGGGGAATGGGACCTGGTACAGTGTGAGGGGAATGAGACCTGGTGCAGTGTGAGGGGAATGGGACCTGGTGCAGTGTGAGGGGAATGGGACCTGGTGCAGTGTGAGGGGAATGGGACCTGGTACAGTGTGAGGGGAATGGGACCTGGTGCAGTATGAGGGGAATGAGACCTGGTGCAGTGAGAGGGGAATGGGACCTGGTGCAGTATGAGGGGAATGAGACCTGGTGCAGTGTGAGGGGAATGGGGCCTGGTGCAGTGCGAGGGGAAATGGGGCTTGGAGCAGTGTGAGGCGAATGGGGCCTGGTGCAGTGTGAGGGGAATGGGACCTGGTATAGTGTGAGGGGAATGGGACCTGGTGCAGTATGAGGGGAATGAGACCTGGTGCAGTGTGAGGGGAATGGGACCTGGTGCAGTATGAGGGGAATGAGACCTGGTGCAGTGTGAGGGGAATGGGACCTGGTGCAGTATGAGGGGAATGAGACCTGGTGCAGTGTGAGGGGAATGAGACCTGGTGCAGTGAGAGGGGAATGAGACCTGGTGCAGTGAGAGGGGAATGGGACCTGGTGCAGTATGAGGGGAATGAGACCTGGTGCAGTGTGAGGGGAATGGGACCTGGAGCAGTGTGAAGGGAATGGGGCCTGGTGCAGTGTGAGGGGAATGGGGCCTGGTGCAGTGTGAGGGGAATGGGTCCTGGTGCAGTGTGAGGGGAATGAGACTTGGTGCAGTGTGAGGGGAATGGGGCCTGGTGCAGTGTGAGGGGAATGAGACCTGGTGCAGTGTGAAGGGAATGAGACCTGGAGCAGTGTGAGGGGAATGGGATCTGGTGCAGTGTGAGGGGAATGGGACCTGGTGCAGTATGAGGGGAATGAGACCTGGTGCAGTATGAGGGGAATGGGACCTGGTGCAGTGTGAGGGGAATGGGACCTGGTGCAGTATGAGGGGAATGGGGCCTGGTGCAGTGTGAGGGGAATGGGGCCTGGTGCAGTGTGAGGGGAATGAGACCTGGAGCAGTGTGTGGGGAATGGGACCTGGTGCAGTGTGTGGGGAATGGGACCTGGTGCAGTGTGAGGGGAATGGGACCTGGTGCAGTGAGAGGGGAATGAGACCTGGTGCAGTGTGAGGGGAATGAGACCTGGTGGAGTGTGAGGGGAATGAGACCTGGTGCAGTGTGAAGGGAATGAGACCTGGAGCAGTGTGAGGGGAATGAGCCCTGGTGCAGTGTGAAGGGAATGAGACCGGGAGCAGTATGAGGGGAATGAGACTTGGAGCAGTGTGAGGGGAATGGGGCCTGGTGCAATGTGAGGGGAATGAGACCTGGTGCAGTGTGAAGGGAATGAGACCTGGTGCAGTGTGAGGGGAATGGGACCTGATAAAGTGTGAGGGGAATAGGGCCTGGTGCAGTGTGAGGGGAATGAGACTTGGTGCAGTGTGAGGGGAATGGGGCCTGGTGCAGTATGAGGGGAATGAGACCTGGTGCAGTGTGAGGGGAATGGGGCCTGGTGCAGTATGAGGGGAATGAGACCTGGAGCAGTGTGAGGGGATTGGGACCTTGTACAGTGTGAGGGGAATGAGACCTGGTGCAGTGAGAGGGGAATGGAGCCTGGTGCAGTATGAGGGGAATGGGACCTGGTGCAGTGTGAGGGGAATGGGACCTGGTACAGTGTGAGGGGAATGGGACCTGGTGCAGTATGAGGGGAATGAGACCTGGTGCAGTGAGAGGGGAATGGGACCTGGTGCAGTATGAGGGGAATGAGACCTGGTGCAGTGTGAGGGGAATGGGACCTGGTGCAGTATGAGGGGAATGAGACCTGGTGCAGTGTGAGGGGAATGGGACCTGGTGCAGTATGAGGGGAATGAGACCTGGTGCAGTGTGAGGGGAATGAGACCTGGTGCAGTGAGAGGGGAATGGGACCTGGTGCAGTATGAGGGGAATGAGACCTGGTGCAGTGTGAGGGGAATGGGACCTGGAGCAGTGTGAAGGGAATGGGGCCTGGTGCAGTGTGAGGGGAATGGGGCCTGGTGCAGTGTGAGGGGAATGGGTCCTGGTGCAGTGTGAGGGGAATGAGACTTGGTGCAGTGTGAGAGGAATGAGACCTGGAGCAGTGTGAAGGGAATGGGGACTGGTGCAGTGTGAGGGGAATGGGGCCTGGTGCAGTGTGAGGGGAATGGGGCCTGGTGCAGTGTGAGGGGAATGAGACCTGGTGCAGGATGAGGGGAATGGGGCCTGGTGCAGTGTGAGGGGAATGGGACCTGGTACAGTGTGAAGGGAATGGGACCTGGTGCAGTTTGAGGGGAATGGGACCTGGTACAGTGTGAGAGGAATGGGACCTGGTGCAGTGTGAGGGGAATGGGGCTTGGTGCAGTGTGAGGGGAATGGGGCCTGGTACAGTGTGAGGGGAATGGAGCTTGGTGCAGTGTGAGCGGAATGGGGCTTGGAGCAGTGTGAGGGGAATGGAGCCTGGTGCAGTGTGAGGGGAATGGGGCTTGGTGCAGTGTGAGGGGAATGGGGCCTGGTGCAATGTGAGGGGAATGGGACCTGGTGCAGTGTGAGGGGAATGGGGCCTGGTGCAGTGTGAGGGGAATGGGGCCTGGTGCAATGTGAGGGGAATGGGGCCTGGTGCAGTGCGAGGGGAAATGGGGCTTGGAGCAGTGTGAGGGGAATGGGGCCTGGTGCAGTGTGAGGGGAATGGGACCTGGTATAGTGTGAGGGGAATGGGACCTGGTGCAGTGTGTGGGGAATGGGACCTGGTGCAGTGTGAGGGGAATGGGACCTAGTGCAGTGAGAGGGGAATGAGACCTGGTGCAGTGAGAGGGGAATGAGACCTGGTGGAGTGTGAGGGGAATGAGACCTGGTGCAGTGTGAAGGGAATGAGACCTGGAGCAGTGTGAGGGGAATGAGACCTGGTGCAGTATGAGGGGAATGGGACCTGGTGCAGTGTGAAGGGAATGAGACCGGGAGCAGTATGAGGGGAATGAGACCTGGAGCAGTGAGAGGGGAATGGGACCTGGTGCAGTATGAGGGGAATGAGACCTGGTGCAGTGTGAGGGGAATGGGACCTGGAGCAGTGTGAAGGGAATGGGGCCTGGTGCAGTGTGAGGGGAATGGGGCCTGGTGCAGTGTGAGGGGAATGGGTCCTGGTGCAGTGTGAGGGGAATGAGACTTGGTGCAGTGTGAGAGGAATGAGACCTGGAGCAGTGTGAAGGGAATGGGGACTGGTGCAGTGTGAGGGGAATGTGGCCTGGTGCAGTGTGAGGGGAATGGGGCCTGGTGCAGTGTGAGGGGAATGAGACCTGGTGCAGGATGAGGGGAATGGGGCCTGGTGCAGTGTGAGGGGAATGGGACCTGGTACAGTGTGAAGGGAATGGGACCTGGTGCAGTTTGAGGGGAATGGGACCTGGTACAGTGTGAGAGGAATGGGACCTGGTGCAGTGTGAGGGGAATGGGGCTTGGTGCAGTGTGAGGGGAATGGGGCCTGGTACAGTGTGAGGGGAATGGGGCTTGGTGCAGTGTGAGCGGAATGGGGCTTGGAGCAGTGTGAGGGGAATGGAGCCTGGTGCAGAGTGAGGGGAATGGGGCTTGGTGCAGTGTGAGGGGAATGGGGCCTGGTGCAATGTGAGGGGAATGGGACCTGGTGCAGTGTGAGGGGAATGGGGCCTGGTGCAGTGTGAGGGGAATGGGGCCTGGTGCAGTGTGAGGGGAATGGGGCCTGGTGCAGTGCGAGGGGAAATGGGGCTTGGAGCAGTGTGAGGGGAATGGGGCCTGGTGCAGTGTGAGGGGAATGGGACCTGGTATAGTGTGAGGGGAATGGGACCTGGTGCAGTGTGTGGGGAATGGGACCTGGTGCAGTGTGAGGGGAATGGGACCTGGTGCAGTGAGAGGGGAATGAGACCTGGTGCAGTGAGAGGGGAATGAGACCTGGTGGAGTGTGAGGGGAATGAGACCTGGTGCAGTGTGAAGGGAATGAGACCTGGAGCAGTGTGAGGGGAATGAGACCTGGTGCAGTATGAGGGGAATGGGACCTGGTGCAGTGTGAAGGGAATGAGACCGGGAGCAGTATGAGGGGAATGAGACCTGGAGCAGTGTGAGGGGAATGGGGCCTGGTGCAGTATGAGGGGAATGGGACCTGGTGCAGTATGAGGGGAATCAGACCTGGAGCAGTGTGAGGGGAATGGGACCTGGTACAGTGTGAGGGGAATGAGACCTGGTGCAGTGTGAGGGGAATGGGACCTGGTGCAGTGTGAGGGGAATGGGACCTGGTGCAGTGTGAGGGGAATGGGACCTGGTACAGTGTGAGGGGAATGGGACCTGGTGCAGTATGAGGGGAATGAGACCTGGTGCAGTGAGAGGGGAATGGGACCTGGTGCAGTATGAGGGGAATGAGACCTGGTGCAGTGTGAGGGGAATGGGGCCTGGTGCAGTGCGAGGGGAAATGGGGCTTGGAGCAGTGTGAGGGGAATGGGGCCTGGTGCAATGTGAGGGGAATGGGACCTGGTATAGTGTGAGGGGAATGGGACCTGGTGCAGTGTGTGGGGAATGGGACCTGGTGCAGTGTGAGGGGAATGGGACCTGGTGCAGTGAGAGGGGAATGAGACCTGGTGCAGTGTGAGGGGAATGAGACCTGGTGGAGTGTGAGGGGAATGAGACCTGGTGCAGTGTGAAGGGAATGAGACCTGGAGCAGTGTGAGGGGAATGAGACCTGGTGCAGTATGAGGGGAATGGGACCTGGTGCAGTGTGAAGGGAATGAGACCGGGAGCAGTATGAGGGGAATGAGACCTGGAGCAGTGTGAGGGGAATGGGGCCTGGTGCAATGTGAGGGGAATGAGACCTGGTGCAGTGTGAAGGGAATGAGACCTGGTGCAGTGTGAGGGGAATGGGACCTGATAAAGTGTGAGGGGAATAGGGCCTGGTGCAGTGTGAGGGGAATGAGACTTGGTGCAGTGTGAGGGGAATGGGGCCTGGTGCAGTGTGAGGGGAATGAGACCTGGTGCAGTGTGAGGGGAATGGGGCCTGGTGCAGTGTGAGGGGAATGAGACCTGGTGCAGTATGAGGGGAATGAGACCTGGAGCAGTGTGAGGGGATTGGGACCTTGTACAGTGTGAGGGGAATGAGACTTGGTGCAGTGAGAGGGGAATGGGGCCTGGTGCAGTATGAGGGGAATGGGACCTGGTGCAGTATGAGGGGAATCAGACCTGGAGCAGTGTGAGGGGAATGGGACCTGGTACAGTATGAGGGGAATGAGACCTGGTGCAGTGTGAGGGGAATGGGACCTGGTGCAGTGTGAGGGGAATGGGACCTGGTACAGTGTGAGGGGAATGGGACCTGGTGCAGTATGAGGGGAATGAGACCTGGTGCAGTGAGAGGGGAATGGGACCTGGTGCAGTATGAGGGGAATGAGACCTGGTGCAGTGTGAGGGGAATGGGACCTGGTGCAGTATGAGGGGAATGAGACCTGGTGCAGTGTGAGGGGAATGGGACCTGGTGCAGTATGAGGGGAATGAGACCTGGTGCAGTGTGAGGGGAATGAGACCTGGTGCAGTGAGAGGGGAATGAGACCTGGTGCAGTGAGAGGGGAATGGGACCTGGTGCAGTATGAGGGGAATGAGACCTGGTGCAGTGTGAGGGGAATGGGACCTGGAGCAGTGTGAAGGGAATGGGGCCTGGTGCAGTGTGAGGGGAATGGGGCTTGGTGCAGTGTGAGGGGAATGGGGACTGGTGCAGTGTGAGGGGAATGAGACCTGGTGCAGTGAGAGGGGAATGAGACCTGGTGCAGTGAGAGGGGAATGGGACCTGGTGCATTGAGAGGGGAATGAGACCTGGTGCAGTGAGAGGGGAATGGGACCTGGTGCAGTGTGAGGGGAATGGGACCTGGTGCAGTTTGAGGGGAATGGGACCTGGTACAGTGTGAGAGGAATGGGACCTGGTGCAGTGTGAGGGGAATGGGGCTTGGTGCAGTGTGAGGGGAATGGGGCCTGGTACAGTGTGAGGGTAATGGGGCTTGGTGCAGTGTGAGCGGAATGGGGCTTGGAGCAGTGTGAGGGGAATGGAGCCTGGTGCAGTGTGAGGGGAATGGGGCTTGGTGCAGTGTGAGGGGAATGGGGCCTGGTGCAATGTGTAGGGAATCAGACGTGGTGCAGTGTGAGGGGAATGGGACCTGGTGCAGTGTGAGGGGAATGGGGCCTGGTGCAGTGTGAGGGGAATGGGGCCTGGTGCAATGCGAGGGGAAATGGGGCTTGGAGCAGTGTGAGGGGAATGGGGCCTGGTGCAGTGTGAGGGGAATGGGACCTGGTATAGTGTGAGGGGAATGGGACCTGGTGCAGTATGAGGGGAATGGGACCTGGTACAGTGTGAGGGGAATGGGGCCTGGTGCAGTGTGAGGGGAATGGGACCTGGTGCAGGATGAGGGGAATGAGACCTGGTGCAGTGTGAGGGGAATGGGACCTGGTGCAGTGTGAGGGGAATGAGACCTGGTGCAGTGTGAGGGGAATGGGGCCTGGTGCAGTGTGAGGGGAATGTGACCTGGTGCAGTGTGAGGGGAATGAGACCTGGTGCAGTGTGAGGGGAATGGGGCCTGGTGCAGTGTGAGGGGAATGTGACCTGGTGCAGTGTGAGGGGAATGGGACCCGGTGCAGTATGAGGGGAATGGGACCTGGTGCAGTGTGAGGGGAATGGGGCCTGGTGCAGTGAGAGGGGAATGAGACCTGGTGCAGTGTGAGGGGAATGGGACCTGGTGCAGTGTGAGGGGAATGAGACCTGGAGCAGTGTGAAGGGAATGAGACCTGGAGCAGTGTGTGGGGAATGGGACCTGGTGCAGTGTGAGGGGAATGGGGCCTGGTGCAGTGTGAAGGGAATGAGACCTGGAGCAGTGTGTGGGGAATGGGACCTGGTGCAGTGTGAGGGGAATGGGGCCTGGTCCAGTGTGAGGGGAATGGGACCTGGTGCAGTGTGAGGTGAATGGGGCCTGGTGCAGTGAGAGGGGAATGAGACCTGGTGCAGTGTGAGGGGGATGAGACCTGGTGCAGTGTGAAGGGAATGGGACCTGGTGCAGTGTGAGGGGAATGAGACTTGGTGCAGTGTGAGAGGAATGAGACCTGGAGCAGTGTGAAGGGAATGGGGACTGGTGCAGTGTGAGGGGAATGGGGCCTGGTGCAGTGTGAGGGGAATGGGGCCTGGTGCAGTGTGAGGGGAATGAGACCTGGTGCAGGATGAGGGGAATGGGGCCTGGTGCAGTGTGAGGGGAATGGGACCTGGTACAGTGTGAAGGGAATGGGACCTGGTGCAGTTTGAGGGGAATGGGACCTGGTACAGTGTGAGAGGAATGGGACCTGGTGCAGTGTGAGGGGAATGGGGCTTGGTGCAGTGTGAGGGGAATGGGGCCTGGTACAGTGTGAGGGGAATGGGGCTTGGTGCAGTGTGAGCGGAATGGGGCTTGGAGCAGTGTGAGGGGAATGGAGCCTGGTGCAGTGTGAGGGGAATGGGGCTTGGTGCAGTGTGAGGGGAATGGGGCCTGGTGCAATGTGAGGGGAATGGGACCTGGTGCAGTGTGAGGGGAATGGGGCCTGGTGCAGTGTGAGGGGAATGGGGCCTGGTGCAGTGTGAGGGGAATGGGGCCTGGTGCAGTGCGAGGGGAAATGGGGCTTGGAGCAGTGTGAGGGGAATGGGGCCTGGTGCAGTGTGAGGGGAATGGGACCTGGGTATAGTGTGAGGGGAATGGGACCTGGTGCAGTGTGTGGGGAATGGGACCTGGTGCAGTGTGAGGGGAATGGGACCTGGTGCAGTGAGAGGGGAATGAGACCTGGTGCAGTGTGAGGGGAATGAGACCTGGTGGAGTGTGAGGTGAATGAGACCTGGTGCAGTGTGAAGGGAATGAGACCTGGAGCAGTGTGAGGGGAATGAGACCTGGTGCAGTATGAGGGGAATGGGACCTGGTGCAGTGTGAAGGGAATGAGACCGGGAGCAGTATGAGGGGAATGAGACCTGGAGCAGTGTGAGGGGAATGGGGCCTGGTGCAATGTGAGGGGAATGAGACCTGGTGCAGTGTGAAGGGAATGAGACCTGGTGCAGTGTGAGGGGAATGGGACCTGATAAAGTGTGAGGGGAATAGGGCCTGGTGCAGTGTGAGGGGAATGAGACTTGGTGCAGTGTGAGGGGAATGGGGCCTGGTGCAGTGTGAGGGGAATGAGACCTGGTGCAGTGTGAGGGGAATGGGGCCTGGTGCAGTGTGAGGGGAATGAGACCTGGTGCAGTATGAGGGGAATGAGACCTGGAGCAGTGTGAGGGGAATGGGACCTGGTGCAGTGTGAGGGGAATGTGACCTGGTGCAGAGTGAGGGGAATGGGACCTGGTACAGTGTGAGGGGAATGGGACCTGGTGCAGTATGAGGGGAATGAGACCTGGTGCAGTGAGAGGGGAATGGGACCTGGTGCAGTATGAGGGGAATGAGACCTGGTGCAATGTGAGGGGAATGGGACCTGGTGCAGTGTGAGGGGAATGGGGCCTGGTGCAGTGTGAGGGGAATGGGGCCTGGTGCAGTGTGAGGGGAATGGGGCCTGGTGCAGTGCGAGGGGAAATGGGGCTTGGAGCAGTGTGAGGGGAATGGGGCCTGGTGCAGTGTGAGGGGAATGGGACCTGGGTATAGTGTGAGGGGAATGGGACCTGGTGCAGTGTGTGGGGAATGGGACCTGGTGCAGTGTGAGGGGAATGGGACCTGGTGCAGTGAGAGGGGAATGAGACCTGGTGCAGTGTGAGGGGAATGAGACCTGGTGGAGTGTGAGGTGAATGAGACCTGGTGCAGTGTGAAGGGAATGAGACCTGGAGCAGTGTGAGGGGAATGAGACCTGGTGCAGTATGAGGGGAATGGGACCTGGTGCAGTGTGAAGGGAATGAGACCGGGAGCAGTATGAGGGGAATGAGACCTGGAGCAGTGTGAGGGGAATGGGGCCTGGTGCAATGTGAGGGGAATGAGACCTGGTGCAGTGTGAAGGGAATGAGACCTGGTGCAGTGTGAGGGGAATGGGACCTGATAAAGTGTGAGGGGAATAGGGCCTGGTGCAGTGTGAGGGGAATGAGACTTGGTGCAGTGTGAGGGGAATGGGGCCTGGTGCAGTGTGAGGGGAATGAGACCTGGTGCAGTGTGAGGGGAATGGGGCCTGGTGCAGTGTGAGGGGAATGAGACCTGGTGCAGTATGAGGGGAATGAGACCTGGAGCAGTGTGAGGGGAATGGGACCTGGTGCAGTGTGAGGGGAATGTGACCTGGTGCAGAGTGAGGGGAATGGGACCTGGTACAGTGTGAGGGGAATGGGACCTGGTGCAGTATGAGGGGAATGAGACCTGGTGCAGTGAGAGGGGAATGGGACCTGGTGCAGTATGAGGGGAATGAGACCTGGTGCAGTGTGAGGGGAATGGGACCTGGTGCAGTATGAGGGGAATGAGACCTGGTGCAGTGTGAGGGGAATGGGTCCTGGTGCAGTATGAGGGGAATGAGACCTGGTGCAGTGTGAGGGGAATGAGACCTGGTGCAGTGAGAGGGGAATGAGACCTGGTGCAGTGAGAGGGGAATGGGACCTGGTGCAGTATGAGGGGAATGAGACCTGGTGCAGTGTGAGGGGAATGGGACCTGGAGCAGTGTGAAGGGAATGGGGCCTGGTGCAGTGTGAGGGGAATGGGGCTTGGTGCAGTGTGAGGGGAATGGGGACTGGTGCAGTGTGAGGGGAATGGGGCCTGGTGCAGTGTGAGGGGAATGGGGCCTGGTGCAGTGTGAGGGGAATGAGACCTGGTGCAGGATGAGGGGAATGGGGCCTGGTGCAGTGTGAGGGGAATGGGACCTGGTACAGTGTGAGGGGAATGGGACCTGGTGCAGTTTGAGGGGAATGGGACCTGGTACAGTGTGAGAGGAATGGGACCTGGTGCAGTGTGAGGGGAATGGGGCTTGGTGCAGTGTGAGGGGAATGGGGCCTGGTACAGTGTGAGGGGAATGGGGCTTGGTGCAGTGTGAGCGGAATGGGGCTTGGAGCAGTGTGAGGGGAATGGAGCCTGGTGCAGTGTGAGGGGAATGGGGCTTGGTGCAGTGTGAGGGGAATGGGGCCTGGTGCAATGTGTAGGGAATCAGACGTGGTGCAGTGTGAGGGGAATGGGACCTGGTGCAGTGTGAGGGGAATGGGGCCTGGTGCAGTGTGAGGGGAATGGGGCCTGGTGCAATGGGAGGGGAAATGGGGCTTGGAGCAGTGTGAGGGGAATGGGGCCTGGTGCAGTGTGAGGGGAATGGGACCTGGTATAGTGTGAGGGGAATGGGACCTGGTGCAGTATGAGGGGAATGGGACCTGGTACAGTGTGAGGGGAATGGGGCCTGGTGCAGTGTGAGGGGAATGGGACCTGGTGCAGGATGAGGGGAATGAGACCTGGTGCAGTGTGAGGGGAATGGGACCTGGTGCAGTGTGAGGGGAATGAGACCTGGTGCAGTGTGAGGGGAATGGGGCCTGGTGCAGTGTGAGGGGAATGTGACCTGGTATAGTGTGAGGGGAATGGGACCCGGTGCAGTATGAGGGGAATGGGACCTGGTGCAGTGTGAGGGGAATGGGGCCTGGTGCAGTGAGAGGGGAATGGGACCTGGTGCAGTGTGAGGGGAATGAGACCTGGAGCAGTGTGAAGGGAATGAGACCTGGAGCAGTGTGTGGGGAATGGGACCTGGTGCAGTGTGAGGGGAATGGGGCCTGGTGCAGTGTGAAGGGAATGAGACCTGGAGCAGTGTGTGGGGAATGGGACCTGGTGCAGTGTGAGGGGAATGGGGCCTGGTCCAGTGTGAGGGGAATGGGACCTGGTGCAGTGTGAGGTGAATGGGGCCTGGTGCAGTGAGAGGGGAATGAGACCTGGTGCAGTGTGAGGGGAATGAGACCTGGAGCAGTGTGAAGGGAATGGGACCTGGAGCAGTGTGTGGGGAATGGGACCTGGTGCAGTGTGAGGGGAATGGGGCCTGGTCCAGTGTGAGGGGAATGGGACCTGGTGCAGTATGAGGGGAATGAGACCTGGTGCAGTGTGAGGGGAATGAGACCTGGTGCAGTGAGAGGGGAATGAGACCTGGTGCAGTGAGAGGGGAATGGGACCTGGTGCATTGAGAGGGGAATGAGACCTGGTGCAGTGAGAGGGGAATGGGACCTGGTGCAGTATGAGGGGAATGAGACCTGGTGCAGTGTGAGGGGAATGGGACCTGGAGCAGTGAGAGGGGAATGGGGCTTGGTGCAGTGTGAGGGGAATGGGACCTGGTGCAGTGTGAGGGGAATGGGGCCTGGTGCAGTGTGAGGGGAATGAGACCTGGTGCAGTGTGAGGGGAATGGGACCTGGTGCAGTGTGAGGGGAATGGGACCTGGTGCAGTGTGAGGGGAATGGGGCCTGGTCCAGTGTGAGGGGAATGGGACCTGGTGCAGTGTGAGGGGATTGGGGCCTGGTGCAGTGTGAGGTGAATGAGACCTGGTGCAGTGTGAGGGGAATGAGACCTGGTGCAGTGTGAGGGGAATGAGACCTGGTGCAGTGTGAGGGGAATGAGACCTGGTGCAGTGAGAGGGGAATGGGACCTGGTGCAGTGTGAGGGGAATGGGACCTGGTGCAGTATGAGGGGAATGGGACCTGGTGCAGTATGAGGGGAATGAGACCTGGTGCAGTGTGAGGGGAATGAGACCTGGTGCAGTGAGAGGGGAATGAGACCTGGTGCAGTATGAGGGGAATGGGACCTGGTGCAGTGTGAGGGGAATGGGGCCTGGTGCAGTGTGAGGGGAATGAGACCTGGTGCAGTGTGAGGGGAATGGGACCTGGTGCAGTGTGAGGGGAATGGGACCTGGTGCAGTGTGAGGGGAATGGGGCTTGGTGCAGTGTGAGGGGAATGGGGCTTGGTGCAGTGTGAGGGGAATGAGACCTGGTGCAGTGTGAGGGGAATGGGACCTGGTGCAGTGTGAGGGGAATGGGACCTGGTGCAGTGTGAGGGGAATGGGACCTGGTGCAGTGTGAGGGGAATGGGACCTGGTGCAGTGTGAGGGGAATGGGACCTGGTGCAGTGTGAGGGGAATGGGGCTTGGTGCAGTGTGAGGGTGTGAGAAACAAAAGCTCACTCACTTTAATAATTTCAGTCCGAGACGAATATCTGAATCAGCCGTTTAATTGTACACCTATAGATGGGTGATTTGTCTAATTACCTGGTAAGGCAATGACAAAATGCACACCAAATCCAACAAACTCTCGAAATTTATACAGTTTGAATCCCCATATTTTTCCTTATTCCATTGTTTGTTCCCTGCTTCGCTTATGTCACAGATTTCCTTAAGACTGATCCCACAACTTCTGTTTATCCTGTCTTGTCCGTGACAAACTCTTATCTCTGACTCCCATAAGGGTGTTTGACGTCAGTCTATTGTAGATTATTGATTAGGCATATCTTTTCTTCTATCAGCATCTATTTCCATCCAGAGGCCACTTTGACCTCTTTGATTAGGGTTTGTTCCTGTGTCCCCGTGTAAGGGGGAAACAGATGCTTTCCTGTTTGCCCATATTAGATTAGATTAGATTACTTACAGTGTGGAAACAGGCCCTTCGGCCCAACAAGTCCACACCGACCCGCCGAAGCGTAACCCACCCATACCCCTACACCCACCCCTTACCTAACACTACGGGCAATTTAGCATGGCCAATTCACCTGGCCCTGCACATCTTTGGATTGTAGGAGGAAACCGGAGCACCCGGAGGAAACCCACGCAGACACGGGGAGAACGTGCAAACTCCACACAGTCAGTCGCCTGAGGCGGGAATTGAACCCGGGTCTTTGGCGCTGTGAGGCAGCAGTGCTAACCACTGTGCCACCATGCCGCCCATATCCACCATTGTTCTGTATTCATGTCTCATGCTAACATATCCTTTCTTTTTGCTGAATATGTATTTTCTCATTCCTATTCTGTATCAGAATTTATACTTGCAGAAATAACATTAATTCATTTATATCCCACAATTTCCCCTTTTTCTTTTCATTACTATCTGTTATCTTCTGCATTTTTGTCTCTTTTTTTTTTTAAACATTGTTCCCAAAATTCGCAAGCATCATTTCAGAGATTTCATCCATCTTAGTCTCACTCATTTCCTTATTATTTAGTTGATAAAGTTCCTCTGTCTGATTCCCCTCAGGGGCATTCGTTTCATCAAGGCTGTTTCAATCAGCCTCTGGGTGAGTCCTCGTATACAGGGTATGACACAACAATGGCCACCAATATCCCGACTACTACTATCAGGGAAGTAAGGATAGAAACCACCACCCCCTTTCTCTGCTAAAATCATATCAAGGGCTATTCTGTTTTCCCATGCCATCCTACTTGTCGCATCAAACTGTTCTGATATTCCTTTAACCGCCTCTCTTGTATAATTTTATAAATCGCTGTTGATTATAAAAAAATGTAATTTATCCAGTCTACATTTTTATTAATTGTTGCCCACCAAAAGAGAGCTGACTCAAAGCTTGCTGCAATCTGGTTACGAGCTTTGAATTCAGGAACTCCCCTAGGGACTCCTACCGAATCAAGATAAATCCTGTCATCAAAAGAAGTATCTAACAGTAATCTCTTACCCCTTCCCTTTTTCCCTACTATGTTTTCCTTCTCAAATGCCAAGGTAAATGGAATTGCCAATTGTACAATTGCGCATATCCCTTTCCAATCCGGAGGTAGGGTGGGTCTCAATATTTTGCCTCCACAGTACCACCACAGATCCGCTCGGGGAACCTTTAATGCTGAGTAGTTCCCTCCCTTCTCCATTTCGGTAACATTCTTAATCTCTGTACATAATTTCAGCTCCCCCAAATGTCTCGACCGACTCGTACCTCACCTGTGCACACATGACGTGTGATTTCCAACTGCGGCGGAAAATGTGGGGGGACCTTTTGCATCTTTCTCCTCCAAGGGAGGGAACATCAGAGATAGGGAGGTACAATTCCTATCATTCCATGCAGTCTCATCCTGATACAGGGCTATCATACATTTCATGCCCTTCCTGTCTCGCTTCCACCCAAGCGGAAAGGGAACCACCTGGGCCACTGGCCTACCGGAGGCACATCCATAGCAATTGCTTTTGTTCAGACTTTTACAGTATACTTTACCCATTCAACCCAGGCATTTGCATCCCCGTACCCAGTTTCTATCTCGATGGTCTGTTGCAAATCCTTTACCTCTATAATTTTTACTACTGTAGGATCATTGGGAGGGGTGAAAGGTTGTATCTCATTACCCAGTAATTCTACCCGTTTTCCCTGTCCTACGCTAATTCGAAAATAACAGCCCACAAACTCCTTCCCATTTGCTTTCATTTCAATCCCAAATGTTTCATTTAATTGTACCTCATAAGTGCCACCCCCCAAAACTGCTTCGTGCCATGTGGTTTTCCTTATCGTTAAATATATGGGGTTACACTTTTTATCGGGACAATCGCGTGCTGGTCGGAAGGGGTCCCGGTGTATTGTGACAAGACCATTATACCAGGTACCATCCCCGAGGCCATCCCCACAGGACTTAAGATGTATCTCTGAGTTGCGGTATTGTCTCTGATTAGCTACATTCCCACAATTTACTAAGCAACAGACATCAGTGTCTATTACTTGTGGATTATCAGACTCAGGAACCATCAATAATATATATGAAAATGATATGTGACAAAATCCTAATACGAAGAGGGCTAGCATCATAACTCTAAGCATTCCCAGTATTCTAATCACTATGCTAAAACACAAAAAGGCTTAATATACAATCTTACAGAAATAATCCCGCGCTCGCGTCGCCACTGTATAGTCAATTACTCAAAGTCTCTTTAGTCTGAGTTTCAGCGGGTGTTGCGTTGATTCGGCTGTCCAGACTTCTTCCTCAACTGGAGGGTCCACTGGCCCTTTGATCCGAGTATAATGAGTCCAGCCTTTTTCCGCCGTCCTTATTGCCGTTTCGGTAGTCAAAAGAGCCTGATACGGCCCTTCCCAGTCTGGCTGCAGCTTAGTCTCTGTCCATGATTTTATTAAGACTCAATCTCCTGGCCGGATGGGATGAACAGCAAATTCAAGGGGCAGAGTCTGTGCCAATAGACCCTGTTTTCTGAGGAAAGATAAAGAGGAGGACAAGCCCAGTATATACTTCTTTAAAAACAAATCTTTAGTTTCGGGAATTGGCAATTCTCCCTGCGTTCCCAAATAAGGTAATTCAAATAAGATTTCATAGGGGGATAGTCCCAAATCTTTCCTCTGCCAAGGGACAAGCCCAAAAGGCATCCTTTAAATCTATCACACTAAACCATTTGTGATCATGAGGGATCTTACTTAATAATGTGTAGGGGTTTGGCACCGCTGGGTGCCTGACCTGTACTATCCGATTTAATGTTCTCAAATCCTGCACCAATCGATAAGTTCCATCAGATTTCCGCACTGGTAGAATTGGGGTATTATAAGGAGACATACATGGCTCCAACAGTCCATCTCTAATCAGTCCCTCAATTACTGGCTGCAGTCCTCGTTTACCTTCTATGGGAATAGGATATTGTCGTTCACAGATAACGTCTCCTTTTCGTTTTAAATTTATTGTAAGGGGAGGGATCTGTAGTTTTCCACGATTCCCTTCTCTAGCCCATACAATAGGGTCTATCTTTCTCTCAGCATCCTCTGTCAACATCGCCAGTTGTACAACTAATTCTTTTTCCTGAACTCCAATCTCCAGTCCTAAAAGGATAATTAAATCTCTCCCCAGTAAGTTACTTCCTATATCAGGGATATACAGCAGTTCCCCTGTGATCCTATCCTTAGGACCTTCTATCATCATAGGTTCAAATACTGGAACAGTAAATCCTTCCCCTTTTACCCCTGAAACAATAATTGACCGTGTTAACATTTCTACTTTCTTTGTTTTAAAATTCAGCGATGACTGTGCTGCCCCCGTATCTACTAGGAAGACTACCTCCTCCCTACACGGTCCCACCTTCAAGTTTATCAAGGGTTCCTGGTGGGCCCCCGAGGGCAGGAACCCCTGACACCCCTATTCTTCATCATAATTCATAAGCGGAATTGCCTTTTCTTCCCTTTGTAGATCAGGACACTCCCGCTTAAAATGCCCTATCTTTCCACAATAATAGCATCCTGCCTATAGCGACTTCCATCTCTGCCCCTGTCGCTCAAACCCTCTATCAAATGTTCCCCCTTGTCCTCTCCCTCTTCCTCTTCCTCTCTGTCCTACATGCTGCCACCCGCCACTCCGGTTGCTCACTATTGGTTCCATTCTCCCCTTAATTACCTCATCAACCGTAGCTACCATCATTTTCACCTTCTGTTTTTGTCTCTCATCCTCCCTCTTTACAAATACTTTCTGTGCCTCTCTCAACAATTCACCTAATGGTTTTTCGCTCCATCCTTCTATCTTCTGTATCTTTCTCTGTATGTCTGGCCATGCTTTTGTCACAAAATGTACTTTCAAAAGACCCTGTGCCACTGGGTCCTCAGGGTTCATTCCAGAGTAGTTCCGCATTGAGTCCCTTAATCTTTGCAAGAAAGCTGAGGGAGTCTCATCTTTCTCCTGTCTAATTTCAAAGGCTTTAATCAAATTCTGTGACTTCGGAACTGCCTCTCTTATTCCTTTTAGAATCAGGTCTTTCAATTCCCTCATTTCTTCTCTATGCTCCGGGTTTTGGTTTTCCCACTGGGGGTCTCTGAGGGGAATCTTCACCTCTCCCTGTCCAGCATCCCCATCTCCAATCGGATGTTCCCTGTCCCATATTTTAATGGCAGCTCCTCATATAAGTCCCCTTTCCTCCCCAGTAAATAGTATATTCAAAATAGACATTAATTCAGCCCAGGTATACAGACTGGGCCCCAAAAATTGATCAATTTGTTCAGACAACCCCACCGGATCCTCAACCAGGACCTTCATTTCCTTTTTAAATGTTCTGACCTCCCCACTGGTGAGGGGGGCACTTACAAACCCAATCTCTTTGTCCCCTATGGGTACCTCCCAAAGGGGATAAGTTGTTACGTTTTTCCCCTTTATCTTTTTTTTTAAAGAAATATTGCAATATTTCTAGCTCTCCATAACTTCAAACACCAATTCATCAATTCATGCTTGACTAACCTTCAAAGCCTGTTCCTAACTTATAAATATATTTATATATATTTACGTTCATTTCTTCAGTATTTAATAGTCAAAATGCAAAATGCATACAGTTCCCAATTTTGCAATTCACTGTAATTACCCAGTTTTAGTCCTTTAATTTAGATCCAAAATTAGTTTCCTTAAATAGTCCTGACCAATCATTGCTCAATTACAATACTATAAGTCGTAAAATAATCAGAGCTTGCCTTAAAAGAATTTGTCTACTCAAGTTTTTTTTAAAAAAAACTTCTAATGCATGAACAATGGCTGAATCCAAGGTCACAGATATTAACCATAGAATTTTGCTTTTACCACAATCTAATGTTGAACTGAAACTTCAACTGTCCTCCATAAATCGCTGTTATGTAAGGATAAAAGAGATTAGTTAGAAACTGATAGTAAGGCAGTCATGATCTGTAAAAAGAACAGGAGTTATCATTCCTTTTTTTTTAAATCTCAATAGAATCCTTAACCTTAAAAGAAATCATGTTAAGTTTCCATAATAAAAATCAGATTCAAAACAGTCCTGGAACTCAAGCTCCAGGGAATAAAACACAAACATTCAATCACCAACAAACAAATGTTCACTCAAACCAAATCACAAAGGGTTAAACTTCCTACCAGCTGTACAGCTCTTTACATTCTCTCTCTCTCTCTCTCTCGCACATTGACATATAAACTCAGATATTCACGAACCCAGTCTTCGTCCGATCTGTACTTTGGCCAGAAGACAGCGGGACGAAGAATGGAGTCCTTAGTCCATACAAAGCAACAATATTTAATCATCTTTCTCCCTCGTACAAGTATTATTTTGCCAATTTCCACAACATCCTGCCCAAAGGACTTTCCGGAGGAATGTTGTAAGGGACCCCGCCTCCATTTCCATTGCCGTGTCCTTACTTTGTTTCCCCGGAGGCTTTTTTCTTACCCAAAGCGCAAACCATAGTGAGTTCCTTCGTTAGTCCCTTATTAACTACTAAAACTCAATCCCGGCCACCAAGGCAATACTTAAAAGTCAATTTTCTTACCTTGGTCTGTGCACAGAGTTGCCTGGCCCCTTTTGTCACCGTATTTTCTATCGAGCTCCTATCACTGTCTGATTCAGATGTCTCTCTTATAGGATTCACATCAGTCACCCAAGGGAGCAGACCAAACCGGGACACGAGACCGCTCCTCAATGGGGAACGGGACGCGTCTTCCCAGTGTCCAAGGCCAGCCAGTCCCCCCGGGAATGGAAGAAAATCCCGGACATGAGCCCCCAATTGTGAGAAACAAAAGCTCACTCACTTTAATAATTTCAGTCCGAGACGAATATCTGAATCAGCCGTTTAATTGTACACCTATAGATGGGTGCTTTGTCTAATTACCTGGTAAGGCAATGACAAAATGCACACCAAATCCAACAAACTCTCGAAATTTATACAGTTTGAATCCCCATATTTTTCCTTATTCCATTGTTTGTTCCCTGCTTCGCTTACGTCACAGATTTCCTTAAGACTGATCCCACAACTTCTGTTTATCCTGTCTTGTCCGTGACAAACTCTTATCTCTGACTCCCATAAGGGTGTTTGACGTCAGTCTATTGTAGATTATTGATTAGGCATATCTTTTCTTCTATCAGCATCTATTTCCATCCAGAGGCCACTTTGACCTCTTTGATTAGGGTTTGTTCCTGTGTCCCCGTGTAAGGGGGAAACAGATGCTTTCCTGTTTGCCCATATATCCACCATTGTTCTGTATTCACGTCTCATGCTAACATATCCTTTCTTTTTGCTGAATATGTATTTTCTCATTCCTATTCTGTATCAGAATTTATACTTGCAGAAATAACATTAATTCATTTATATCCCACAAGGGGAATGGGACCTGGTGCAGTGTGAGGGGAATGGGACCTGATAAAGTGTGAGGGGAATGGGGCCTGGTGCAGTGTGAGGGGAATGGGGCCTGGTGCAGTGTGAGGGGAATGAGACCTGGTGCAGTGAGAGGGGAATGGGGCCTGGTGCAGTGTGAGGGGAATGAGACCTGGTGCAGTGTGAGGGGAATGAGACCTGGTGCAGTGTGAGGGGAATGAGACCGGGTGCAGTGTGAGGGGAATGAGACCTGGTGCAGTGTGAGGGGAATGAGACCTGGTGCAGTGTGATGGGAATGAGACCTGGTGCAGTGTGAGGGGAATGGGACCTGGTGCAGTATGAGGGGAATGAGACCTGGTGCAGTGTGAGGGGAATGGGACCTGGTGCAGTGAGAGGGGAATGGGGCCTGGTGCAGTGTGAGGGGAATGAGACCTGGTGCAGTGTGAGGGGAATGGGGCCTGGTGCAGTGTGAGGGGAATGAGACCTGGTGCAGTGTGATGGGAATGAGACCTGGTGCAGTGTGAGGGGAATGGGACCTGGTGCAGTGTGAGGGGAATGAGACCTGGTGCAGTGTGAGGGGAATGAGACCTGGTGCAGTGTGAGGGGAATGGGACCTGGTACAGTGCGAGGGGGAATGAGACTTGGTGCAGTGTGAGGGGAATGGGGCCTGGTGCAGTGTGTGGGGACTGAGACCTGGTGCAATGTGTGGGGAATGAGACCTGGTGCAGTGAGAGGGGAATGGGACCTGATAAAGTGTGAGGGGAATGGGACCTGGTGCAGTGTGAGGGGAATGGGACCTGGTGCAGTGTGAGGGGAATGGGGCCTGGTGCAGTGTGAGAGGAATGAGACCTGGTGCAGTGTGAGGGGAATGGGGCCTGGTGCAGTGTGAGTGGAATGAGACCTGGTGCAGTGTGAGGGGAATGGGACCTGATAAAGTGTGAGGGGAATGGGGCCTGGTGCAGTATGAAGGGAATGAGACTTGGTGTAGTGTGAGGGGAATGGGGCCTGGTGCAGTGTGAGGGGAATGAGACCTGGTGCAGTGTGAGGGGAATGGGACCTGGTGCAGTGTGAGGGGAATGAGACCTGGTGCAGTGTGAGGGGAATGGGACCTGATAAAGTGTGAGGGGAATGGGGCCTGGTGCAGTGTGAGGGGAATGGGACCTGGTACAGTGCGAGGGGGATTGAGACTTGGTGCAGTGTGAGGGGAATGAGACCTGGTGCAGTGTGAGGGGAATGGGGCCTGGTGCAGTGTGAGGGGAATGGGACCTGGTACAGTGCGAGGGGGATTGAGACTTGGTGCAGTGTGAGGGGAATGAGACTTGGTGCAGTGTGAGGGGAATGGGGCCTGGTGCAGTGTGAGGGGAATGAGACCTGGTGCAGTGTGAGGGGAATGGGGCCTGGTGCAGGAACAGGCCCTTTCACTGTCCAAGCCTGCACTGACACCATTTTCCCTTCTATACTAAACTGTCCTCACATACAGGTTCAATATCCCTTTATTCCCTTCCTATCTGCGTATTTCTCCAGGTGCTTCTTGAATGCTACTATTGCGTCTGCTTCCATCTCCTCTGGCAGTCACCACCCTTTGTGTGAAAAACCTGTTTCACACATTTCTTTAAACTTTCCCTCCTGCACCTTGAAACGTACTAATCCACGCCTCTATCCTGGGAAAAGGCCACATACCTTTTCCTCTTTCCATACCATTCACAATCTTATAAATACCTTTCAGGTCACCCCTCAATGTCCTGTGGTCCAGTGAAAACCAACCCAGTCTGTCCGACCTTTCTTCATCGCTAAAGTCCACCAGACCCGGTAACATTCTGATAAACGTTTTCTGAACCCTCTCCAAAGCAGTCACAGCCTTCTGGTAGTTTGGTGACCAGAACTGTGCGCAATATTCCAAGTGTGGCCCAACTAAAGTTCTATAAAGCTATAGCGCAACTTGTCTACCCTTATACTCAATGTCTTTCCTTCTTGAACGAGGGGTTACATGTGCAATTTCTAGTCCCCTGGGATCCTCCCTGACTCCAGTGATAACAGAGAGATCACTACTAAAAGCTCCACTATCTCTTCAACTAATGTTGTAATTGTAACCACCTCTACCATTTCCTGTGGCTGCTTGTACCATATATGTACCACATTCTGTGTGAAAAAGTTGCCTCTCAGGTCCCTTTTAAATCTTTCCCCTCACACCTTAAACCTACACCTTCTAGTTTTGGACTCCCCTACCCTGGGGAATCGACCTTGGCTATTCACCTTATCTATGCTCTGCATGAGTTTATAAATAATTATTAGGGGCCCCTTAGCCTCCTACGATCCAGGGATAATAAGCCCTTGCCTACCCAGTCTCTTCTGATAACTCGAACCCTTCAGTCTCAGTAACATCCATGTAAATCTTCTTCGGGCAAATCCCTCTGCTCACCTGCCTGTACTTTTGATGGGACATGTATCCCTTCCATCCATGATCCCCTTGCAACCATGTCCCAGTGACGCATATAACATCATACCCACCAATTTCAATCTGAGATACAAGCTCATTTCTCTTTCTAGTTTAATGACATCTTCCCTATAGCAGAGTGACCAGAATTGTACACAGTACTCTAAATGTACTCCGGGTTTGAGGCAGAACATAGAAATGGCAGGTAGGAATATCACTATGGCAATAATTACAAGGGATTTCAATATGCAGGTGGACTGGAAGAATTAGGTTGGCAGCGGATCTCAAGAAAAGGAATTTGTGAATTGTCTTCAGGATGGTGTTTTTGGAGCAGTTTGTAGTAGAGCCCACTAGGACACAGGCAATTCTGGATTTGGTGATGTGTGGTGAAGCAGACTCGATTAGGGAGCTTAAGGTGAAGGAATCCCTTGGTGCCAGTGACGGTAAAATGATAGAATTCACCCTGCAGTTTGAGATGGAGAAGATTGAATCAGATATTACAGTTGAGTAAAAATAACTGCAAAGACATGAGGGAGAGCAGGCCGGAGTTGGAAGAAGAGCCTAGCAGGGAAGATGGTGGAGCTGCAAGGCAGGAGTTTCTGGGATTAATTCAGGAAGCACAGCAGAAATTCATCCCGAGGAAGAAGAATGGGCTGAGAAGTGGCAGCTGGAGGTTAATTCAGATAAATGCGAGGTGCTGCATTTTGGGAAAGCAAATCAAAGGAGGACTTACACACTTAATGGTAAGGTCCTAGGGAGTGTGGCTGAACAAAGAGACCTTGGTTCATAGCTCCTTGAAAGTGGAGTTGCAGGTAGATACGATAATGAGGAAGGTGCTTGAAATGCTTTCTTTTGTTGGTCAAGAGTATTGAGTACAGGAGTCGTGTTGCAACTGTCCAGGGCATTGGTTAGGCCACTTTTGTAATATTGTGTGCAATTCTGGTCTCCTTCCTATCAGAAGGATGTTGTGAAACTTGAAAGGGTTCAGAAAAGATTTACAGGGATGTTGCCAGGGTTTGAGGATTTGAGCTATGGGGAGAGGCTGAACAGGCTGGGGCTGTTTTCCCTGGAGCGTCGGAGGCTGAGAGTTGACCATTTTGGGGTTTATAAAATCATGAGGGGCATGGATAGGATAAATAGACAAAGTCTTTTCCCTGGGTTGGTGGAGTCCAGAACTAGAGGGCATAGGTTTAGGGTGAGAGGGGAAAGATATAAAAGAGACCTAAGGAGCAACGTTTTCACACAGAGGGTGGTACATGTATGGAATGAGCTGCCAGAGGAAGTAGTGGAGGCTGGTACAATTGCAACATTTAAAAGGTATCTGGATTGGTATATGAAGAGGGAGGGTTTGGAGGGATATAGGCCGGGTGCTGGCAGGTGGGACTAGATTGGGTTGGGATATCTGGTCAGCATGGACGGGTTGGACCGAAGGGTCTGTTTCCGTGCTGTACATCTCCATGACTCTCTAACTCTAACAGACATCTGCAACCAAGGGCTAATGCCCGAAACGTCGATTCTCCTGTTCCCTAGATGCTGCCTGACCTGCTGCGCTTTTCCAGCAACACATTTCCATATCTGCAACCATGACTGACAAGGGACAGCATCAATGCAAAAGGAAAAGCATATAATGTGGTGAAGATTAGTGGGAAGGCAAGGGATTTGGAAGCCTTTAAAAGCTAGCAAAGGACATCTAGAAAAGCAATGAGCAGGGAGAAGATGAAAAATTGAGTGTAAGCCAGCTAGTGAGGAGGCAGGGAAGCTGCAGAACCTCAGGCTAGGAGCGTGGGCAAAGAAATGGTGGATGGAACTCACTCTGGGAAAGTGTGAGAGTATACACTTTGGCAGGAAGAACAGAGACATAAACTGTTTTCTAAATGGGGAAAGGCTTCAGAAATCTGGAGCACAAAGAGTCTTGGTATTCCTAGCTCAGGATTCTCTTAAGGTTAACATGTAGGTTCAGTTGGTAGCTTGGAAGGTTAGCATTCATTTCGAGAAGGCTAGAAAACAAAAGCGTGCGTGTATCGCTGAGGAGGTACAAGGCTCTGTTTGGACCTTGTGAGTAGTTTTAGGCCCTGTATCTAAGAAAAGATGCGCTGGTTGTGGGCGGCACGGTGGCACAGTGGTTAGCACTGCTGCCTCACAGCGCCAGAGACCCGGGTTCAATTCCCGCCTCAGGCGACTGACTGTGTGGAGTTTGCACGTTCTCCCCGTGTCTGCGTGGGTTTCCTCCGGGTGCTCCGGTTTCCTCCCACAGTCTAAAAGATGTTCCGTTCAGGTGAATTGGCCATGCTAAATTGCCCCTAGTGTTAGGTAAGGGGTAAATGTAGGGGTATGGGTGGGTTGCGCTTCGGCGGGGCGGTGTGGACTTGTTGGGCCAAAGGGCCTGTTTCCACACTGTAAGTAATCTTATCTAATGGTGTTGGGCATGGAAGGCCAGGGGGTGGGTGAGAGGGGCAGAGATGGTTTGCAAGAATGGTTCTGGGGATGAAGGGCTTGTCATTTGGGGAGTGGTTAGAAATCTGTGACTGTACTTGATGGATGAGGGTGTATCTCATTGAAAGTTACAGCATACTCAGAGAACAAAAACTGTAATTACTGGAAAAGCTCAGCAGCATATGTGGAGAGAAAGCAGCAGTAACGTTTTGAGTCCAGTGACCCTGTTTTAGTTGTTGATTTACAGCTTCCACGGTTCTTTGGCTTTTCTTTAGAGCCTAACAAATGTGGTGGGTAAGTTACTTGAGAAGATTCTGAGATAAGACAGCCATGCATTTGGAAAGACAGGGTTTGATGAGGAGTAGTCAGTATGACTTTGTGCGTGGGAGATCATGCCTCAAATGTTTGTTAGAGTTCTTTGATGAAGTGATCAGGAAGGTTGACAAGGGTTAGATGTAGTCTATATGGATTTCAGTAAGGCCTTTGATAAGGTTCCACATGGTAGGCTGCTCTGGAAGGTTAGATCACACGGAATCTGCGGGGTGGGGGGGGGGGAAGCTGGTAATTTGGTTCCACAATTGTCTTGATGCTAGGAAGCAGAGGGTATTGGTGGAAGGAGGCTTGTCAGACTGGAGACCTGTGACTTGTGGAGTGCCTCAGGAGGAGGTGCTGAGCCCATGACCTTTTGTTTTCTATATCAATTCTGTGG
This sequence comes from Chiloscyllium plagiosum, assembly GCF_037043375.1. Classification (NCBI taxonomy): domain Eukaryota; kingdom Metazoa; phylum Chordata; class Chondrichthyes; order Orectolobiformes; family Hemiscylliidae; genus Chiloscyllium; species Chiloscyllium plagiosum. The sequence continues at coordinate 80,881,932 of NW_028270155.1, forward strand.
ATGAGAATGTACAAGGCATGATTAGTAAGTTTGCTGATGACACTAAAATAGGTGATATCATGGGCAGTGAGGAATGTTCTCAGAAATTGCAGCAGGACTTTGATCAGCTGGGGAAGGGGGCCAAGAAATGGCAACTGGAGTTTAATGTAGATGAGTGTGAGGTGTTGTACTTTGGAAAGTCAAATTAAGGTAGAACTTTCATGGTGAATGGTAGGGCATTAAGGAGTATAGTGGAACAGAGGGATCTTGGAGTTGAGGTGCACGGTTCTCTGAGAGTGGAGTCCCAGGTAGACAGGGCAGTGAAGGAGGCTTTTGGCACACTGGCCCTCATCAGTCAGGGCACTGAGTATAGAAGTTGAGAAGTTATGTTGCAGTTTTACAAGACATTTGTGAGGCTGCACTTGGAGTATTGTGTTCAGTTTTGCTCACCTTGCTATAGGAAGGATGTTATTAAACTGGAAAGAGTGCAGAACAAATTTATAAGGATGTTGCCAGGACTCAAGGGTCTGAGTAATAGGGAGAGGTGGACAAGCTCGGACTTTTTTCTTTAGAGCATAGGAGACTGAGGGGGGCCCTTATAGAGGTGTATAAGATCATGAGAGGGTGGAAATGCTCAGTCTTTTACCCAGGGTTGGGGAATTGGGGACTGGAGGGCATCAGTTTAAGATTAGAGGGGAAAGAATAAAAGGGAACCTGAGGGGCAACTTTTTTATGCAGAGGGTAGTACGCATATGGAATGAGCTGCCAGAGGATGTGGCTGAGACGGTACATTAACAACATTTCAAAGGCATTTGGATGAATACTTGGATAGGAAAGGACTAGAAGAATATGGGCCAAGTGCAGGGAAATAGGGTTAGAGTGGATGGATGGGATTGGCTGGCACGGACCAATTTGGGTCAAAGGGCCTGTGTCCGTGCTGTCGGACTCTATGACTCTATGACACTGAGAGGCCTGGATATAGTGGAACTGTTTCTACACCCCTGATATACTTAGGTAAGGTATGATTTGTCTGGTTATCATGTAATACAATACATTTCATTGTAAGTCAGTACATGTGACAATAATAAATCAAATCAAATTGTACCCTCTATTTTATAATCTCTTCCAATGTTCTTCTGATCAAAGTGCACCATCTCTTTTCCTCTGCATTGAACCTTATCTTCCACTTTGAGAAGATTGTCAGTGTCTTGGTAATTCACACTCTCCCTTCCTTCAATCGGTTCGTTTGTTTGCTCCTTCTTTGTACCTCAGTTCCATCCATGTGCAGTCATAAGGTTCTCTGCTGAGCTGAACCCAACTCTCCTCACAGCTGGGACTGTTCATTTAGCCAATATTGTAATCACAGCTCTGTCAGCCAGCTCCTTCTCCACCCACTCTGTCCCATCCGAAATCCTGAAGCAAGAATTCAGGAGCTAATTTCAGCTGCCTTTCAGAATCTCTATATTATTAGATTGCCAAGTGTCTCTCAATATTCCCAGCTCATCAACCTGACTCACTTAACCTTCGGATTGGACAGTCCCTTCAAACTGAGGATGACTCTGTTCTGTTCTGGAGATTGGGGCCCTGAAGTCAGAGCAGACTTTGAGAAGGATTATTATATTGATCTTCTCTGTGGTAGACAGTCAGGAGGCCCTTTTGTAGTTACCAAATTAGTCTATCAAGACATGGAGGAAGAGATGGGAGAATCCAACTGGGCAGAGAGGGATAACAGGACACTTTGGTGATTGAGTTGAGGAGGGCAGTTTCTTGTAGATAGACACGTGCACACTCACAGTTTGGGTCAAATGGCCTGCTCCCATGGACTCAATGTGATGTAACTACAATGTAAATAAATACAAATAATATCTAATTTATATAAATGCAAATGAGCAGACTCTCCTCTGACTGTCCCTCCCAATTCTCGGCCAATCGGCTGACAGTATTTTACCCTCTGAATAGATCGTGACCAATGGAAGGTGATGGTGAAAACTGGTTGGAAATTCAAAGCAGTTTCTTTTGTGCAGAAAACTGAAAGTTCAAAAATGAAGATGCTCAGAGACTGGAAAACCAGAGAGAAACTTTCTTCAGAAACAACATTTATTTTATTGTCACAGTTTCAATGCATAAAGATCAAAAGCTCAGAATTCAGTGAGGTAATGAGGGAAAGGAAGGGGAAATATCACAACCATTCCGAGATTACCAATGGAATGAGAATGGCTTTTCAGGGAGTCCAAGAGAGAGTCCCAAACCCCAGATAAATCCCCACCTTAATTGTCTAACCTACAAACACTCCCACCCCCCTCCTCATAGATAGACCCACATACCACCCTCGGAGACTCTCCCACCCCACCCATATTGCCTGACTTACCCCCAGGAGGAGAAAGTGAGGTCTGCAGATGCTGGAGATCAAAGTTGAAACTTTATTGCTGGAACAGCACAGCAGGTCAGGCAGCATCCAGGGAACAGGAGATTCGACGTTTCGGGCACAGGCCCTTCTTCAGGACTTACCCCCAGCCCAGCCCAGCCACAGAGTCGTGCACCTCCCCAATACACAGACCTACACATGACCCCCAGAGACTGACACATCCCCACCAGGGATGGTAGCATGGTGGCTCAGTCTGTTCAATTTTTAAAAAAATATTTTAATATTTAATATTTTTCAGGCAGTCTGTTTACATGCACTACTGCCTCACAGTGCCAGGGACCTGGGTTCAATTCCAGCCTCGGGTGACTGTCTGTGTGGAGTTTGCACATTCTCCCAGTGTGTGCGTGGGTTTCCCCCAAATGCTCCAGTTTCCTCCCATGGTCCAAAGATGTGCAGGCTAGGTGGATTGGCCATGCTAAATTGTCCTTACTGTCCAGGGATGTGAAAATTAGGTGGATTAGCTGTGGGAAATGCAATGTTACAGGGATAGGATAGGGGGCTGAGTGTGGGTGGGATGTTCTTCAGAGAGTCAGTATGAACTTTAGATTAGATTACAGATTAGATTACAGTGTGGAAACAGGCCCTTCGGCCCAACAAGTCCACACCGACCCGCCGAAGCGCAACCCACCCATACCCCTACATTTGCCCCTTATCTAACACTACGGGCAATTTAGCAAGGCCAATTCACCTGACCTGCACATCTTTGGATTGTGGGAGGAAACCGGAGCACCCGGAGGAAACCCACGCAGACACGGGGAGAACGTGCAAACTCCACACAGTCAGTCGCCTGAGGCAGGAATTGAACCCGGGTCTCTGGCGCTGCGAGGCAGCAGTGCTAACCACTGTGCCACCGTGCCGCCCACAAACTTGTTGGGCTGAATGGCCTGTTTCCACACTGTAGGGACTCTTTACTGGCCCAACTCAAATTCCCTGGACACTGATCCACGCCAGCCTCCAGAGACCCATCTATAATCCCCACCCCCAATGTTTGACTCACAACCACATTCCCAGAGTCAGACTTATATCCTGCCATAAGACATCTACCTACTCCCAGTGTATGTCCACATCCCCAGCATAAAACACTGACCCCTACTGCCACCTCCAGTGACTGACCCACACACCCGCCCCTGTGCTGAGATCCACACTCTGGGATGATCCTGGGATCAGCCAGACAGTTGCTGGAATCTTGTCCAGTGTCAGACTGACTATTCCCTCTATCTGTCCCACTGGTGTCCAGTCATATTTCCCCTGTTCCATTAGCAATCTTCACTAGTTTGATGATTGGGCCACACACAGGGAAAGTGAGTTAGTTACCATTCACAGTCTTTCATGTTAATGAGCACAGCAACAGGAATATTGCAAGTGATCAGGGAATCAGGTTGTGGATCCACCTTCTCCATTCTGCCTGTCCCCCAGTGTAACACCAGTCAGTCCAACACTCCATGTGTTTCCAGTGGATTGAAAGATTGTGCTTTCAAAGGGTTCTTCTCTTCCAATCCCCAGTTTCTTCTCCAGAAATGCCACTGCATCTTGAACCCATTTCTCACTCGCTCTCGTACAAATTCTCATCTTCCTCCTATTTGTGAAGCTGAAAGAGTGAGATGAGATTATGATTATCAGAGAATCACAGGCACCAGCTCCAACCCTTTCATTTCCTCCGACTGTGATAAAAACACCTTGAAACACTCACATGATGGAGGGGGTGGAGCAGCCAACTGTCCTGGTGAAGCTTACGAGCCGTTTATGAGGAATGCGAGTGGTCTTAAAGTTCTCACAGCAATCGATAATCACAGAGCCAGCTGCAATGTGGAGGAGGAGACAGTGAAACCTTGAACACATTCACGGCACATTCTCACACAGTCACCGTATCCTACACGTCTTCACCTAGAAACACTTTGAGTGCAAACAGACCATTCAGCCCATCTGCTCCCTGCTGCAGTTTCCAGCCCTCTTTGCACAGGCCTTGTTCACCCCATCCACATATCCTACTATTCCTCTCTCCGTTGTGTGTATGTTAAGCTTCTCTTTAAAACATCTCAATGTTATTCAGGTTGACCACTCCTTTTGGTCTCAGAATCGACTGTTGAATCTGCCTCTGAGTGAAGGATATTCTGCTCAGTTCCCAATGGGATTGATTAGAGACTGTTTAAATGGATCATTCCAAGTTCTGCTCTCTGTCGCAAGTGGAAACATATTCCTCAAATCCAGCCTATCAAACCGCATGGGCATCTCCAAACCCTCATCAGGTCTCCTCTTAGACTTCAGCCATTTCCACACTAGGTGAAAATTGACAGGGACTGGACAGATAGAACAGAAAAGATTAACCAGTTGAATCACTCGATTAAAGAGCTAGTAGCAGCTTGATGGGCTGAGTGGTCTCTCTCTTTCTCTCTGTTATGTTTCTATTTGGAAACATTGGCCCACAGTCTCTGAATGGAGTCAGGAGGAATCATTACATTAACTCTAATAAGTAACACAAACAGTCGATGGAAACCAGCATGAGCTCTGGAAACTGTTCCTGTTTTCCTCATTCTCAGGTTCTGAGCAAAGATTGGGAAGAAGGAAGCCTCTCTCTTACCTGGAGCTGCAGCCACACCATCCTGGATCAAGCAGATTGCCAGTGCTCCTACCACAACGGCAGTTACACACAGTGCTGTCCTCATCCTGGCCCGGCTCACCTTGGGAGTGTTCAGTGTTGAAGAGGGAGTGTGGCTGATGAGGGAGCTGTCACCTCCTGCTTTATATCCTGGAGTAACTGCACCCAGTCAGCAATATGGACACTCCCTGAAACTTCCCCAGTGCCCCAGCAATGACAGCTCTCCCTGGAATTGGTCCTCCATGGCTGTTCTCCCTGAAATGGGAAGTTCATGTTGTTCTGTGAATGGGATTCTTGGAGACAGGAGCACGAGCAGCTGGATCCTCTGAGGTCAGTGTTTCTCAGCAAACTGTCATCTCGATTCCCTCAGCCCAACCCCAACTTCCCTCTCCGGGTGAGAGAGAGACAATGAGAGCAATCGAGCTTCCTGATTGACTGAATCCCCCTCGGGGAAGCAGCTCAGAGCAGGAAGTGAGATTAACATCAACATAACTCACTGCAGGAGGAAAAGGCAGAGACAGCTGCATTTACATAGCTTTCAATGACCAAGGCCCCAAACACAACTTGCAGATGAAGGTGTGTTCTGTTGTAGTTTAAGTCTTAACCACTATATTCACTGCTCACAGTGCGGTCTCCTTTACTACGGTGAGACCTAACATAAACTCTCCACTCTGTCTGTATGAGTGACCCTGATCTCCCAGTTCTTTACCATTTCAATAAATTATCTTAAACTCAGTTTAATGTTGCAATGTTCTGGAGAATCTCTCCACAAACTAAAGGAACAACCTAATTTTCCAATTAGGCGCTTTACTGCAAGTTTCCTGTTAAAAAGGATTATTGCATGTTAATGACCTCATTAAGACCTCTGCAGACTGTTGCCAAACAGAAAGATTTAGGGATGCAGGTACATAGTTCCTTGAAAGTGGTGTCCCAGGTAGACAAGGTGGTGAAGAAGGCATTTGGTATGCTTGTCTTCACATACTTCAGAGCATTGAGTACATGAGTCAGGACGTCAAGTTACAACTGCACATGGCGTTGGTGAAGCACTTTTGGAGTACTGTGTACAATTCGAGTCACACTGCTGTGGGAAGAGTCGAAATGGGTGGCACTGGAAAAGCACAGCAGGTCAGGCAGCAGGAGAATCAACATTTCAGGGATAAGCCCTTCATCAGGAGAGATAAAAAAGAGAGGGGCTGGGGGCAAGGTAGGTAGGAAGGCACTGGGTGGATGCAGTTAGGGGTAATTGTGATAATCGTTGAGGAGGGTGGAGCGGATAGATGGGAAGGAAGATGGACAGGTAGGACAGGTCAAGAGGGCAGTGCCAAGATTTGGAGGGGGGATTTGGAAACTGGTGATGTCGATGTTGATGCCATGTGGATGAAGGGTCCCAAGGCGGAATATGAAGCATCCTTCTTCTAGTTGGTGGGTGAATATGATTTGGCTGTGAAGGAGGCCCAGGACTTGCATGTCCTTGAAGGAGTAGGAGGTGGTGTGGGAGACAGAGTTGAAATGGTCGGCCACAAGGTGTTGAGGTTGTTTAGTGCATGTGTCCCAGAGATATTCTCTGAAGTGCTCCACAAGTTGGCACCCTGTCTCCCTGATGCAGAGGAGACCATATCAAGAGCAACAAATGCAGTAGACGAGGTGGGTGGATATACAGGAACATCTCTACCGGATGTGAAAAGATACTTTGGGGCCTTGGCCAGAGGTGTAGGGGGACGTGTGGGTGCAGGTTTTATACCTCCTCTGGTGGCAAGGGAAGGTGCTGGATGTAGAAGGTGGTTTGGTATGGGCGGAGGGGGGAAGGTGGACCTAACAAGAGAGTCGTGGAGGGAATGGTCTCTGTGGAATGCAAATAAGGGTGGGAAGGGAAATATTTCCCTGGTGGTGTAGTCTGTCTGTAGTTGGGGTAAATGGCGGAGGATAATGTGCTGTATCCAGAGATTACGGATATTGTGGCTATTACAGAGACATGGGTAGAACAGGGACAGGATTGGCTATTGCAGGTTCCAGGGTTTAAATGTTTTAGTAGGGTCAGAGGTGGGGGTAAAGAGGGGGAGGTGTGGCATTGCTTGTCAAAGATCGTATTACAGCGGTGGAAAGGATGATGGATGAAGACTCGCCATCTGAGGTAGTTTGGGCTGAGGTTAGGAATAGGAAAGGTGAGGTCACCCTGTTAGGAGTTTTTTACAGGCCTCCTAATAGTCCTAGAAACGTAGAAGAAAGGATTGCGAGGATGATTCAGGAGAAGAGTGAAAGTAATAGGGTGGTTGTTATGGGGGACTTTAACTTTCCTGATATTGATTGGGAAAGCTATAGCTCTAGTTCGTTAGATGTGTTGGTGTTTGTCCAATGTGTGCAGGAGGGTTTCCTGACACAATATGTAGACAGGCCAACAAGAGGTGAGGCCATACTGGATTTGGTTCTGGGTAACGAACCAGGCCAGGTGTTAGAATTAGAGGTAGGTGAACACTTTGGGGACAGTGACCACAATTCGGTGACTTTTACTCTAGTGATGGAGAGGGATAAGTGTGCACTGCAGGGCAAGAGTTATAGCTGGGGGTAGGGAAATTATGATGCTGTGAGGCATGACTGAGGATGCGTGGCTTGGAAAAGTAGGCTTCAAGGCAAGGGCGTAATTGATATGTGGAGCTTGTTCAAGGAGCAACTATTGAGTGTCCTTGATAAGTATGTACCCGTCAGGCAGGGAGGAAAGGGTCGTGTGAGGGAGCCATGGTTTAATAAAGAATTGGAATCCCTTGTTAAATGGAAGAGGGCGGCCTATGTAAAGGTGAGGCGTGAAGGTTCAATTGGGGCGATTGAGAGTTATAAGGTAGCCAGGAAGGACCTGAAGAGAGAGCTAAGAGCAGCAAGGAGGGGACATGAAAGGTCCTTAGTTGGTCGGATTAGGGAAAACCCTAAGGCTTTCTATAGGTATGTCAGGAATAAAAGAATGACTAGGGTAGGAATAGATCCAGTCAAGGATAGTAGTGGGAAGTTGCGTATGGAGGCTGAAGAGATTGGGGAGACACTGAATGAATACTTTTCGTCAGTATTCACTCAGGAACAGGACATTGTTGCCGATGTGAATACTGAGTCACAATTAAGTAGAATGAATGGCTTTCAGGTATGGAGGGAAGAGGTGTTGGAAATTCTGGAAAGGGTGAAAATAGATAAGTCCCCTGGGCCTGATGGCATTTATCCTAGGATTCTCTGGGAAGCAAGGGAGGAGATTGCAGAGCCATTGGCCTTGATTTTTATGTCCTCATTGTCGACAGGAGTAGTGCCAGAAGATAGGAGGCTAGCAAATGTGGTTCCCTTGTTCAAGAAGGGGAGTAGGGATAACCCTAGTAACTATAGGCTGGTGAGTCTCACTTCTGTTGTGGGCAAAGTCTTAGAGAGAATTGTAAGGGATAGGATTTATGAACACCTGGATAGGAATAATGTGATCAAGGATAGTCAGCATGGTTTTGTGAAGGGCAGGTCGTGCCTCACAAACCTTATTGAATTCTTTGAGAAGGTGACTAAGGAGGTGGATGAGGGGAAAGCGGTAGATGTGGTGTATATGGATTTTAGTAAGGCGTTTGATAAGGTTCCCCATGGTACGCTACTTCAAAAAATACGGAGGTATGGCATTGAGGGTGAGTTGGAGGTTTGGATTAGGAGTTGGCTGGCTGGAAGAAGACAGAGGGTAGTAGTTGATGGTAAAGGTTCATCTTGGAGTGCCGTTACTAGTGGTGTTCCGCAAGGATCTGTTTTGGGACCATTGCTGTTTGTCATTTTTATAAATGACCTGGAGGAGGGGCTAGAAGGTTGGGTGAGCAAGTTTGCGGATGATACGAAAGTCGGAGGAGTTGTTGACAGTGAGGAAGGATGTGGCAGGTTACAGCGGGATATAAATAAGCTGCAGAACTGGGCAGAAAGGTGGCAAATGGAGTTCAATGTAGCTAAGTGTGAGGTGATTCACTTTGGTAAGAGTAACAAAAAGATGGGGTACTGGGCTAATGGTCGGATACTTGGTAGTGTGGATGAGCAGAGGGATCTTGGCGTCCATCTACACAGATCTTTGAAAGTTGCCACCCAGGTAAATAGTGCGGTGAAGAAGGCATATGGCGTACTGGCTTTTATTGGTAGAGGAATTGAGTTCCGGAGTCCTGAGATCATTTTGCAGTTGTATAAGACTCTGGTGCGGCCGCACCTGGAGTATTGTGTGCAGTTTTGGTCGCCATACTATAGGAAGGATGTGGAGGCACTGGAACGGGTGCAGAGGAGGTTTACCAGGATGTTGCCTGGTATGGTAGGAAGATCGTATGAGGAAAGGCTGAGGCACTTGGGGTTGTTTTCATTGGAGAAAAGAAGGTTTAGGGATGACTTGATAGAGGTGTACAAGATGATTAGGGGGTTAGATAGGGTCGACAGTGAGAATCTTTTTACACGTATGGAGTCAGCTATTACAAGGGGGCATAGCTTTAAATTAAGGGGGGGTAGGTATAGGACAGATGTTAGGGGTAGGTTCTTTACTCAGCGAGTCGTGAGTTCATGGAATGCCCTGCCAGTAGCAGTGGTGGACTCTCCCTCATTATGGGCATTTAAACGGGCATTGTATAGGCATATGGAGGATAGTGGGCTAGTGTAGGTTAGGTGGGCTTGGATCGGCGCAACATTGACGGCCAAAGGGCCTGTACTGCGCTGTATTCTTCTATGTTCTATTAGTGGGGTGGAAGGTGAGGACCAGGGGGAGTTCTATCCTTGTTGGGTTGGCAGTGATGGAGGTGCGGGAAGTGGAAGTGCTGAAGAGCACTGTTGATCACGTGGGAGGGGAAATTACGGTCCCTGAAATAGGAGGCCATCTGGGTTGTCCTGGAGTGGAATTTTTCCTCCTGGGAGCAGATATAGTGGAAGCAAAGCAACTGGGAGCAAGGTGTTTTTCCAGGGAAGCTGTTATCAACTGGAAAGGGTGCAACAAAGATTTCCAGGATGTAACTGAGGGTTTGAGTCATAAGGAAAGGCTGGATAGGCTAGGACTTCTTTCTCTGGAGCATCAGAGGCTGAGGGGTGATTTTATAGAGGTTTGTAAAATCATAAGGGGCATGGATAAGGTGAATAGCCAAGGATTTCTCCCCAGTGTAGGGGAGTCCAAAGCTAGAGGGTGTAGGTTTAAGGTCAGCGAGGCAAGATTTAAAAGGGACCTGAGGGGCAACATTTTCACACAGATGGTCTACGGAAAAAACTGCCAGATGAAGTGGTAGAGGCGAGTCCAGTTATAAAATTGAAAAAAAACATTTGGACAGGTACATGGATAGCTGAGGTTTAGAGGGATATGGGTCAAATGCAGTTTGGGGCGTAGGACTTATTCAGTTTAAGAAATGTGGATGAGTTGGACTGATCTGTTTCTATGCTACGTCTATGACTGGGTGACTCACTAAGTGAACAGCTCACCTCATTAATATATAGCGTCCCATCCTGCTTCCCGTTATGAGCAGTCCCAACGTCGAGAATTCTTGCCATGGATTCCAGGTGGGTGCCCTGTTGACATCAGCTCACTGCTGGCTAGTCAGCACCAAACAGCTCTGGGCATGATCCACAGGCACCAGCCCTAAGCAGATCTCATCCAACAACATTGGTACCTGACATCTGCCAACCTCTCGCGAAAAACAGGGCACCTCCCTTATCCACATGTAGGCTGCTTCGGAAGCTCACAGCTTGATTGCAGGGGCACCAGCATTGAGAGGCTGCAGCAGGAGCTCCCTGTGTAGGGGCATCTACTAGCTCACAGACTAGACCAGGCTGCACCTCAGGGCTGCTCACTTATTCTCTGAGCACTCACTCACTCACTCTCCCTGCACTCTGGCAGCATCCCTGCTTGTCAACGGGGATCTGTCCGGGGAGTGGGAAACAGCTTGGTGAACAGCACACTGGCAACGTCGGCTTAACACTGAAAGCATGCGGCAAACTCACTGCACATTTATTCAAGTGGCCCTCTTACAAAGTGGGTGGACACTAGTCTTTAGCCTATATGGGAAGGAGGTCTACTGCCAGTCAGATGGTCCTGGTACCATCGGTCACAATTGTTTGGCCACGGTCAGTCGTCCATGCGGAGCTGGTCAGGGGATGTGTCTGACGACAGTGAGGGCATTGTGCAGCAGTCAGCCATGTAGATCCAGCAGCAGTCACTGGGAATTGTATCCCATCAGCCAATGAGCTGCAAACATAGCCATCGGAGAGGCGTCTGCTCCTTCATGTCAAGGGGCTGCTTGAAGTCAGCCAGAATCTCGAGCCAGAGTGCAAGGGGGAGCTGTAGGGGCAAGAAGACTCCTTGTCAAAAGTCAATACTGGGCAAAGGAGAAACAGAGGCATCTGTCGGGTTGGGTCAAGGATGATGAGGGGGGTATTGGGGGGTGGTACACTATGGGTGATTTGATTTGATTTATTGTTGCCACACATACCTGAAAAGTACAGTGGAAAATTTTGTTTTGCGTGCAGTACAGGCAGATCATACCAAACAAGGTTTATTAGGACAGTGGAACCGAGTAAAGAATACAACGTTACGTCCGCAGAGAAGGTGTACAAAGAAGAAAATCAACATTAAATTTAACATTTGAGAGGTCCATTAAAAAGTCAAATAATTATGGGGAAGATGTTTTTGAATCTGTTGGTGCGTGTGTTTTGATACATGTGGTGCGTTATTAGCAGTGACCAGCTCTGTCACCTCCATTGGTGGAGTCTGGAGGGCGATGGTGGGCATCATGAAGGTGTAATGTCAGAGTTCAGAGTGCAGGAAGGGCAGCTGGAGGTCAGGTTAAACTGGTGGGACTTTGCATGGGGGCATGGATAGAAATGGGCCGTTAGTCTTGTGCAGTCAAAGGGTACATGGGGGCCCCGGGGAGCAGGGGTGGATGCTGATGTCCCATCACTTTCTATTTTCTACATGTGAAATACAAATGGACAATGGCTATTTGATGAGCAACAGCATAGGCCCCCTGTTTGCTGGACATTGAGACATTGAAGGAGCAAATACAGGTGTTTGAAACACAACTAAGTCTAATTTCCAGGCTGTCCACAGTTTGCAAATGGGTTCATTCTCGAGTCCAAGTCGGAACCCATTACAAGACAATATAAGGTCATAAGTTTTCATAATGGATCTTTAAGATTATACTCCTGCATGGTATTGCAGTCATAGGTACAAGTGCTCATAAGCTGATGTTCATGAATCGGGGACCCGCTGTACAATCATTATATCATCAATTTGTAATGCAGAGTGAAGGTGTTTAAGGATCAGATGCAGGTCAAAGATGATACTGGTCCTTAGAAATTGAATGTAAGCATCTCAGTGAAGGTAATGCCAATGATTGAAGACCCCATAGTAAGACCATACGAAATAGGAACAGAAATCCAGCCCTTCCATCCTGCACCATCATTCAACAGAATCATGGCTGGTCCAACATTCCTCATGTCTTCCTTGCTGCATTTCTCTGTAACCTAAGATTCCCATATTGATCAAAAACCAGAAACACTGTTATAACCCTATCAGTTCTAATTTCTCCTTCTATAACTAACTTCTAACATTAATGTTTAAAGAACTTTATCAGAAAAGACTGGGGATCTGTATAAGGCTCATGATTGAGTCAGTGAGATGGTCCTCCAGCATATTCTGGACCCTGAGTGCCACAGCACCCTGGCATGCTATACTCGGCAAAAAAGGAGCAGACTTCCAGTCAATGTGCTGAATTCTGAGGAACTGAGGAATGGGAGTAGTCCTCCAAAGAGGAGATGGTAATGCCATTGACATGAGGAGGAGGCTTTTCTTGTCAATGAGAATGTTCAGATGTGCTGGGCACTCCAGGGCAGACAGGAGCTGATTGACACCCAGTTCCAGTCGATGACAGCTGGCTATGGAAGATCATCATGGAATGTACAATATTCATTGGTCCTGGCATCAGTGTTTGGATTGCAGCGTGGGGGTGAACTGCAGCTTCTTTTGATTTTGTTTGTGTTCCCTTTTGTTGTCTAAATAAAAGCTCATGTTTGAACTGTCTGTTTGCTTGTCTGTATATGATGTTCCCTTATCAATGACATGATGAGGGTCTTCAGTGGGCACTAGGAACAGAAAAGTAGTGATGTAGAGAGGGTGCATAGACAGAAGGTAGCTAAGTGTAGCTAAACTGTAAGGCCTGCTGGTTGTACAGTGAAAGGCTGGGAGAATGGGGTTGTGTGTATGAGGGAGTGTAATCCATACACTGTGGGAAGTGTGGCTTTGTGGCTTCAGTGCCAGTACACCAGATTGCTAACACTTGCCCAGGTGAACAATTGCCTTTTAAAGATGGTGCAGGTAGAAGACATACTGAAAGAAACAAACACAAAGAACTGAGGATGTTAGAGATCAGAAACAAAGCCAGAAGTCACTTGAAGGTTTGGCAACATCTGTGGAGCCAAAGCAGAGTTGGGTCCAATTCTTTGGAATTGACTGTAGCTGGGAAAAGATTGTTGTATATGTTGAAGATGGGGTGGGGGCGAGTGGGGAGGAGTAAACAATAAGGGGAGAAGGAACTCAGAGAGAGAACAACAGTTGTGTAGACAAAGGATTAGTTAAAGGATTGGGAGAATCAGTAGCTGCTAAAGGAGACCAATGGGATGGTTGTGGTAGGAGCCCATGTGAAAAGGCCTGGTATTGAGGAGTTGATGGTGACACTGGGTAGACTGCTTCACTGCTTTGCGGAGCACTTACGGAGCCCCTGAGTTTCCTGTTGCCTGTGACTTCAACGCACCACAGTGTTCCCTGGCCAACATCTCTGTTTCAGGTTTGCTGTAATGCTCCAGCAAAGCTCAGCATAAGCTGGAAGAACAGTGTTTTATTTTCAGGTTGGGGACCCTGCAGCCTTCTGGACTTGATATCAAGCTCAATAATTTTAGGGTCTGAGCACCTTTTCCCATGCACTTACCCCAAACCCTCATATACCAGGCCACATGAGCTCCTATCACAAATGACCCTTTGTCAGCTACTAACAGCCCCCATAGCAACTACCGATTCTCCCATTCCTTTGTCCAACTGTTTCTTTTTCTATGGGCTTCTTTTCCATCTACTGTTTACTCATCCCCCCACCCCTTGTGTAGAATATATATCAACCTTCTCTGAGCTATGTTCAGTTCTGAAGGAAGGTCACTGGACCCAAAACATTAACTCTGCTTTCTCTCCACATATGCTGCCAGACCTGCTGAGGTTTTCCAGCGATTTCTGTTTTTGAACAAGATATGCTGGTCTTTTGGCGGATGTCAAGTGAATGGTGAATTCTTTTGGGATAGGCGGTTGGAAGAATGAGGTTAAACTCAGGTGAGGGGATCCTCAAGAGGGCTGGGGGAGTGAGTGTATGAGGTGAGTTTGGTAGAACAGGCTGAGACCACACTAGGCCTTGCAGAGAGAAAGCCTCCATTAAATCGGACAAAACTGACTTGTCGCCAAAAAAAGAAGCCCGAAGCTTCAGGTCCATGTGACAGTAACTACGCTCAGAAAATAAGAACAAAAAACTTGTGAAATATGAGGCAATGTTTCATTCTGGATTGCACTGTTCCAATCAAACCATGGGCTGTGACCATTACACTAACCGATCTCCTGTTATCTATGGAGACAGGAGAGTGTAGGGACAGAAGACCTGGCCTGTACTGCCCCAGTCACTGACCTGAGGCCAGTTTAAACAGCTTACTGTCTCTCTGTGGGAGAGTGGACAGACCAGACTGAGATCTGTACTATTTACTCACTGCTCACAACCAGCTGCTTCAACCACTTGAAGACAGTTTTGTGTACAAACTGTTCGGAAACAGAGAGAGTGAGAGAGAGTTCCTATGATTTCAGAGCTAATGGAAATCTCCCTACATTTATAATTAACGTCCCTCTCACTCACTGAGTAACAGGAACAGCCCTTCAGAGAATCAGCCCTAGAGAAATACAGCAATGTACTAGAAAGAGGAAAGGGAATCAGTTCAAACTGTGCCTGAAGATCACAAGCTGCAGCTTTCACTTCCCCACCTGAGGCAGTCAGAGTTTCTGATCCAGGAATTCCGAGAGTTCAGGAGCAGAGCAGCTCCAGGAAATAATCCCCAGATTTAGCACAGCTCAGACGTTCTGAGCTCACAGATCCAGCCAGAATGGAGAGGGGACACAAAATGGAGTAATTCAACTTCATCACCTTGAACTCAGGAGAGGCGACGGTCTCTAATTGTATGATCACTGGACTGGTATTCCAGAGACCCAGGCGATGTTCTAGAAGCCCAAGCAAGAATGGAATTTGAATTTGATAAAGTTAAGATTCTAATGATGACTGTGATACCATTGTCAATCATATTGAAAAGACCCATCTGGGTCAGAATGACATGCATTCTCTTCACAACACAGCTCTCAAATCAGATTCTGAATGTATTACTGATCCATATCCAACCCACTATTAACACAGTCTAGTGCCTCTACCACAGTGTCAATCCACTGTCCCCTAGTCCCAGCTCCTCTGCTGGGCACTCCACTTTCCAAACCCATCTCACCTCTTAACTCCACGTCCCAGTTGTCGAAAAGTTCTGCTCATCCAAAGCCCTGCTGCCTGTATCCGAACTCTCACCAATCCCATTTCGCCATCACTCCCTTTGCTCTTGTTCTTTTTGATCCCAGGAAGGGGGCGTCCCTGGGCAATCAGTGTTTATGAGCCCTCACTAATTACCGTGAGCCCTTGGCCATTTCGCAGTCGACAGCATCACTGTGGGCTTGAGTCATGTATAGGTCAGAATGGGGAAGGATGGCAGCTTCCCTTTCCGAGAGGATATTAATGATCCAGGTGGATGTATACAATAAATTTAATGGTCACCATTGCTGTGACTAGCTTTTTATTGTCAATTAATTAATGTAATGAGCTCCTTCAGAGGAGCTGGTGGGAGCTCATAGAATTCCCACAGTGCAGAAACAGGCCATTTGGCCCATCAAGTCCACACTGACCCTCCTAAGAGCATCCCAGCTAGACCCACCCCTTCTCTGTAACCCTGCAATTCCAATGGTTAACCCACTTAGCCTACACATCCCTGAACACTCTGGGCAATTTAGCATGACCAATCCACCCAAACCTGCACATCTTTGGACTGTGTGGGAAACCAGAGCACCCGGAAGAAACCCATGCAGACACGGGGAGAATGTGCAAACTCTGCACAGACGGTTGCCTGACGGTGGAATCAAACCTGGATCCCTGACACTGTGATGGAGCAGTGCTAGCCACCATGCAACCTAAAGCTTCTGCAGAAGTCAGGTCCTCCGGGTCACAGGTTTAATTCTCAGGGTCAATTCTACTAGGGTCAATTCAAAAGCCCTACTAGGCACACGTAGAAACAAAAGAAACGACTGTAACTATTGTTCCTGTTCCCTGTGCCAGTTGGTTGACGCACATTTCCATTGGCCATTAGTCTCTCACTGGGAAACTGTTAAAGTTTAGTCTAAAGGATGTAATAGTAGAGCATTTAGAAATACGTGATCACGCAGGGGGATTGAAGATGGCGGCGATCTAACAGGTCTGCTTTGCTGAGCTCTGCACCACAACTCAGGCAAAATAGTCCTTTTACCCTCCCCTTACTAGCTGCTTTGGTAAAAGTTGGTAGTTTTAAGTTCCTAGAATCTTTATATATTCTTTTTAGTGAGTAGGGAAGATGACTAAAGGGAAAGGGCCATGTGGATTGCAATGTGTAGGGCATGCCCCTGCAGCAACAGACACACCCACAGCCCCAGGATTCACCTCCATGGAAGCCCCTTTGGACTTAGCTGCTCAGCAGAGTCTGGCTTCAGAGTTCGTCAAATTCCAAGAAAAGATTGAGTCAGTGATGGTGGAGTCCCCGACCAGGCTGGAACCGATCTCGGTCATGCTGCAAAAGCATGAGCAGGAGAAACAGCGTCTCGGTCAGTGGGAGGAGGAGCTTGAGCGATGGACCGCAGCATTGGAGACTGTGGCCTTGGCAGATGGATCCAGGCACTGGAGAAGTAGATACACGCCTCGAGAATCAAGGTCGGGGGATGGATACCCATGTGATTGGGCTGCCGGAGCGAGAAGAAGGGGATCAGTCAGTCAACTTATTTGAGCAATGGCTGCCGCAGTTCTTGGGATGGGAAGCTGAGGCAGGCTGGCTGCAGATCGAGCGAGCTCACCAGGTTGTGGTGTGCCTGGGTCGGACCGGTACCCCAATCCGGAGCGAGTGTGATTCCAGTTTTATAGAGGCAAGCAGAAGTTTCCAGAACAATGGGGAAGGATCCACAGGCCCTGAAGTACAAGGGATCGAAGATTATGTTTTTTCAGGACTTTTCTGCAGCTGTGATCTAGAAGTAAAGGCGAGGTTGAGGAATTTGGATATTCAGTACTCTGTAAGGTATCCACCAGTGCTACGTTTCAGCCATGGAAGGGTTGTGCTTGTTTTTGATTCGTCAGAAAAGGCAAAGGACTTTTTGGACACTTTAAAATAGACTGGCTGGTACAAGCAATATGGACAATAATGGTTCCTTTTGTTTCCTGTTGTTTGTTCTGTTCGTCTGGTTTTGTCCCTTTACTGTTTGTTTTCTCTTCCCTTCTTACTTTTTTAGGGTTTGGGAAGCATAGTCAGAGTTTCTTTTGTTTTTGATTAGATTAGATTCCCTACAGTATAGAAACGGGCCCTTCGGCCCAACCAGTCCACACTGACCCTCAGAAGAGTAACCCACCCAGACCCATTTCCCTCTAACTAATGCACCGAACACTACGGGCAATTTAGCATGGCCAATTCACCCCATACCTGCTGTGGGGTGTAACTGGAGCACCCGGAGGAAACCCATGCAGACACGGGGAGAATGTGCAAACTCCACACAGAAATTGAACCTGGGACCCTGGTGCTGTGAGGCAGCAGTGCCGCCCCTCAGCATGGTTGCCCTTTCTCAGGATCCTGTGAACACGGCTCACCAAGAACTGCAGGCCAGCCCGGGATGACCGAGACTTCACCTTGGCGCGAGTTTTCCCACTGCCCTTTCCTCTTCCAGTCATCGTCACAAGCACTTTCACAGAGAATGCTGTAGTTTGATGAATTTTGGTTTAATTTTTACCAGTAATAACGGTGGTCGATGTATGGGTGGGATGGGTGTAATACCAACTTGTAATTTCTTAGTTTGAATGATTTATGTATTCTTTACTTTTGGTTTGTCTGGGTCTGGGCCGTGGCTTCAGCGAAAAGGAGACATGGAGGTGTTTGTGAGTAAGTGTGAGTGCCCCCTATGGGCAAGGGGTAAGTCTCCTATTCTCTGTTTTTTGTATTGGTTTATTGTAGGTGTAGTTTTTGGATGTTTTGTTTTGGTAGTTTCTGTAGTGGTGTTTTTTAGACTCTATGAGTCCTTCATTGTTTCTGCTCGGTGCGTTGTGAGTAGGGTTCTTCCTCTTGGGGGATCACAGGCTGTTTCAGATGGCTATGGCTAGTTGTTTGTTTAAATGGTGCACCTGGAATATTAAGGGGAGTCACTCACTCACAGATTAAGAGAAAGAAAGTATTTTCGAGCCTTAGAAGTGTTCTTGGATATCAATTCAGGTATGGCCAATATGCTGTCAGTGCTTTGGGATACTGCCAAGGCCTATGCAAGGGGTATAATTATCTCTTCTTCAACAAGTTGGAAATGACAGAGGGGAGAACAGCAGCATACGCTTGAGGGCTGGCTGAAGGCAGCTGAGACTGTGTACTTTGACAGTCCATCTGTGATTAGGTTACAGCAGATCACAGCTCTTCAGGCTGCTCTGAACTCCGTGCTTACTCAGACAGCGAAGAAAGGGATCTCTTTCGTGAAACAAAAGTTATTTGAGTTTGGTGAAAAGCCAGGTGATTACCTGGTATATCTGGCTAGGAAGAAGAGCACCCCCCAGTCTATTACATCTATTAGAGAGGGTACTGGTACTTTTACTTATGATTCCAAAAAGGTCAACTTATTACAAAAATAGGAATTGCTGGAGAAGCTCAGCAGGCCTGGCAGTATCTATGGAGAGAAATCAGAAAGTCCCACTGGCGTCAGGCTCACCCGTCTACAGTCCGCTGACTTTTCTTGACAGCCTTTCTTTAATAATGGCACCATGTCAATAAACCTCCAGTCTTCTGGAACCTCACCCGTTGCTTTTGATGATACAAATATCTCAGCAAGGGGCCCAGAACTCATTTCCCTAGCTTCCTACAAAGTTCCAGGGTACATTGGATCAGGTCCCGGGGATTTATCCACTTTTATGCATCTTAAGACATCCAGCACCTCCTCTTCTGTAATATTTCATTTTTCAAGATATCACAATTTATTTTCTCAAGATCTCTCGTTTCCATGTTCTTCTCCAGAGTAAATGCTGCCACAAAATACTTGTTTAATACCTCACCTATCCCCTGTGCATAGATGGCTTTGTTGATCATTAAGAGGCCCCACTCTCTCCCTCGTTGCTTTTTTGCTCTTAACGTATTTGTGGAATCTTTTTGGATTCTCCTGACCTCACTTGCCAAAGCTGTCTCATGTCACCTTCTTTCCCTCTTGTTTTCCATCTTAAGTATAATCTCTATCCTATACGTATCAGGTGCAGTGATTGTCGGATTAGTAAATACATTACATAAAGAGGGAATATACTTATTCCTGGGTAATGAGTTTTATGTTTCAGCATTCACTAGAGAGAGGGACTTTGTTCATAGTGAGAACACCATGGACCAGGTGAATAGGCTTGAACAGATTGATATTAAGAAAGCGGATGTTCTGATAATTCTGGGAAGCATCAAGATAGATGAGTGCCCAGGGCTTGACTGGATATATCCAAGGTTACCACGGGAAGTGAGGAATGAGATTGCTATGCCTGTGGTGATGATCTTTGCATCCACACTCTCCACGGGAATAGTACCAGATGATTGGAGGGAGGTGAATGTTGTTCCTCTGTTCAAGAAAGGGAATAGGTAAATCTCTGGGAATTACAGACCTGCCAGTCTAACATCTGTGGTAAGCAAGGCACTGGAAAGGAATCTGAGAGATAGGATTTATGACAATGTTGAAAAACATCGTTTGATTAAAGATTGTCAGCATGGCTTTGTGAGGGGCAGGCCATGCCTCACCAGCCTGATTAAGTTCTTTGAGGATGTGATGAGACAAGTTGAAGGTCCTCAACCCACAAGCACTTCCATCTCGAAGGACAGGGCAGCAGATACATGTGAGCACCACCACCTCAAGTTCCCTTCTGAGCCAGTCACTGGTTATATATCACTTGGAAATATATCACCGTTCTTTCACTGTCGCTGGGTCAAAGTCATGGAATTCTCGCCCTAAGAGCATTGTGGGTCAACTCACAGCATGTGGCAGACAGCTCACCACCACCTTAAGGGCAACTCGGGACAGGCAATAAATGCTGGCCACCCACATTCATGAGTGCCATTGTGGGTCGACTCACAGCAGGTGGACTGCAGTGGTTCAGATTGGGAGCTCATCACCACCTTCTCATGGGCAGCTAGGGTTGGGCCATAAATGCTGACCAGTCAGAGGCACTCACATCCCACAAATGATTAAAAAAAGATGGTTGCGCACTCCCTGCCTTCACTTATTTTGAGCACCTTGAAAATATCTAAAAAAAAATTAGGTTTATGTAGGAACACTGTTAACTTACTTCCCTTATGCTAACTGTGCTTCCTTTACCCTAGTTTGCTTACTTAGTTTCCTTTATAATATTGGCCGTAACTTTGACTGTGTAGCCAAATTCTGAATGAATGCCATCTCCAAGTCTGATGATGATACAACCGTGGTGGGATGGATATCAAACTATGATGAGTCAGGATATAGGAAGGAGCTAAAGGGCTTGGTGATATGGTGCAATGATAACAACCTCTCTCTCTTTCAGTGTCAGCAACCTAAAGAACTGATCATTGATTTCAGAAAGAAAGGAGGAGAACACGCCCTCATTGATATCAATGGAGCGGAGGTTCAGAGGGTGGAGAGCATCAAGTTGACAATAACTGACAAACTCACCCCTTAGATGCAATGGTCAAGATGGCATAACAACGCCTCTTCCTCCTTTGGTGGCTCAGGAATTTGGCATGTCCATAAAGACTCTCACCAACCTTTATAAAAGATACTGTCTGGGTAAGGCAAATGCTCTGACCATTTCTGTAAGAAACTACAGAAGGTTGTGTGCACCGCCCTGACCATCACAGAAGCCAACCTCCCATTTTTGGACTCCATTTACACCTCTCATTGCCATGGAAAGGCTGCCACTCTCAACAAAGACCCATCCCACCCTGATAATGCTCTCCTATGACCTCGTCAGTCAAGCAGAAGATATCGAAGATTGAACATGTGCACCAGCAGATTCAAGGAAAGCTTCTTCCCAGCCATTATTAGACTGATTAATGTCTAAATTTGAATCTCTAAATTCAAATAATGTTGATCTTGCTAAAGTTGATCTTGCCTTGCGTATGTTCTATGTGGTGTAACCTATAAGCCTCACTCTGTCCAAGTTTTTTCACCCCATGATCTGTATGTCCTTACTTACTGTAATCTGCCTGTACTGCTCACAAACAAAGTTTTTCGCTGTACGTAGGTACATGTCACAATAAATCATTTAAAATCAAATTGGAATTCGCATGTTTTAGAGTGATTAATTTGGTGCAAACTCAATGGGCTGAAAGGCCTTTTCTGTGCTATATGAATCTATAAAATATGAGGTGATGAATTTTGTCAAAAACAACAGAGCAAGGCAAATTGGGAAGACTTCAGAGTTACTCAGTAAAAGATAATTGTTTTTGAACAGAATTCAAGTCCACAATTTCATGTAAGAGCTAAATTTGAGTTAGCCACTGTTCATAAAATTCAAACCCACTGATTAGTAACTCCCTACATTTATATAATTCAAATCCATTAACTCCCTACATTTATACAACCAATGCATATCATAGAATCCCTACAGTGTGGAAACAGGCCATTTGGCCCAATGGATCCAAACTGACCATCCCCCTACCCTATCACTGCATTTCCCATGGGTAATACACATAACCTACACATCCTTGAACACTGGCCAATCCACCTAACATGCACATCTTTGGACTATGGGAGGAAACTAGAGCACCTGGCAGAAAACCACAAAGACACAGGGACAATGTGCAAAGTCCACACAGACAGTTGCCTAATGTTGGAATTGAACTTGTGTCCCTGGCACTGTGAGACAGCAGTGCTAACCACTGAGCCACCATGCCACCCTTAATTCACATCCAGTTAACTCTTCATTAATATATCTGTCACCTGTTTCCTTGTCTGTTATGTCCTAGGCATTCCTTCAGACCATGTTAGGTAATAATTGTGGATGTGGTACCAATCCACCGCTTTGTTCTGGATGGTGTCAAGCTTCTTGAGTGTTGTTCGAGCTGCACCCATCCAAGCAGGTCGAGAGTATTTCATTGCATTCCTGACTTGTGTCTTGTCGATGATGGACAAGCTTTGGAGAGTCAGGAGGTAAGTTACTCACCATAGTATTCCTAGCCTCTGAGCTGCTGTTGTAGCAACTGCACTTATGGGGTGAGTTCAGTCGAGTTTCTGATCCATGCTAGCCATAGTGGGGTATTCAGTGATAGTAATAAATACCCAAGGGTGATGGTTAGATTCTGCCTTATTGAAGTTCCTCATTGTCTGGCATTCTGTGGCATTAATGTCACTTTCCACTTGTATATTGTCCAGATCTTGCTACATTTGAACATGGACTGCTTCAGCACCTGAGGAGTTGTGAACAGTGCTGAACACTGCCCAATCATTGGCAAGCATGCTCACTTCTGACCTTATGACAAAGGCAAGGTCATTGATGAAGCATGTGAAGCATTGATGAAGATGGTTGGGCCTAGGATACTATCCGGAGGAACTCCTGTAGAGATATCCTGCAGCTGAGATGACAAACCTCCAACAACAGCAAACACCTTCCTATGTGCCACATATGGCTCCAACCACCAGAGAGTTTGCCCACTGATTCTCATTGATTCGGATTTGCTAGGGGATCCTTGATGCTGCACTCAGTGGAATGCAGCCTTGATGTTAAGGGCAGTCACTCTCACCTCACCTCGCCAATTCAGCCCTTCTATCCATGTCTGAACCAAAGTTATAATGAGGTCAGGAGCTGAGTGGCCCTGGAGGAAGCCAAACTCAGCACATTGCTTGGACGATCCCAGTGTTGTTACTGTACTGAAACAGATTGACCAGAGGCTTGGGTAGTTCTCAAGTATAGGCCTTCAGTAATGTTGGCAGGGTACTATGTAGTTTCCAGTGTCTTCAGACATTTCTTGATATAAGTGGATTGAATTGAATTTAATCTGTGACATTTTTATTCATTTGCAGAACATAGGCATTGTTGGCAGTGCCATCTTTTATTGCCCATCCATGGTTGCCCTGGAGATGGTGGTGATGAGTTGTCTTCTTGAACCTCAGCAGGCTCTGGGATGTGATGCTCCAGCCACTGTCCCGAGGCCACATTATAGAGCTCACTAACTCTCTGAGGGAGAATGGACTCACTGCTCAAAACAAGCTGATTCAACCTCTTGAAGACAGTTTGTGTATATGATCTGCTCAGAACCACAGAGGGAGAGAGAGAGTTGCTGTGATTTTAGAGCTAATGGAAATCTCCCTACATTTATGTTTAATGTCCATCTCACTCACTGAGCTACAAGAACAAACCTCAGGGAAGCAGTCGCACAGAAATACAGCTATGAAGCAGAAAGAGGAAAAGGAATCCAACAGTGGGGAGTCTGACAGTGGGGAGTCCGACAGTGGGGAGTCTGACAGTGGGGAGTCTGACAGTGGGGAGTCCGACAGTGGGGAGTCCGACAGTGGGGAGTCTGACAGTGGGGAGTCCGACAGTGGGGAGTCTGACAGTGGGGAGTCTGACAGTGGGGAGTCTGACAGTGGGGAGTCCGACAGTGGGGAGTCTGACAGTGGGGAATCTGACAGTGGGGAGTCCGACAGTGGGGAGTCTGACAGTGGGGAGTCTGACAGTGGGGAATCTGACAGTGGGGAGTCTGACAGTGGGGAGTCTGACAGTGGGGAGTCTGACAGTGGGGAATCTGACAGTGGGGAGTCTGACAGTGGGGAGTCTGACAGTGGGGAGTCCGACAGTGGGGAATCTGACAGTGGGGAGTCTGACAGTGGGGAGTCTGACAGTGGGGAGTCCGACAGTGGGGAGTCTGACAGTGGGGAATCTGACAGTGGGGAGTCCGACAGTGGGGAGTCTGACAGTGGGGAATCTGACAGTGGGGAGTCCGACAGTGGGGAGTCTGACAGTGGGGAATCTGACAGTGGGGAGTCCGACAGTGGGGAGTCCGACAGTGGGGAATCTGACAGTGGGGAGTCTGACAGTGGGGAGTCTGACAGTGGGGAGTCTGACAGTGGGGAGTTCGACAGTGGGGAGTCCGACAGTGGGGAATCTGACAGTGGGGAATCTGACAGTGGGGAGTCCGACAGTGGGGAGTCTGACAGTGGGGAGTCCGACAGTGGGGAATCTGACAGTGGGGAGTCCGACAGTGGGGAGTCTGACAGTGGGGAGTCTGACAGTGGGGAGTCTGACAGTGGGGAATCTGACAGTGGGGAGTCCGACAGTGGGGAGTCTGACAGTGGGGAGTCCGACAGTGGGGAATCTGACAGTGGGGATTCTGACAGTGGGGAGTCCGACAGTGGGGAGTCTGACAGTGGGGAGTCCGACAGTGGGGAGTCCGACAGTGGGGAATCTGACAGTGGGGAGTCTGACAGTGGGGAGTCCGACAGTGGGGAATCTGACAGTGGGGAGTCTGACAGTGGGGAGTCTGACAGTGGGGAGTCCGACAGTGGGGAGTTCGACAGTGGGGAGTCTGACAGTGGGGAGTCCGACAGTGGGGAGTCCGACAGTGGGGAATCTGACAGTGGGGAGTCTGACAGTGGGGAGTCCGACAGTGGGGAGTCTGACAGTGGGGAGTCTGACAGTGGGGAGTCCGACAGTGGGGAGTCCGACAGTGGGTAGTCTGACAGTGGGGAGTCTGACAGTGGGGAGTCTGACAGTGGGGAGTCCGACAGTGGGGAGTCTGACAGTGGGGAATCTGACAGTGGGGAATCTGACAGTGGGGAGTCCGACAGTGGGGAATCTGACAGTGGGGAGTCTGACAGTGGGGAGTCCGACAGTGGGGAGTCTGACAGTGGGGAGTCTGACAGTGGGGAGTCTGACAGTGGGGAGTCCGACAGTGGGGAGTCTGACAGTGGGGAGTCTGACATTGGGGAGTCTGACAGTGGAGAATCTGACAGTGGGGAGTCCGACAGTGGGGAGTCCGACAGTGGGGAATCTGACAGTGGGGAATCTGACAGTGGGGAGTCCGACAGTGGGGAATCTGACAGTGGGGAGTCTGACAGTGGGGAGTTCGACAGTGGGGAATCTGACAGTGGGGAGTCTGACAGTGGGGAGTCCGACAGTGGGGAATCTGACAGTGGGGAATCTGACAGTGGGGAGTCTGACATTGGGGACCTCGGGGGGAGGTGAAGATGGATATTTTCAGCACTCAGCTGAAAAATGCCACAAATGCTTCTGACTTGGAGCTGCTCTGCTTTTGAACTCTTGGAATTGCTGAAACTCTGACTGCCTCAGGTGGGGAAGTGAAAGCTGCAGCTTGAGATTTTCAGGCACAGTTTGTAGTGATTCCCTTTCCTCTTTAGCTTCATTGCTATATTTCTGTGTGACTGCTTCTCTGAAGGGTTGTTCTTGTAACTCAGTGAGTGAGAGGGACATTAAACATAGATGTAGGGAGATTGCCATTAGCACTGAAATCACAGCAACTCTCTCTCTCTCTCCCTTTGTGGTTCTGAGCAGTTCATATACACAAACTATCTTTAAGAGGTTGAATCAACTGGTTTTGAGCAGTGAGTTTGTTGTCCCTCAGAGAGTTAGTGAGCTCTATAATGTGGTCTCGGGACAGTGGCTGGAGCAGCACAGGACAAATCTCCTGTCCCTATACTCTCCTGACTCTGTAGACATGTTCAGCTGGAGGACATGCCTGCATATTGAGCTCCCACAGTTCAATATCCTGCCAGCTCTTACTGTCTTGGAGCCCAGGTCACCCTGACTAGTGGTCTGGAGGAGAGATAGAACATAGAATATAGAATAGTGCAACACAGGACCAGGCCTTTCAGCCCACCACACCTGGGTCGTCCATGATGCCATTCTAAACCTAATCCTATCTAACTGCATCTGGTTCATATCCCTCTATTCCCTGCTTGTCATGTGCCTTGCTAAATATTGCCTGTTAAATATCTGCTTTTACCCTGGCAGTGCATTCCAGGCACCTATCACCCTCTGTGTGAAAAACGTACTTTGCATATCTGTCTTTAATCTTACCCTCTAACCTTAAATCCTATGCCCCACAGCATTTGACATTTGGAAATTGAAAGTCATAGAGTGTGGACTGTCTCCTTTGGTTCTCGCTGAACTCCCTGAGCCACTCAGCTCTTTAGTCAGGAAGATCAGAAGTGGGGATGTTCGCTGATGATTATACAATGTTCAGCACCATTCACAACTCCTCAGATACTGAAATAGCCCGTGTTCAAATGCAACAAGATTGGGATACTTTCCAGGCTTGGGCTGACATATGGCAATGACATTCATACCACATAAATGCCAGACAATCACCATAAGAGACAATCTAAGTGCTGCCCTTTGACATTCAATGGTGTTACCATCACTGAATCCCCCGCAATTAACATCCTCAGAGTTAATGTTAACCAGAAACTCAACTAGACTAGCCATATAAATACAGCAGTTACAAGACCAGGTACAGAGGCTCAGAATTCTGCAGCAAGTAGCTCACCATCTGACCAGCATTGTCTTCCACTTTCTTTCCAGCTACACATTCCTTTGAGTCCAGTGTGAGGCAGCGACTTCCAGGACTGGCAATCAATGCTGCAATTAGTGTGCCAATCACTGTTCACAGAACCTCAGAGTGGCTGCACATGCAACTTTGAGGGAATGTTCCTCCTGACTCCCTGAAGATTGTTCACCATCTACAGGAGTCTGACTATCTACAAGATGCAGTACAGAAATTCAGCAAAGATCCTTAGATGGCGTCTTCCAAACCAATGGCCTCTTCCATTCAGGAGAACAAGAGCAGATATGTGGGAACACCACCACCTGCACGTTCCCTCCAAGCCACTCGCCATCCTGACTTGGAAATATATTAATGTTCTTTCACTGTCGCTAGGTTAAAATCCTGGAATTTCCTTTCTTAGGCATTGTGGATCAACCTACAGCACACAGACAGCAGAGGTTCAAGAAGGCAGCTCCTCCCCATTTATTAAGGGCATCTAGGGACAGGCAAAAAGTACTGAGACAGAGAAACTCTGTCTATATCTCCCCTGGATGAAAAATAGCCTTTGGGTGGATGATGAAGAAGAGCAAGGCAGCTCTTCCTGATTTCCTGGACAACATTTATCCCTCAATCCACATCATTAAAACTGATTCAGAGTATCCTACTGTACAGGAGAAGCCCTTCAGCCCATCAATCTGTGCTGCCAAAACTATGCTAACTTGGCAAACGTGAGGACTGCAGATTCTGGAGATCAGAGTCTAGATTAGAGTGATTTGGAGATGCTGGTGTTGGACTGGAGTGGTACAAAGTTAAAAATCACACAACACCAGGTTATAGTCCAACAGTTTTAATTGGAAGCACACTAGCTTTCGGAGTGACGCTCTGACTATCACCTGATGAAGGGGCGTCGCTCCGAAAGCTAGTGTGCTTCCAATTAAACCTGTTGGACTACAACATGGTGTTGTGTGATTTTTAGATTAGAATGGTGTTGGAAAAGCACAGCAGGTCAGGCAGCATTCGAGGAGCAGGAAAATCGACATTTCGGACAGGAGCAACTATACTAACATCTATATTAATCCCACTTTCCCCACATTAGGCCCATTGCCTGAATGCTATGAAATGTAAGTGTTCATCCAAGTACTTTTTAAAGATTGTGAGGTTTCCCACTTCCACTATCCTCCCAGGTAGGGCATTGCAGTCCCTTACCTTCCACTCTGTGAAAAATGTTTCCTCATATCCCTTCCATCTTAAAATCATTCCCCCTTATCATTGACCCTTCGATGAAGAGGAACAGTTATAGAGTCATAGACTCATAGAGATGTACAGCATGCAAACAAACCCTTCCATCCAACCCATCCATGCTGACCAGATATCCCAACCCAATCTAGTCCCACCTGCCAGCACCCGGCCCATATCCCTCCAAACCCTTCCTATTCATATACCCATCCAAATGCCTCTTAAATGTCGCAATTGTACCAGCTGCCACCACTTCCGCTGGCAGCTCATTCCGCTGGCACACATACCACCCTCTGTGTGAAAAAGTTACCCCATAGGCCTCTTTTATATCTTTCCCCTCTCACCTTAAACCTATGCCCTCTAGTTCTGGACTCCCTGACCCCAGGGAAAAGACTTTGTCTATTTACCCTATCCATACCCTTCATAATTTTGTCAACCACTATAAGGTCACCCCTCAGCCTCCGACGCTCCAGGGAAAACAGCCCCAGCCTGTTCAGCCTCTCCCTATAGCTCAAATCCTCCAACCCTGGCAACATCCTTGTAAGTCTTTTCTCAATCCTTTCAAGTTTCACAACATCTTTCCGATAGGAAGGAGACCAGAATTGCACGCAATATTCCAACAGTGGCCTAACCAATGTCCTGTACAGCCGCAACATGACCTCCCAACTCCTGTACTCAATACTCTGACCAATAAAAGGAAGCATACCAGACACCACCTTCACTATCCTACCTATCTGCGACTCCACTTTCAAAGGTCTCTTTGTTCAGCAACAATCCCGAGTACCTTACCATTAAGTGTATAAGTCCTGCTAAGATTTGCTTTCCCAAAATGCAGCACCTCGCATTTATCTGAATCAAACTCCATCTGCAACTTCTCAGCCCATTGGCCCATCTGATCAAGATCACAATCTGAGGTAACCCTCTTTGCTGTCCACTACACCTCCAATTTTGGTGTCATCTGCAAACTTACTAACTGTACCTCTTGTGCTCGCATCCAAATTATTTATGTAAATGACAAAAAGTAGAGGGCCCAGCACTGATCCTTGTGGCACTCCACTGGTCACAGGCCTCCAGTCTGAAAAACAACCCTCCACCACCACCCTCTGTCTTCTACCTTTGAGCCAATTCTGTATCCAGATGGCTAGTCCTCCCTGTATTCCACGAGATCTAACCTTGTTAACCAGTCTCCCATGGGGAACATTGTTGAATGCTGTAGTGAAGTCCATATCGATAAAAAGGTAAAAACAATGACTGCAGATGCTGGAAACCAGATTCTGGATCAGTGGTGCTGGAAAAGCACAGCAGTTCAGGCAGCATCCGAGGAGCAGGAAAATCGAATTTTTGGGCAAAAGCCCTTCATCAGGAATACAGGCAGAGAACCTGAAGGGTGGAGAGATAGTGAGAGAAGGATCACATCTACCGCTCTGCCCCCATCAATCCTCTTTGTTCCTTCCTCAAAAACTCAATGAAGTTTGTGAGACATGATTTCCCAATACATATACATCCTGTCCCTCAGGATTCCCTGCAAAAACTTGCCCACCACTGATGACAGACTCACTGGTCTATAGTTCCCTGGCTTGTCCTTACCACCCTTCTTAAACAGTGGAACCACGTTAGCCAACCTCCAGTCGTCCGGCACCTCACCTGTGACTATCGATGATACAAATTGCTTTCTATTTACCCTGTCAATGCCACTCATAATTTTACACACCTCCATCAGATCCACACTCAACTCTCACTCCTCCAAAGAAAGCTTATCCAGCCTGTCTTCATTGCTGAAATACTCCACCCAGGCAACTTCATCGTGAATCTCCTCTGCACTCCCTCCAGTGCAAACCTACAGTTTAGTGACCAGAATTGTACACAATGCTCCAGGTGTAGCCGAACCAAACTCCTATACAGCTCCAACATAACCTCCCTGCTCTTAGAATCCAAGCCTCAACTAATATAGGCACTTGCCAATGATTGAGTGTCAGGTGATGAGTACAAAGGTAAAAACAATGACTGCAGATGCTGGAAACCAGATTCTGGATCAGTGGTGCTGGAAGAGCACAGCAATTCAGGCAGCATCCGAGGACAGGCAAAATCGACGTTTCGGGCAAAAGCCCTTCATCAGGAATAAAGGCAGAGAGCCTGAAGCGTAGAGATCTCTCCACGCTTCAGGCTCTCTGCCTTTATTCCTGATGAAGGGCTTTTGCCCGAAACGTCGATTTTGCCTGTCCTCGGATGCTGCCTGAATTGCTGTGCTCTTCCAGAAGGTGATGAGTACAGTCTAGCTTGTGGGGTATTGCTGTGTACACAGTTCTTGCTGTCTCTCCTACAATATTGTCAATGACTTCTGTTGAAAATGTCCTCATTGCCTGTGAAGGATTTGAGAGGTCCTGAATTGGGAAAGGTGCTATGTAAATGCAGCTGTCTCTTGTCTCTGCCTTTTCCTCCTGCAGTGAGTTATGTTGATGTTAATCTCACTTCCTGCTCTGAGCTGCTTCCCCGAGGGGGATTCAGTCAATCAGGAAGCTCGATTGCTCTCATTGTCTCTCTCACCCGGAGAGGGAAGTTGGGGTTGGGCTGAGGGAATCGAGATGACAGTTTGCTGAGAAACACTGACCTCAGAGGATCCAGCTGCTCGTGCTCCTGTCTCCAAGAATCCCATTCACAGAACAACATGAACTTCCCATTTCAGGGAGAACAGCCATGGAGGACCAATTCCAGGGAGAGCTGTCATTGCTGGGGCACTGGGGAAGTTTCAGGGAGTGTCCATATTGCTGACTGGGTGCAGTTATTCCAGGATATAAAGCAGGAGGTGACAGCTCCCTCATCAGCCACACTCCCTCTTCAACACTGAACACTCCCAAGGTGAGCCGGGCCAGGATGAGGACAGCACTGTGTGTAACTGCCGTTGTGGTAGGAGCACTGGCAATCTGCTTGATCCAGGATGGTGTGGCTGCAGCTCCAGGTAAGAGAGAGGCTTCCTTCTTCCCAATCTTTGCTCAGAACCTGAGAATGAGGTTCCAGAGCCCCTGCTGCTTTCTATGGACTATTTGTGTTACTTATGCAATGCAATGATTCCTTTTCATTCCATTCAATGTGGGCCAATGATTCCAAATGGAAACATAATAAAGAGAGAGAGAGAGAGACCACTCAGCCCATCCAGCTGGTACCAGCTGTTTGCTAGAATGAATCAATGGGTTAATCTCTCCTGCTCTGTCTGTCCAATCCTTGTCAATTTCTACCTCCTTGTGTGGAAATGGTTGGGAGACTTTCCTCAAGTACATGGAAGTCTGATAAGAAACTTGATGGAGGGTTTGCAGGTGTCCAGGGGGTTTGATATGGAGAAGATGTTTCCACTTGTGATAGAGAGCAGAACTCAGAATGATCCAATTAAATGGTCCTGAATTAATCCCATTGGGATTTGAGGAGAACGTCCTTCACCTGACTAGAAAATATGCCATAAGTCCAGAAGGAGTGGTTGATGCGAATAACATTGAGATGTTTTAAAGAGCAGCTGGATAAACACATAACCGAGAGTGGAATAGCAGGATATGTGGATGGGGTGAACAAGGCCTGTGCAAGGGTTTGAAACTGCAGTAGGGAGCAGATGGGCTGAATGGTCTGTTTGCACTCAAAGTGTTTCGAGATGAAGACGTGTAGGATACGGTGACTGTGTGAGAATGTGCTGTGAATGTGCTCAAGGTTTCACTGTCTCCTCCTCCACATTGCAGCTGGCTCTGTGACTGTCGATTGCTGTGAGAACTTTAAGACCACTCGCATTCCTCATAAACGGCTCGTAAACTTCACCAGGACAGTTGGCTGCTCCACCCCCTCCATCATGTGAGTGTTTCAAGGTGTTTTTATCACAGTCGGAGGAAATGAAAGGGTTGGAGCTGGTGCCTGTGATTCTCTGATAATCATAATCTCATCTCACTCTTTCAGCTTCACAAATAGGAGGAAGATGAGAATTTGTACGAGAGCGAGTGAGAAATGGGTTCAAGATGCAGTGGCATTTCTGGAGAAGAAACTGGGGATTGGAAGAGAAGAACCCTCTGAAAGCACAATCTTTCAATCCACTGGAAACACATGGAGTGTTGGACTGACTGGTGTTACACTGGGGGACAGGCAGAATGGAGAAGGTGGATCCACAAACTGATTCCCTGATCACTTGCAATATTCCTGTTGCTGTGCTCATTCACATAAAAGACTGTGAACGGTAACCAATAAATTTTCTTCATGTGTAGTCCAATCGTCACACTGAGTGTGAAGACTCTTAATGGAACAGGGGAAATTTGACTGGACACCAATGGGACAGACTGAGGGAACAGTTAGTCTGACATTGGACAAGATTCCAGCAAATGTCCAGCTGATCCCAGGATCATCCCAGAGGCTGTCGGTCTCTACACTCAGTGGGGTTTGTTCAACCATTCCCTTCCACCTGAGGGCTAGGTGGGCACAACTGCAATCCCCACTCTCACCACAGTTAGGGTTTTTTCAGGGGTGGGGGTTAGGTCAGTCCCTGGAGTTGGGATTTGGATCAGACTCTGGAGGTGGGAATGTGTGTATACAGAGAATGGGGCTAATCTCTGAGGCTGGTGGTAGGTCAGTCTTTGCTGGTTGGGGACTGTCTGTCAGACTCCCTGAGAACTACTCTAATTCCATTAGTAATCACAGAATGATTGTGATTTTTCTCTTTCCTCTCCCTCATTGCCTTACTGAATTCCCACCTCCTGCTCTTTATCCATTGAAACTGTTACAATGAAATAAAGGTTGTTTCTGAAGAAAATTTCTCTCTGGTTTTCCTGTCTCTCAGCAGCTTATTTTTTCACCTTTCAGTTTTCTGCACAGGAGAAACAGCTTTGAATTTCCTGCCATTTTTCACTGTCACCTTCCATTGGTTGTTTTACGTTCAGAGACTAAGACTGCTGAGCTGATTGGCTGAGAATTGGGGGAAGAGTCAGAATAGAGCTTGCTCATTTACATACATTTCAATATATTTCCATCAAATTTAATCCATGAATCAGATCATTTTGCCCACGCTGTGGGTATACCCTGCTTATGCCCCAGTTGAGTATATCTGGGAAACACACCTTAGGAAGAATACAGTGGCCTTGGAGGGACCACAGGTTCGGCTTACAAGAATGATAACTTGACTTCAGCCATTCATTTATGAGGAAAGGTTGTACAAATGTGGCCATTTTCTCCACAATTCAGAAGTCTTTAAGATATTAACAGAAAAAGACAAAGTAGATAACGATAAATTATTGGGGATTCTAGAACTGGGATGCGTAGTCTGAGAATTCAGGCCAGGCCATTTATGACAGCTGTTAAAAGGCACTTCCACAGAACTTTGGAACTCTCTTCCACAAATGGGGGTGGGATTCTGGTTCAGTTGTTAATGTTAAATCTGAGAAGGATACAATTTTTGATCAGCAAAGATATTAAGGTTCAAGCACCAAAGGAAGTTAGGCCACAGATCATCCTTGAGCTTATTGAATGGTGGAACAGGCTTGAAGGGCTGAAGGCATACTCCTGCTCCTATGTTTCCATATACACATTTGAATCCACAACAAACTGGCCTCTTCATCTCAGCCAGACTCCTGTTATCAATAGGATGGTCCTGTCTTCTCCTCCATGTCTTTACAGACCAATTGTGGTAACTACAGAAGGGTCGCCCAACTATCTAACACAGGGAAGGTCATTATAAAAATCGTCATTGTTACACCTCCTGGGATGACTTGCAGCAGTCTGATTCCTAAATGAAATCTGGATTAATAAATCAAATGGGTTTTTAAAAATCTTGTTAATGTGATGGTAAGTTACTGAAACGGTCAGTCAAATTGGAGAATTTCCTCAATTACAGAACAGAAGTTTATGACATAAAGATAAAGAAAAAGAGGGTATCAGGATAGAGAACCACTGTAAAACAAAAACAACTTAAATATCAAATTAAACAAAATTTCTATCTATTCCCCAACACTGTGGACTGGAAAGGCCTGGGTAATTTCACACATTGTCAGGAAGATGTCAGTGTAACTATATTGCCAGGGGAGTGACAAGCTTTGGAACACTTTTGATAACATGCAGAGTGAATCAAACTGGCTGAAAACTGGCACTTGTGATGTTGGAGGCTGCGATCGATCACCCACTCGGCACTTCAGGCTGAAGATTGTTGCAAATGCTTCAGCCTTACCTTTTGCACTGATGTACAGGGCTCTTCATTATTGAGGATCGGGTATTTGTGGAGCTTCCTCCTGCAGTGAGTTGTTTAATCGTTCACCACTATTCATGACTGGACATCATAGGCTCATAGAATCATAGAGTTCTACAGCACAGAGACCCGCCCTTTGGCCCAAACTGGTCCGTGCCGACCAAAATGTTCATCCACGCACTTAGCCCACATCCTTCTAAATCATTCCTATCCATGTATTTGTCCAAATGCATTTTAAATGTTGTTAATGTACCCGCCTCAACCACTTCCACTGGCAGCTCATTCCATATGCGTACACATTCTGTGTAAAAAAGTTGCCCCTCCAGGTTCCCTTTTATTCTTTCCCCTCTCACCTTAAACTGATGCCCTCTAATCCTCGATTCCCCAACCCTGGGGAAAAGACTGAGTGCATTCACCCTATCCATGCCTCTCATGATCTTATTAACTTATGTAAGGACCCCTCTCAGTCTCCAATACTCTAAAGAAAAAAGTCCTAGTTTGTCCAACCTCTCCCTACAACGCAGAAATTTGAGACCTGGCAACATCCTTGTAAATTTCTTCTGCACTCGTTCCAGTTTAACAACATGCTTCCTATAGCAAGGTGATCAAAATTGAACACAATACTCTAAGTGCAGCCTCACCAATGTCCTCTATAACTGCAACATAACTTCTCAGCTTCTATACTCAGTGCCCTGACTGATGAAGGCCAATTTGCCAAAAGCCTCCTTCCCTGCCCTGCCTATCTTTGACTCCACTTTCAAGGAACCCTGAATTCCAAGGGCCCTCTGTTCCACTACACTCCTTAAGGCCCCACCATTCACCATGAAATACCTAAATTGATTTGACTTACCAAAATGAAACACCTCACACTTATCTACATTACACTGCATTTTCCATTTCTTGGCCCACTTCCCCAGCTGATCAATGTCCTGCTGCAATTTCTGATAAGCTGAACCCTTTGTTTATAAAGTTAAAAATCACAAAACACCAGGTTAGAATCCAACATGATTATTTGGAAGCACTAGCTTTCGGAGCACTCCTCCGACATCAGATGGTTGTGAAGAATAAGATTGTAAGACACAGTATTTATAGCAAAAGTTTACAGTTTGCTGTAACTGAAATTATATTTGAAATATTATATATTTCAATACATCATTTCAGTTACATCGCACTGTAAACATTTGCTATAAATTCTGTGTCTCACGACCTTTTACTCTATAACCACCTGATGAAGGAGCAGTGCTCCAAAAGCTAGTGTTTCCAAATAAACCCACTACACCACTATAATCTGGTGTTGTGTGATGTTTAACTTTGTACACTGGCACCTCTAAATCACGTTTTAGATTACTTACAGTGTGGAAACAGGCCCTTCGGCCCATCCCGACCCTCCAAAGAGGAACCCACCCAGACCCATTCCCCTAACACTACGAGCAACATAGCATGGCCAATTCACCTAACCTGCACATTTTTGACTGTGGGAGGAAACACAGGGAGAATGTGCAAACTCCACACAGTCAGTCGCCTGAGGCGGGAATTGAACCCAGGTCTC
Source organism: Chiloscyllium plagiosum (assembly GCF_037043375.1). Lineage (NCBI taxonomy): Eukaryota > Metazoa > Chordata > Chondrichthyes > Orectolobiformes > Hemiscylliidae > Chiloscyllium > Chiloscyllium plagiosum. Next base: position 80,917,750 of record NW_028270155.1, read on the forward strand.
TGGCACTGTGAGGCAGCAGTGCTAACCACTGTGCCACCGTGCTGCCCATGTCATCTCTGGGCCATTTTCTTTTTCTGACCATACTCCCAGCTCAGTGGCTGCGAACAACATCATTTTGTGATCTTAGGTGACTCCCAAATGACTGTTTCCCTCCCCGGACCCCCTTTTAGAATCTTTTTTGAACATGAACATCTGACCCAACCCTGAACAAATACTCCAATACCTTCTGATGCGGAAAATTATGTTTTATTAACCTCTAGGAAGGGCTTCAGAAGTTTTCCTACAAGATGTGATGTAAAAGCAGGATGTTTTTGGTTTCATTGTAACCAAATGAGACAATGAAATCTATGATTAGGTTAGATATCACTCGTGAGGCTGTGGAATAGACTCATAGACCAAGCCATTTAACAGCCCATCATTTGAACAAATAGTTGACTACACTAATCTCATTTTCCAGCTCTCAGTGCTGGGTCATGAACACTAACCAGTTCATCATGCAGACCAGCTTTCCAACCATTGACTCCATCTGCGCTTCTTGCTGCTTCAGTAAAGAAACCATCAAAGATCTCTCACCTCAGTTACACTCGCTTCCACCCTCTTCCATCAGGTAGAAGATATAAATACTTGTATACACGTCGGAACAAATTCCCCTCTGTTATCAGACTTTTGAACAGATCTCTCAAATGTTAATGTTGATCTCTCTCTCTCTGTGCACCTTCTCTGTGGCTGTAACACTGTATTCTGCACTCTGTTCTATTACCCTGATGCACATTGTATGATACAATCTGCATGGACTGTATTGCATACAAAACAACATGTGACAATAATAAATCAAATCAAATCATATCCATGCAGGCTCAAACAATACAAGTGAATACCTCTCCGATCCTGTTGGATATCTCTCTGTCATAGAATCTTAGAGATGTACAACACAGAAACAGATCCTTCGGTCTAACTCTTTCCCCTCTCACCCTAAACCTGTGCCCTCTAGTTCTGAACTCCCCCAACCCCAGAGAAAATACCTCATCTATTTACCCTATCCATGCCCCTCATAATTTTGTAAACCTCTAAAAGGTCACCCCTCAGCCTCCGACGCTCCAGGGAAAACAACCCCAGCCTGTTCAGCCTCTCCCTATAGCTCAAATCCTCCAACCCTGGCAATATCCTTGTAAATCTTTTCTGAACCCTTTCAAGTTTCCTTCTGATAGGATGGAGACCAGAACTGCACACAATATTCCAAAAGCAGCCTAACCAATGTCCTGTACAGCTGCAACATGACCTCCCAACTCCTGTACTCGGTGTTCTGACCAATAAAGGAAAGCATACCAAATGCTTTCTTCACTATCCTATCCACCTGCAATCCACTTTCAAGGAGCTATGAACTTGCACTCCAAGGTCTCTTTGTTCAGTAACACTCTCTAGGACCTTACCATTAAGTGTATAAGTCCTGCTAAGATTTGCTTTCCCAAAATGCAGCACCTCGTATTTGTTTAAAATAAACTCAATTTGCCACTTCTCAGCCCATTAGCCCATCTGGTCCAGATCCTGTTGTACTCTGAGCTGACCTTCTTCGCTTGACTACACCTTCAATTTTGGTGTCATCTGCAAACTTACTAATTATATCTCCTATGTTCATATCCAAATCATTTATGTAAATGATGAAAAGCAGTGGACCCAGCACTGATCCTTTTGGCTCATTATTGGTCACATGCCTCCAGTCTGAAAAGCAACCCTCCACCACCACCTTTGAGCCAGTTCTGTATCCAAATGGCTAGTTCTCCAAGTATTCCATGTGATCTAATCTTGCTAACCAATCTACTATGAGGAACCTTCTCGAACGTCTTACTGAAGTCCATAAAGATAACATTCACATCACTGCCCCCATCAATCCTCTTCATTACTTCTTCAAAAAACTCAATCAAGGCAGTGAGACGTCAGTCCTTGCCTTTTCAAATACATGTACATCCTGTCCCCCAGGATTCCTACCAACAACCTGCCCGCCACCGATGTCAGACTCCGATCTATAATTCCCCGGCTTGTCCTTACCACCTTCCTTAAACAGTGGCACCACGTTAGCCAACCTCCAGTCTTCCGGCACCTCACCCATGAGTATCGATGATACAAATATCTCAGCAAGGGGCCAACAGTCACTTCCCTAGCTTCCACAGAGTTTTAGGGTACACCTGATCAGATCCTGGAGATTTATCCGCTTTTATGCGTTTCAAGACATCCAGCACTTTCTCCTCCGTAATATGGACATTCCCCATGTTCTATATCTTCCATGTCCTTCTCCACAGTAAACACTGATGCAAAATATTTGTTTCGTATCTCCCCCATCTCCTGTGGTTCCACACAAAGGCTGTCTTGCTGATCCTTGAGGGGCTTATTCTCTCCCTAATTACCCTTTGTCCTTAAAGTATTTATAAAACCTTTGGGATTCTCCTTAACTCTACCTGCCAAAGCTATCTCATGTCCCCTTTTTGCCCTCCTGATTTCCCTCTCAAGTATACTCCTACTGCCATTATACTCTTCTAAGGAATCACTTGATCTATCATGTCTATACCTGACATATGGTTCCTTCTTTTTCTTGACTAAACCCTCAATGTCTTTAGTCATCCAGCATTCCCTACATCAACCAATCTTGTCTTTCACTCAAACTGAGACACACTGCTTCTGAACTCATGTTATCTGAAGGCTTCCATTTTCCAGCTGTCCCTTTACCTGCTGAACATCTGCCCCCTATCAACTTTTGAAAGTTCTTGCCTAATACCATCAAAATTCCTTCAATTTAGAACTTTAACTTTTAGATCTGGTCTATCCTTTTCCATCATTATTTTAAAACTATTTTAAAATTCCCTACCATAGCCACCTTATTATTCTTACAGATAACTGAAATCTCCTTACAAATTTGTTTCTCAATTTCCCGCTGACTATGGGGGATGTATCGTACAGTCCCAATAAGGCAATCATCCCTTTCTTTTTTCTCAGTACCACTCAAATCACTCTCCTGGACATACTCCCAGGTATATCCTCCCTCAGTACTGCTGTAATGTCATCCCTTATCAAAAACGCCACGCCCTCTCCTCTCTTGCGCCCCCACCCCAACTTTCCATCCTTCCTATAGGATTTGTATCCTGGAACATTAAGCTGTCAGTCCTGCCCACCCCTGAGCCATGTTTCTGTAATTACTATGATATCCCAGTCCCATGTTCCTAACCATGCCCTGAGTTCATCTGCCTTCCCTGTTAGGCCCCTTGCATTGAAATAAATGCAGTTTAATTTATCAGTCCTACCTTGTTCTCTGCTTAGTTCCTGCCTACCCTGACTGTTTGACTTGCTCCCATTACCAATGCTATCAGTCTCAGATGGCTCTCTTTCCTCACTATCTTTCTGTGTTCTAATCTCCAACTTTACTAGTTTAAATCCTCCTGAGCAGCTCTAGCAAATCTCCCTGCCAGTATATTAGTCCTCTTCCAATTCAGGTGCAATCCGTCCTTCATATACAGGTGTCTTCGACCCCAGAAGAGATGCTAATGATCCAAAAATGTGAAACCATCTCTCCTGCACCAGCTCCTCAGCCACGTTCACCTGCTCTTTCCTCTTATTCCTGCCCTCACTAGCTTGCACCACCAGGAGTAATCCAGATATTACTACCCTCAAGGACCTCCTCTTTAAATTCCTGCCTAACTCTCTGTGTTCTCTCTTCAGAATCACATCTTTTTCCCTTCCTCTGTTGTTGGTTCCAATGTGTACAATGACCTCCTGCTGGTCCCTCTCCACTTTGAGAATATTCTGCATCTCTCTGAGATATCCTTGATCCTGGCACCAGAGAGGCAATGCACAATTCTGATTTCTCACTGTTGGCCATAGCAATGTCTGTTTGTGTCTCTGACCAGTGAGTTCCCTGTCACAATCGATCGCTTGGAACCTGACGTATACTGTGTTACATTATGTCAGTACCGGAAACCTGGCTATTCATGCTACATTCCCCTGAGAGTTACCACCCCTACAGTCATCCAATGGAAAATTATTTTGTAATCAATTCAGAGACTTATTGTGTACCTGGTCTCTATACATTATCACAATGGGATTGGACTGTCAATGGAACAATGACAGCTCTGGACAGATATGGTTGTTTAATGTCAGTGATGTAGCCCCAGTGGAGATGAGAGAGCCTCCAGGAATTTTGTTTTGCAGAAGAGGTTGGGAAATGAATTACAGAGGGAAGAAAAGAGACTGGCTATTAATTATGTCACAATATTTCCTCGAAGAGAAAACGTCATGAGGTCAGTTTGGATACTAGTGTTAAGAACGCTAACAACAGAGTAATGAGGGAGTGCCACACAGCAGAGGGTTAGAGCTGAGGAAGTGCTGCACTGTCAGTTAGGAAAAGTGAGGACTGCAGATGGAGATCAGAGTCGAGAGTGTATTGCTGGAAAAGCACAACAGGTCAGGCAGCATCCCAGGAGCAGGAGAATCGACTTTTCAGGCATAAAGCCCTTCATCAGGAATGAAGCTTGTGAGCTGAGGGGGTGGAGAGATAAATGGGAGTGGGGATGGCCTCGGGGGAAGGTAGCTGCGAATGCAATAGGTAGATGCAGGTGGGGGTAAAGGTGATAGGTTGGAGAGGAGGGTGGAGCGGATTGGTGGGAAGGAAGATGGACAGGTAGGACAGGTCATGAGGATGGTGCTGGGTTGGAGGGTTGGATTTGGGATAAGGTGGTGGGAGGGGAAACGAGGAAATTGGTGTGATCCCATGTGGTTGAAGATGAGGTTAACTTCCTCCAGGCGTCGGGTAGTTAGGGTTTGGTGATGGAGGAGGCCCAGAACCTGCATGTCCTTAGCGGATTGGGAGGGAGAGTTAAAGTGCTCGGCCACGGGGCGGACGGGTTGCGATGTGCATATGTCCTGGAGTGCCGCATTGTCGGTGAGTCAGTACTGAGGGAGTGCCGCACTGTCGGTGAGTCAGTACTGAGGGAGTGCCGCATTGCCGGTGAGTCAGTACTGAGGGAGTGCCGCATTGGCGGTGAGTCAGTACTGAGGGAGTGCCGCATTGTCGGTGAGTCAGAACTGAGGGAGTGCCGCACTGTCGGTGAGTCAGAACTGAGGGAGTGCCGCACTGTCGGTGAGTCAGTAGTGAGGGAGTGCCGCACTGTCGGTGAGTCAGTACTGAGGGAGTGCGGCACTGTCGGTGAGTCAGTACTGAGGGAGTGCGGCACTGTCGGTGAGTCAGTACTGAGGGAGTGCCGCACTGTCGGTGAGTCAGTACTGAGGGACTGCCGCACTGTCGGTGAGTCAGTACTGAGGGAGTGCCGCACTGTCGGTGAGTCAGTACTGAGGGAGTGCCGCACTGTTGGTGAGTCAGTACTGAGGGAGTGCGGCACTGTCGGTGAGTCAGTAGTGAGGGAGTGGGGCACTGTCGGAGGGTCAGTACTGAGGGAGTGCAGCACTGTCAGAGTGTCAGTACTGAGAAAGTGCGGCACTGTCGGAGGGTCAGTACAGAGGGAGTTTGGCATTGTCGGAGGGTCATAACTGAGGAAGTGTGGCACTATTGGAGGGTCAGTACCGAGGGAGTTCCGCACTGTCAGAGGGTCAGTACTGAGGGAGTGCAGCAAAGTCGGTGAGTCAGTACTGAGGGAGTGTGGCACTGTCGGAGGGTCAGTACTGAGGGAGTGAAGCAAAGTCGGTGAGTCTGTACTGTGGGAGTGCCGCACTGTCGGCGAATCAGTACTGAGGGACTGTTGCACTGTCGGAGGGTCAGTACTGAGGAAGTGCCGCACTGTCGGTGAGTCAGTACTGAGGGAGTGTGGTACTGTCAGAGGGTCAGTACTGAGGGAGTGCTGCACTGTTGGTGAGTCAGTTATGACGGCGTGCAGCACTGTCAGTGACTCAGTACTGAGGGAGTGCCGCACTGTCGGTAAGTCAGTACTGTGGGAGTGCAGCACTGTCGGTGAGTCAGTACTGTGGGAGTGCAGCACTGTCGGTGAGTCAGTACTGAGGGAGTGCAGCACTGTCGGTGAGTCAATAGTGAGGGAGTGGGGCACTGTCGGTGAGTCAGTACTGAGGGATTGCGGCACTGTGAGTAAGTCAGTACTGAGGGAGTGCTGCACTGTCGGTGAGTCAATACTGAGGGCGTGCTGCACTGTCGGTGAGTCAGTACTGAGGGAGTGCCACACTTCAGGGGGTCTGTCCTGAGGGAGTGCCGCGCTGTTGGTGAGTCAGTACTGAGGGAGTGCCGCACTGTCAGTGAGTCAGTACTGAGGGAGTGCGGCACTGTCAGTGATTCAGTACAGAGGGAGTGCGGCACTGTCGGTGAGTGTGTACTGAGGGAGTGCAGCACTGTTGGCGAGTCAGTCCCGACGTCGTGCAGCACGTCGTGAGTCAGTACTGAGGGAGTGCAGAACTGATGGTGAGTCAGTACTGAGTGAGAGCAGAAAGGCCGGTGAGTCTGTACTGAGGGAGTGCTGCACTATTGGTGACTCAGTACTGAGGGAGTGCAGCACTGTCGGTGAGAAAGTATTGAGGGAGTGCCGCAAAGTCTGTGAATCAGTACTGAGGGAGTGCCGCACTATTGGTGAGTCAGTACTGAGGGAGTGCTTCACTAACGGTAAGTCAGTACTGATGGAGTGCCACACTGATGGTGAGCCAGTACTGAGGGAGTGGGGCACTGTCGGTGAGTCAGTACTGAGGGAGGGCAGCACTATCGGTGAGTCAGTACTGAGGGAGTGTCGCACTGTCGGTGAGTCAGTACTGAAGGAGTGCAGTACTGATGGTGAGTCAGTACTGAGGGTGTGCCTCACTGTCAGTGAGACAGAACTTGGGAGAGCAACACTGTCGTTGACTCAGTTCTGAGGGAGTGCCGCGCTGTCAGTGACTCAACTGAGGGAGTGCAGCACTGTCCGTGACTCTGTATTGAGGGAGTGCAGCACTGTCGGCGATTCAGTACTGAGGGAGTGCGGCACTGACGGTGAGTCAGTACTGAGGGAGTGCCTGACTGTCAGTGAGACAGCACTGAGGGAGTGTCGCACTGTCGGTGAGTCAGGACTGAGGGAGTGCGGCACTGTCAGTGAGTCAGTACTGAGGGGGAGCAGCACGGTCAGTGAGTCATAACTGATGGAGTGCCACACTGATGGTGAGTCAGTAGTGGGGGAGTGCCAAAGTGTCGGTGAGTCAGGACTGAGGGAGTGCAGCAGTGTCGGTGCGTCTGTACTGAGGGAGTGCCGCACTGTCAGTGAGACAGTACTGTTGGACTGCGGCACTGTTGGTGAGTCAGTACTGAGGGAGTGCTGCACTGTCGGTGAGTCTGTACTGAGGGAGTGCCGCACAGTCGGTACGTCAATACTGAATGAGTTCCGCACTGTCAGTGTGTCAGTACTGAGGGAGTGCGGCACTGTCAGCGAGTTAGTACTGAGGGAGTGCCTCACTGTCAGTGAGTCAGTACTGTGGGAGTGCCTCACTGTCAGTGAGTCAGTACTGAGGGAGTGCCGCAAAATCGGTGAGTCAGTACTTGGGGATTGCGGCACTGTCGGAGAGTCAGTACTGAAGGAGTGCAGCACTGTCGGTAAGTCAGTACTGAGGGAGTGCAGGACTGTCGGTAATTCAGGACTGAGGGAGTGCGGCACTGTCGGTGAGTCAGTTCTGAGGAAGTGCAGCAGAGTCAGTGAGTCAGTACTGAGGGAGTGCAGCACTGTCGGTGAGTCAGTACTGAGGGAGTGCCGCACTGTCGGTGAGTCAGTATTGAGGGAGTGCAGAACTGACGGTGAGTCAGTACTGAGGGAGTACCTCACTGACGGTGAGTCAGTACTGAGGGAGTGCCGCACTGATGGTGAGTCAGTACTGAGGGAGTGCAGCACTGACGGTGAATCAGTACTGAGGGAGTGCCGCACTATCGGTGAGTCAGTACTGAGGCAGTGCAGCACTGTCGGTGAGTCAGTACTGAGGGAGTGCAGCACTGTCGGTGAGTCAGTACTGAGGGAGTGCAGCACTGACGGTGAGTCAGTACTGAGGGAGTGCCGCACTGATGGTGAGTCAGTACTGAGGGAGTGCAGCACTGATGGTGAGTCAGTACTGAGGGAGTGCTGCACTGTCCGTGGGTCAGTACAGAGGGAGTGCGGCACTGTCGGTGAGTCAGTACTGAGGGAGTGCAACACTGACGGTGAATCAGTACTGAGGGAGTGCCGCAAAATCGGTGTGTCAGTACTTGGGGATTGCGGCACTGACGGTGAGTCAGTACTGAGGGAGTGCAGCTCTGTCGGAGAGTCAGTACTGAGGGAGTGCAGCTCTGTCGGAGAGTCAGTACTGAGGGAGTGCCGCACTGTCGGTGAGTCAGTACTGAGGGAGTGCCGCACTGTCGGTGAGTCAGTACTGAGGGAGTGCCGCACTGACGGTGAGTCAGTACTGAGGGAGTGCTGCACTGTCCATAGGTCAGTACAGAGGGAATGCGGCCCTGTCGTTGAGTCAGTACAGAGGGAGTGCGGCACTGTCGGTGAGTCAGTACTGAGGGAGTGCAGCACTGTTGGTAAGTCAGTACTGAGGGAGTGCAGCACTGTTGGTAAGTCAGTACTGAGGGAGTGCAGCACTGTTGGTAATTCAGGACTGAGGGAGTGCGGCACTGACGGTGAGTCAGTACTGAGGGAGTGCCTGACTGTCAGTGAGACAGCACGGAGGGAGTGTCGCACTGTCGGTGAGTCAGGACTGAGGGAGTGCGGCACTGTCAGTGAGTCAGTACTGAGGGGGAGCAGCACGGTCAGTGAGTCATAACTGATGGAGTGCCACACTGATGGTGAGTCAGTAGTGGGGGAGTGCCAAAGTGTCGGTGAGTCAGGACTGAGGGAGTGCAGCACTGTCGGTGAGTCAGTACTGAGGGAGTGCCGCAGTGTCGGTGCGTCTGTACTGAGGGAGTGCCGCACTGTCAGTGAGACAGTACTGATGGATTGCGGCACTGTCGCTGAGTCAGTACTGAGGGAGTGCAGCACTGTCCATAGGTCAGTACAGAGGGAGTGCGGCCTGTCGGTGAGTCAGTACTGAGGGAGTGCAGCACTGTCGGTGAGTCAGTACTGAGGCAGTGCAGCACTGTCGGTGAGTCAGTACTGAGGGAGTGCAGCACTGACGGTGAGTCAGTACTGAGGGAGTGCCGCACTGATGGTGAGTCAGTACTGAGGGAGTGCAGCACTGTCCGTGGGTCAGTACAGAGGGAGTGCGGCACTGTCGGTGAGTTAGTACCGAGGGAGTGCTGCACTGACGGTGAGTCAGTACTGAGGGATTGCAACACCGTTGGTAATTCAGGACTGATGGAGTGCGGCACTGTCGGTGAGTTAGTACCGAGGGAGTGCTGCACTGACGGTGAGTCAGTACTGAGGGAGTGCTGCACTGTCGGTGAGTCAGTACTGAGGGAGTGCAGCTCTGTCGGAGAGTCAGTACTGAGGGAGTGCAGCACTGTCGGTGAGTCAGTACTGAGGGAGTGCCGCACTGTCGGTGAATCAGTACTGAGGGAGTGCTTCACTGTCGGTGAGTCAGCACTGAGGGAGTGCAGCACTGACGGTGAGTCAGTACTGAGGGAGTGCTGCACTGTCCATAGGTCAGTACAGAGGGAGTGCGGCCCTGTCGGTGAGTCAGTACTGAGGGAGTGCGGCACTGACGGTGAGTCAGTACAGAGGGAGTGCAGCTCTGTTGGTGAGTCAGTACTGAGGGAGTGCAGCTCTGTCGGTGAATCAGTACTGAGGGAGTGCCGCACTGTTGGTAAGTCAGTACTGAGGGAGTGCAGCTCTGTCGGTGAATCAGTACTGAGGGAGTGCCGCACTGTCAGTGAGTCAGTACTGGGGGAGTGCCGCACTGTCAGTGAGTCAGTACTGGGGGAGTGCCGCACTGTCAGTGAGTCAGTACTGTGGGAGTGCGGCACTGACGGTGAGTCAGTACTGAGGGAGTGAAGCACTGTTGGTAAGTCAGTACTGAGGGAGTGCAGCTCTGTCGGTGAATCAGTACTGAGGGAGTGCCGCACTGTCAGTGAGTCAGTACTGGGGGAGTGCCGCACTGTCAGTGAGTCAGTACTGGGGGAGTGCCGCACTGTCAGTGAGTCAGTACTGTGGGAGTGCGGCACTGACGGTGAGTCAGTACTGAGGGAGTGAAGCACTGTTGGTAAGTCAGTACTGAGGGAGTGCAGCACCGTCGGTAATTCAGGACTGAGGGAGTGCGGCACTGTCGGTGAGTTAGTACCGAGGAAGTGCAGCAGAGTCAGTGATTCAGTACTGAGGGAGTGCAGCACTGTCGGTGAGTCAGTACTGAGAGTGTGCCGCACTGACGGTGAGTCAGTACTGAGGGAGTGCGGCACTGTCGGTGAGTCAGCACTGAGGGAGTGCAGCACTGTCGGATAATTCAGGACTGAGGGAGTGCAGCACTGACGGTGAGTCAGTACTGAGGGAGTGCTGCACTGTCCATAGGTCAGTACAGAGGGAGTGCGGCCCTGTCGGTGAGTCAGTACTGAGGGAGTGCAGCACTGTCGGTGAGTCAGTACTGAGGCAGTGCAGCACTGTCGGTGAGTCAGTACTGAGGGAGTGCAGCACTGACGGTGAGTCAGTACTGAGGGAGTGCCGCACTGATGGTGAGTCAGGACTGAGGGAGTGCAGCACTGTCCGTGGGTCAGTACAGAGGGAGTGCGGCACTGTCGGTGAGTTAGTACCGAGGGAGTGCTGCACTGACGGTGAGTCAGTACTGAGGGATTGCAGCACCGTTGGTAATTCAGGACTGATGGAGTGCGGCACTGTCGGTGAGTTAGTACCGAGGGAGTGCTGCACTGACGGTGAGTCAGTACTGAGGGAGTGCTGCACTGTCGGTGAGTCAGTACTGAGGGAGTGCAGCTCTGTCGGAGAGTCAGTACTGAGGGAGTGCTGCACTGTCGGTGAGTCAGTACTGTGGGAGTGCGGCACTGACGGTGAGTCAGTACTGAGGGAGTGAAGCACTGTTGGTAAGTCAGTACTGAGGGAGTGCAGCACCGTCGGTAATTCAGGACTGAGGGAGTGCGGCACTGTCGGTGAGTTAGTACTGAGAGTGTGCCGCACTGACGGTGAGTCAGTACTGAGGGAGTGCGGCACTGTCGGTGAGTCAGCACTGAGGGAGTGCAGCACTGTCGGATAATTCAGGACTGAGGGAGTGCAGCACTGACGGTGAGTCAGTACTGAGGGAGTGCTGCACTGTCCATAGGTCAGTACAGAGGGAGTGCGGCCCTGTCGGTGAGTCAGTACTGAGCGAGTGCAGCACTGTCGGTGAGTCAGTACTGAGGCAGTGCAGCACTGTCGGTGAGTCAGTACTGAGGGAGTGCCGCACTGATGGTGAGTCAGTACTGAGGGAGTGCAGCACTGTCCGTGGGTCAGTACAGAGGGAGTGCGGCACTGTCGGTGAGTTAGTACCGAGGGAGTGCTGCACTGACGGTGAGTCAGTACTGAGGGATTGCAGCACCGTTGGTAATTCAGGACTGATGGAGTGCGGCACTGTCGATGAGTTAGTACTGAGGGAGTGCTGCACTGTCGGTGAGTCAGTACTGAGGGAGTGCTGCACTGTCGGTGAGTCAGTACTGAGGGAGTGCGGCACTGACGGTGAGTCAGTACTGAGGGAGTGAAGCACTGTTGGTGAGTCAGTACTGAGGGAGTGCAGCTCTGTCGGTGAATCAGTACTGAGGGAGTGCAGCTCTGTTGGTGAGTCAGTACTGAGGGAGTGCAGCTCTGTCGGTGAATCAGTACTGAGGGAGTGCCGCACTGTCAGTGAGTCAGTACTGGGGGAGTGCCGCACTGTCAGTGAGTCAGTACTGTGGGAGTGCGGCACTGTTGGTGAGTCAGTACTGAGGGAGTGAAGCACTGTTGGGAAGTCAGTACTGAGGGAGTGCAGCACCGTCGGTAATTCAGGACTGAGGGAGTGCGGCACTGTCGGTGAGTTAGTACCGAGGAAGTGCAGCAGAGTCAGTGATTCAGTACTGAGGGAGTGCAGCACTGTCGGTGAGTCAGTACTGAGGGAGTGCCGCACTGACGGTGAGTCAGTACTGAGGGAGTGCTGCACTGTCGGTGAGTCAGCACTGAGGGAGTGCAGCACTGACGGTGAGTCAGTACTGAGGGAGTGCCGCACTGTCCATAGGTCAGTACAGAGGGAGTGCAGCCCTGTCGGTGAATCAGTACTGAGGGAGTGCCGCACTGTCAGTGAGTCAGTAATGAGGGAGTGCCGCACTGTTGGTGAGTCAGTACAAAGGGAGTGAAGCATAGTCAATGAGTCAGTACTGAGGGTGTGCCACACTGTCGGTGAGTTAATACTGAGGGAGTGCAGTACTGTTGGTGAGTTAGTAGTGAGGGAGTTCCACACTGTCGGTGAGTCAGTGCTGAGGGAATGACACTCTGTCGGTGAGTCAATATTGAGGGTGTGCAGCACTGTCGGTGATTTAGTACTGAGGGAGGGCCACACTGTCGGTGAGTCAGTGCTGAGGGAGTGCAGCACTGTCAGTGAGTCAGTACTGATGGAGTGCCACACTGACGGTGAGTCAGTACTAGGGGAGTGCAACACTGTCGGTGAGTCAGTACTGAGGGAGTGCAGCACTGTCTGGAATTCAGTACTGAGGGAGTGCGGCACTGTCGGTGAGTCGGTACTGAGGGAGTGCAGCACTGTCGGTAATTCAGGACTGAGGGAGGGCCACACTGTCGGTGAGTCAGTGCTGAGGGAGTGCAGCACTGTCAGTGAGTCAGTACTGAGGGAGTGCAGCACTGACGGTGAGTCAGTACTGAGGGAGTGCAACACTGTCGGTAATTCAGGACTGAGGGAGTGCGGCACTGTCGGTGAGTTAGTACCGAGGGAGTGCCGCACTGACGGTGAGTCAGTACTGAGGGAGTGCTGCACTGTCGGTGAGTCAGCACTGAGGGAGTGCAGCACTGACGGTGAGTCAGTACTGAGGGAGTGCAGCTCTGTCGGAGAGTCAGTACTGAGGGAGTGCAGCTCTGTCGGAGAGTCAGTACTGAGGGAGTGCCGCACTGTCGGTGAGTCAGTACTGAGGGAATGCTGCACTGTCCGTGGGTCAGTACAGAAGGAGTGCAGAACTGTCGGTGAGTCAGTATTGAGGGAGTGCAGAACTGACGGTGAGTCAATATTGAGGGAGTACCTCACTATCGGTGAGTCAGTGCTTGGGGAAGGCGGCACTGTCGGTGAGTCAGTACTGAGGGAGTGCGGCACTGTCGGTGAGTCAGTACTGAGGGAGTGCGGCACTGTCGGTGAGTCAGTACTGAGGGAGTGCAGCACTGTCGGTAATTCAGGACTGAGGGAGTGCAGCACTGACGGTGAGTCAGTACTGAGGGAGTGCTGCACTGTTCGTGGGTCAGTACAGAAGGAGTGCGGCACTGTCGGTGAGTCAGTATTGAGGGAGTGCGGCACTGTCGGTGAGTCAGTCCTGAGGGAGTGCCGCACGGTCGGTGAGTCAGTATTGAGGGAATGCCACACTGTCGGTGAGTCAGTACTGAGGGAGTGCAGCACTGACGGTGAGTCAGTACTGAGGGAGTGCTGCACTGTCCATAGGTCAGTACAGAGGGAGTGCGGCCCTGTCGGTGAGTCAGTACTGAGGGAATGCAGCACTGACGGTGAGTCAGTACTGAGGGAGTGCAGGTCTGTTGGTGAGTCAGTACTGAGGGAGTGCAGCTCTGTCGGTGAATCAGTACTGAGGGAGTGCCGCACTGTCAGTGAGTCAGTAATGAGGGAGTGCCGCACTGTTGGTGAGTCAGTACAAAGGGAGTGAAGCATAGTCAATGAGTCAGTACTGAGGGAGTGCCACACTGTCGGTGAGTTAATACTGAGGGAGTGCAGTACTGTTGGTGATTTAGTAGTGAGGGAGTTCCACACTGTCGGTGAGTCAGTGCTGAGGGAATGCCACACTGTCGGTGAGTCAATACTGAGGGAGTGCAGCACTGTCGGTGAGTTAGTACTGAGGGAGGGCCACACTGTCGGTGAGTCAGTGCTGTGGGAGTGCTGCACTGTCGGTGAGTCAGTACTGATGGAGTGCCACACTGACGGTGAGTCAGTACTGGGGGAGTGCAACACTGTCGGTGAGTCAGTACTGAGGGAGTGCAGCACTGTCTGGAATTCAGTACTGAGGGAGTGCGGCACTGTCGGTGAGTCAGTACTGAGGGAGTGCAGCACTGACGGTGATCAGTACTGAGGGAGTGCAGCTCTGTCGGTGAGTCAGTACTGATGGAGTGCCGCACTGTCAGTGAGTCAGTACTGATGGAGTGCCACACTGACGGTGAGTCAGTACTGGGGGAGTGCAACACTGTCAGTGAGTCAGTACTGAGGAAGTGCAGAACTGACGGTGAGTCAATATTGAGGGAGTAACTCACTGTCGGTGAGTCAGTACTTGGGGAAGGCGGCACTGTCGGTGAGTCAGTACTGAGGGAGTGCGGCACTGTCGGTGAGTCAGCACTGAGGGAGTGCAGCACTGTCGGATAATTCAGGACTGAGGGAGTGCAGCACTGACGGTGAGTCAGTACTGAGGGAGTGCTGCACTGTCCGTGGGTCAGTACAGAAGGAGTGCGGCACTGTCGGTGAGTCAGTATTGAGGGAGTGCGGCACTGTCGGTGAGTCAGTCCTGAGGGAGTGCTGCATTGTCGGTGAGTCTGCACTGAGGGAGTGCAGCACTGTCGGTGAGTCAGTACTGAGGGAGTGCAGCACTGTCGGTGAATCAGTACTGAGGGAGTGCCGCAAAATCGGTGTGTCAGTACTGAGGGTGTGCCGCACCGTCGGTGAGTCGGCACTGAGGGAGTGCCGCACCGTCGGTGAGTCTGCACTGAGGGAGTGCAGCACTGTCGGTGAGTCAGTACTGAGGGAGTGCAGCTCTGTCGGTGAGTCAGTACTGAGGGAGTGCAGCACTGTCGGTGAGTCAGTACTGGGGGAGTGCCGCACTGTCGGTGAGTCAGTACTGAGGGAGTGCCGCACTGACGGTGATCAGTACTGAGGGAGTGCCGCACTGTCGGTGAGTCAGCACTGAGGAAGTGCAGCACTGACGGTGAGTCAGTACTGGGGGAGTGCCGCACTGTCGGTGAGTCAGTACTGACGGAGTGCCGCACTGTCGGTGTGTCAGTACTGAGGGAGTGCCGCACGGTCGGTGAGTCAGTATTGAGGGAGTGCCGCACTGTCAGCGAGTCAGTACTAAGGGAGTGCCTCACTGTCAGTGAGTCAGGACTGAGGGAATCCCGCACTGTCGGTGAGTCAGTATTGAGGGAGTGCCTCACTGTCGGTGAGTCAGTAATGAGAGAGTGGCGCACTGTCGGTTAGTCAGTAATGAGGGAGTGCAGCACTGTTGGTGAGTCAGTACTGAGGGAGTGCGGCACTGTCCGTGATTCAGTACTGAGGTAGTGCTGCACTTTTGGTGAGTCAGTACTGAGGGAGTGCCGCAAAATCGGTGAGCCAGTACTGAGGGAGAGCCTCATTGTCGCTGAGTCAGTACTTGCGGATTGCGGCACTGTCGGTGAGTCAGTACTGAGGAAGTGTATCAAAGTCAGTGAGTCAGGACTGATGGAGTGCAGCACTGTCCGTGAGTCAGTACTGAGGGAGGGCCTCACTGTCAGTGAGTCAGTACTGAGGAAGTGCAGCACTGTCCTTGAGTCAGTACTGAGGGAGCGCAGCACTGACGGTGAGTCAGTACTGAGGGAGTGCCGCAAAAACGGTGAGTCAGTACTGACGGAGTACCGCACTGTCGGAGTGTCAGTACTTAGGGATTGCGGCACTGTCGATGAGTCAGTACTGAGGGAGTGCAACCCTGTCGGCGAGTCAGTCCTGAGGGAATGCGGCACTGTCGGTCAGTCAGTGCTGAGGGCGTTCCGCACAGTCAGTGAGTCAGTACTGTGGGAGTGCCACACTATCGGTGAATCATTACTGATGTAGGGCAGCACTGCCGGAGCGTCTGTACTGAGGGAGTGCGGCACTGTCGATGAGTCAGTACTGAGGGAGTGCCGCACCATCGGTGAGTCAGTATTGAGGGAGTGCAGCACTGTCGGAGAGTCAGTACTTACGAATTGTGGCACTGTCGATGAGTCAGTACTGAGAGAGTGCAGCCCTGTTGGCGAGTCAGTACTGATGGAGTGCCACACTGCCGGTGAGTCAGTTTTGAGGGAGTGCCGCACTGTCAGTGAGTCAGAACTGAGGGAGTGCCGCATTGTCGGTGAATCAGTACTGAGGGAGCGCTGCACTGACAGTGAGTCAGTACTGAGGGAGTGCAGCACTGACGGTGAATCAGTACTGAGGGAGTGTCGCAAAATCGGTGAGTCAGTACTGACGGAGTGCCGCACTGTCTGTGAGTCAGTAGTGAGGGAGTGCAGCACTGTCGGAGAGTCAGTACTTAGGGATTGCGGCACTGTCGATGAGTCAGTACTGAGGGAGTGCAGCCCTGTCGGCGAGTCAGTACTGATGGAGTGCCACACTGCCGGTGAGTCATTATTGAGGGAGTGCCGCACTGTCAGTGAGTCAGAACTGAGGGAGTGCCGCATTGTCGGTGAATCAGTACTGAGGGAGTGCCGCACTGTCGGTGAGTCGGTACTGAGGGAGTTCAGCACTGATGGTGAATCAGTACTGAGGGAGTGCCGCAAAATCGGTGTGTCAGTATTGAGGGAGTGCATCACTGTCGGTGAATCAGTACTGAGGGAGTGCCGCAAAATCGGTGTGTCAGTACTGAGGGAGTGCAGCTCTGTCGGTGAGTCAGTACTGAGGGAGTGTCGCACTGTCTGTGAGTCAGTACTGAGGGAGTGCAGCACTGACAGTGAGTCAGTACTGAGGGAGTGCAGCACTGACGGTGAATCAGTACTGAGGGAGTGCCGCAAATCAGAGTGTCAATACTGGGGGAGTGCCGCACTGTCGGTGTGTCAGTACTGAGGGAGTGCAGCACTAACGGTGAATCAGTACTGAGGGAGTGTCGCAAAATCGGTGAGTCAGTACTGACGGAGTGCCGCACTGTCTGTGAGTCAGTACTGAGGGAGTGCAGCACTGTTGGAGAGTCAGTACTTAGGGATTGCGGCACTGTCGATGAGTCAGTACTGAGGGAGTGCAGCCCTGTCGGCAAGTCAGTACTGATGGAGTGCCACACTGCCGGTGAGTCATTATTGAGGGAGTGCCGCACTGTCAGTGAGTCAGAACTGAGGGAGTGCCGCATTGTCGGTGAATCAGTACTGAGGGAGTGCCGCATTGTCGGTGAATCAGTACTGAGGGAGTGCAGCACTGACAGTGAGTCAGTACTGAGGGAGTGCAGCACTGACGGTGAATCAGTACTGAGGGAGTGCCGCAAAATCAGTGTGTCAGTATTGGGGGAGTGCCGCACTGTCGGTGAGTCGGTACTGAGGGAGTGCAGCACTGACGGTGAGTCAGTATTGATGGAGTGCAGCACTGACGGTGAATCAGTACTGAGGGAGTGTCGCACTGTCTGTGAGTCAGTACTGAGGGAGTGCAGCTCTGTCGGTGAGTCAGTACTGAGGGGGTGCAGCACTGATGGTGAATCAGTAATGAGGGAGTGCCGCACTGTCGGTGAGTCAGCACTGAGGGAGTGCAGCACTGACAGTGAGTCAGTACTGGGGGAGTGCCGCACTGTCGGTGAGTCAGTAGTGACGGAGTGCCGCACTGTCGGTGTGTCAGTACTGAGGGAGTGCCGCACGGTCGGTGAGTCAGTATTGAGGGAGTGCCACACGGTCAGCGAGTCAGTACGAAGGGAGTGCCTCACTGTCAGTGAGTCAGTAATGAGGGAATCCCGCACTGTCGGTGAGTCAGTACTGTGGGAGTGCAGCACGGTCGGTGAGTCAGCACTGAGGGAGTGCGGCACTGTCGGTGAGTCAGTACTGAGGGAAAGCACCACTGTTGGTGACTCAGTACTGAGGGAGTGCTACACTGTCGGGGAGTCAGTACTGAGGAAGTGCAGCACAGTCAGTGAGTCAGTACTGTGGGAGTGCGGCACTGTCGGTGAGTCAGCACGGAGGGAGTGCAGCACTGACGGTGAATCAGTACTGAGGGAGTGCCGCACAGTCGGTGAGTCAGTACTGAGGGAATGCAGTACTGTTGGTGAGTCAGTAATGAGAGAGTGCCGCACTGTTGGTTAGTCAGTAATGAGGGAGTGCAGCACTGTTGATGAGTCAGTACTGAGGAAGTGCAGCACTGTCGGTGAGTCAGTACTGAGGGAGTGCGGCACTGTCCGTGATTCAGTACTGAGGGAGTGCGGACGTGTCGGTGATTCAGTACTGAGGAAGTGCTGCACTTTTGGTGAGTCAGTACTGAGGGAGTGCGGCACTGTCGGTGAGTCAGTGCTGAGGGGGTGCAGCACTGTCGGTGAGTCAGTACTGAGGGAGTGCGGCACTGTCGGTGAGTCAGTACTGAGGGAGTGCAGCCCTGTCGGCGTGTCAGTACTGATGGAGTGCCACACTGCCGGTGAGTCAGTATTGAGGGAGTGCCGCATTGTCAGTGAGTCAGAACAGAGGGAGTGCCGCATTGTCGGTGAATCAGTCCTGAGGGAGCGCAGCACTGACGGTGAATCAGTACTGAGGGAGTGCCGCAAATCAGAGTGCCAATACTGGGGGAGTGCCGCACTGTCGGTGTGTCAGTACTGAGGGAGTGCAGCACTGTCGGAGAGTCAGTACTTAGGGATTGCGGCACTGACGGTGAATCAGTACTGAGGGAGTGTCGCAAAATCGATGAGTCAGTAATGACGGAGTGCCGCACTGTCTGTGAGTCAGTACTGAGGGAGTGCAGCACTGTCGGAGAGTCAGTACTTAGGGATTGCGGCACTGTCGATGAGTCAGTACTGAGGGAGTTCAGCCCTGTCGGCGAGTCAGTACTGATGGAGTGCCACACTGCCGGTGAGTCAGTATTGAGGGAGTGCCGCACTGTCAGTGAGTCAGAACTGAGGGAGTGCCGCATTGTCGGTGAATCAGTACTGAGGGAGTGCAGCAATGACAGTGAGTCAGTACTGAGGGAGTGCAGCACTGACAGTGAGTCAGAACTGAGGGAGTGCCGCACTGTCGGTGAGTCGGTACTGAGGGAGTGCAGCACTGATGGTGAATCAGTACTGAGGGAGTGCCGCAAAATCGGTGTGTCAGTACTGAGGGAGTGCATCACTGATGGTGAATCAGTACTGAGGGAGTGCCGCAAAATCGGTGTGTCAGTACTGAGGGAGTGCAGCTCTGTCGGTGAGTCAGTACAGAGGGAGTGCCGCAAAATCAGAGTGTCAATACTGGGGGAGTGCCGCACTGTCGGTGAGTCAGTACTGAGGGAGTGCAGCACTGACAGTGATCAGTACTGAGGGAGTGCCGCACTGTCGGTGAGTCAGCACTGAGGGAGTGCAGCACTGACGGTGAGTCAGTATTGAGGAAGTGCCGCACTGTCGGTGAGTCAGTCGTGACGGAGTGCAGCCCTGTCGGTGTGTCAGTACTGAGGGAGTGCCGCACGGTCGGTGAGTCAGTATTGAGGGAGTGCCACACTGTCAGCGAGTCAGTACTAAGGGAGTGCCTCACTGTCAGTGAGTCAGTAATGAGGGAATCCCGCACTGTCGGTGAGTCAGTATTGAGGAAGTGCCGCACTGTCGGTGAGTCAGTACTGAGGGAGTGCAGCACGGTCGGTGAGTCAGTACTGAGGGAGTGCAGCACTGTCGGTAATTCAGGACTGAGGGAGTGCAGCACTGACGGTGAGTCAGTACTGAGGGAGTGCTGCACTGTCGTGGAGTCAGTACTGAGGAAGTGCAGCACAGTCAGTGAGTCAGTACTGTGGGAGTGCGGCACTGTCGGTGAGTCAGCACGGAGGGAGTGCAGCACTGACGGTGAATCAGTACTGAGGGAGTGCCGCACAGTCGGTGAGTCAGTACTGAGGGAATGCAGTACTGTCGGTGAGTCAGTAATGAGAGAGTGCCGAACTGTCGGTTAGTCAGTAATGAGGAAGTGCAGCACTGTTGATGAGTCAGTACTGAGGGAGTGCGGCACTGTCGGTGAGTCAGTACTGAGGAAGTGCAGCAGAGTCAGTGAGTCAGTACTGATGGAGTGGCGAACTGTCGGTGAGTCAGTACTGAGGGTGTGCGGCACTGTCCGTGATTCAGTACTGAGGTAGTGCGGACGTGTCGGTGATTCAGTACTGAGGAAGTGCGGACGTGTCGGTGATTCAGTTCTGAGGAAGTGCTGCACTTTTGGTGAGTCAGTACTGAGGGAGTGCGGCACTGTCGGTGAGTCAGTGCTGAGGGAGTGCAGCACTGTCGGTGAGTCAGTACTGAGGGAGTGCGGCACTGTCGGTGAGTCAGTACTGAGGAAGTGCAGCAGAGTCAGTGAGTCAGTACTGCGGGAGTGCAGCACTGTCGGTGAGTCAGTATTGAGGGAGTGCTGCACTCTCCGTGGGTCAGTACAGAAGGAGTGCGGCACTGTCGGTGAGTCAGTCCTGAGGGAGTGCCGCACGGTCGGTGAGTCAGTACTGAGGGAATGCTGCACTGTCGATGAGTCAGTACTGAGGGAGTGCCGCACCGTCGGTGAGTCTGCACTGAGGGAGTGCAGCACTGCCGGTGAGTCAGTACTGAGGGAGTGCAGCACTGACGGTGAGTCAGTACTGAGGGAGTGTCGCAAAATCGGTGTGTCAGTACTGAGGGAGTGCAGCTCTGTCGGTGAGTCAGTACTGAGGGAGTGCAGCACTGATGGTGAATCAGTACTGAGGGAGTGCCGCAAAATCGGTGTCTCAGTACTGGGGGAGTGCCGCACTGTCGGTGAGTCAGTACTGAGGGAGTGCGGCACTGTCGGTGATTCAGTACTGAGGAAGTGCTGCACATTTGGTGAGTCAGTACTGAGGGAGTGCGGCACTGTCGGTGAGTCAGTACTGAGGGAGTGCAGCACTGTCGGTGAGTCAGTACTGAGGGAGTGCGGCACTGTCGGTGAGTCAGTACTGAGGGGGTGCAGCCCTGTCGCCGAGTCAGTACTGATGGAGTGCCACACTGCCGGTGAGTCAGTATTGAGGGAGTGCCGCACTGTCAGTGAGTCAGAACTGAGGGAGTGCCGCATTGTCGGTGAATCAGTACCGAGGGAGCGCAGCACTGACAGTGAGTCAGTACTGAGGGAGTGCAGCACTGACGGTGAGTCAGTACTGAGGGAGTGCAGCACTGATGGTGAAACAGTACTGAGGGAGTGCCGCAAAATCGGTGTGTCAGTACTGAGGGAGTGCATCACTGTCGGTGAATCAGTACTGAGGGAGTGCCGCAAATCAGAGTGCCAATACTGGGGGAGTGCCGCACTGTCGGTGTGTCAGTACTGAGGGAGTGCAGCACTGACGGTGAATCAGTACTGAGGGAGTGTTGCAAAATCGGTGAGTCAGTACTGACGGAGTGCCGCACTGTCTGTGAGTCAGTAGTGAGGGTGTGCAGCACTGACAGTGAGTCAGAACTGAGGGAGTGCCGCATTGTCGGTGAATCAGTACTGAGGGAGCGCCGCACTGTCGGTGAGTCGGTACTGAGGGAGTGCAGCACTGACGGTGAGTCAGTACTGAGGGAGTGCAGCACTGATGGTGAATCAGTACTGAGGGAGTGCCTCAAAATCGGTGTGTCAGTACTGAGGGAGTGCAGCTCTGTCGGTGAGTCAGTACTGAGGGAGTGCCGCAAAATCGGTGTGTCAGTACTGGGGGAGTGCCGCACTGTCGGTGAGTCAGTACTGAGGGAGTGCAGCGCTGACGGTGATCAGTACTGAGGGAGTGCCGCACTGTCAGTGAGTCAGCACTGAGGGAGTGCAGCACTGACTGTGAGTCAGTACTGGGGGAGTGCCGCACTGTCGGTGAGTCAGTAGTGACGGAGTGCCGCACTGTCGGTGTGTCAGTACTGAGGGAGTGCGGCACTGTCCGTGATTCAGTACTGAGGCAGTGCGGACGTGTCGGTGATTCAGTACTGAGGAAGTGCGGACATGTCGGTGATTCAGTACTGAGGAAGTGCTGCACTTTTGGTGAGTCAGTACTGAGGGAGTGCGGCACTGACGGTGAGTCAGTGCTGAGGGAGTGCGGCACTGTCGGTGAGTCAGTACTGAGGAAGTGCAGCAGAGTCAGTGAGTCAGTACTGCGGGAGTGTAGCACTGTCGGTGAGTCAGTATTGAGGGAGTGCCGCACTGTCGGTGAGTCAGTACTGAGGGAGTGCCGCACTGTTGGATAATTCAGGACTGAGGGAGTGCAGCACTGACGGTGAGTCAGCACTGAGGGAGTGCGGCACTGACGGTGAGTCAGTATTGAGGGAATGCCGCACTGTGGGTGAGTCAGTACTGAGGGAGTGCCGCACCGTCGGTGAGTCTGCACTGAGGGAGTGCAGCACTGCCGGTGAGTCAGTACTGAGGGAGTGCAGCACTGACGGTGATTCAGTACTGAGGGAGTGCAGCTCTGTCGGTGAGTCAGTACTGAGGGAGTGCAGCACTGTTGGTGAGTCAGTACTGAGGGAGTGCAGCACTGACGGTGATCAGTACTGAGGGAGTGCCGCACTGTCGGTGAGTCAGCACTGAGGGAGTGCAGCTCTGTCGGTGAGTCAGTACTGAGGGAGTGCAGCACCGACGGTGAATCAGTACTGAGGGAGTGCCGCAAAATCAGTGTGTCACTACTGGGGGAGTGCCGCACTGTCGGTGAGTCGGTACTGAGGGAGTGCAGCACTGTCGGTGAGTCGGTACTGAGGGAGTGCAGCACTGTCGGTGAGTCGGTACTGAGGGAGTGCAGCACTGACGGTGAGTCAGTACTGATGGAGTGCAGCACTGTCGGATAATTCAGGACTGAGGGAGTGCAGCACTGACGGTGAGTCAGTACTGAAGGAGTGCAGCTCTGACGGTGAGTCAGTACTGAGGGAGTGCAGCTCTGCCGGTGAGTCAGTACTGAGGGAGTGCCGCACTGTCGGATAATTCAGGACTGAGGGAGTGCAGCACTGACGGTGAGTCAGTACTGAAGGAGTGCAGCTCTGTCGGTGAGTCAGTACTGAAGGAGTGCAGCTCTGCCGGTGAGTCAGTACTGAGGGAGTGCAGCACTGTCGGTGAGTCAGTACTGAGGGAGTGCCGCACTGTCGGATAATTCAGGACTGAGGGAGTGCAGCACTGACGGTGAGTCAGTACTGAAGGAGTGCAGCTCTGTCGGTGAGTCAGTACTGAGGGAGTGCAGCACTGACGGTGATCAGTACTGAGGGAGTGCCGCACTGTCGGATAATTCAGGACTGAGGGAGTGCAGCACTGACGGTGAGTCAGTACTGAGGGAGTGCAGCTCTGTCGGAGAGTCAGTACTGAGGGAGTGCAGCACTGTCGGTGAGTCAGTACTGAGGGAGTGCAGCACTGACCGTGAATCAGTACTGAGGGAGTGTCGCAAAATCGGTGAGTCAGTACTGAGGGAGTGCAGCTCTGTCGGTGAGTCAGTACTGAGGGAGTGCAGCTCTGTCGGTGAGTCAGTACTGAGGGAGTGCAGCACTGATGGTGAATCAGTACTGAGGGAGTGCCGCAAAATCGGTGTGTCAGTACTGGGGGAGTGCTGCACTGACGGTGATCAGTACTGAGGGAGTGCCGCACTGTCGGTGAGTCAGCACCGAGGGAGTGCAGCACTGTCGGTGAGTCAGTAGTGACGGAGTGCCGCACTGTCGGTGTGTCAGTCCTGAGGGAGTGCCGCACGGTCGGTGAGTCAGTATTGAGGGAATGCTGCACTGTCGGTGAGTCAGTACTGAGGGAGTGCCGCACCGTCGGTGAGTCTGCACTGAGGGAGTGCAGCACTGCCGGTGAGTCAGTACTGAGGGAGTGCAGCACTGACGGTGAGTCAGTACTGAGGGAGTGCAGCACTGACGGTGAGTCAGTACTGAGGGAGTGCAGCTCTGTCGGTGAGTCAGTACTGAGGAAGTGCAGCACTGACGGTGATCAGTGCTGAGGGAGTGCCGCACTGTCGGTGAGTCAGCACTGCTGGAGTGCAGCTCTGTCGGTGAGTCAGCACGGAGGGAGTGCAGCACTGACAGTGAATCAGTACTGAGGGAGTGTCGCAAAATCGGTGAGTCAGTACTGAGGGAGTGCAGCTCTGTCGGTGAGTCAGTACTGAGGGAGTGCAGCTCTGTCAGTGAGTCAGTACTGAGGGAGTGTCGCAAAATCGGTGAGTCAGTACTGAGGGTGTGCAGCACTGATGGTGAATCAGTACTGAGGGAGTGCCGCAAAATCGGTGTGTCAGTACTGAGGGAGTGCAGCTCTGTCGGTGAGTCAGTATTGAGGGAGTGCAGCACTGATGGTGAATCAGTACTGAGGGAGTGCCGCAAAATCGGTGTGTCAGTACTGGGGGAGTGCCGCACTATCGGTGAGTCGGTACTGAGGGAGTGCAGCACTGACGGTGATCAGTACTGATGGAGTGCAGCACTGACGGTGAGTCAGCACCGAGGGAGTGCAGCACTGACGGTGAGTCAGCACCGAGGGAGTGCAGCACTGACGGTGAGTCAGTACTGGGGGAGTGCCGCACTGTCTGTGAGTCAGTACTGAGGGAGTGCTGCACTGTCGGTGAGTCAGTACTGAGGGAGTGCAGCACTGACGGTGATCAGTACTGAGGGAGTGCCGCACTGTCGGTGAGTCAGCACCGAGGGAGTGCAGCACTGACGGTGAGTCAGTACTGGGGGAGTGCCGCACTGTCGGTGAGTCAGTAGTGACGGAGTGCCGCACTGTCGGTGTGTCAGTACTGAGGGAGTGCCGCACGGTCGGTGAGTCAGTATTGAGGGAGTGCAGCACGGTCGGTGAGCCAGCACTGAGGGAGTGCGGCACTGTCGGTGAGTCAGTACTGAGGGAAAGCACCACTGTTGGTGACTCAGTACTGAGGGAGTGCTGCACTGTCGGGGAGTCAGTACTGAGGAAGTGCAGCACAGTCAGTGAGTCAGTACTGAGGTAGTGCGGACGTGTCAGTGATTCAGTACTGAGGGAGT
This sequence comes from Chiloscyllium plagiosum, assembly GCF_037043375.1. Classification (NCBI taxonomy): domain Eukaryota; kingdom Metazoa; phylum Chordata; class Chondrichthyes; order Orectolobiformes; family Hemiscylliidae; genus Chiloscyllium; species Chiloscyllium plagiosum. Next base: position 80,942,651 of record NW_028270155.1, read on the forward strand.
GCAGCACTGACGATGAGTCAGTACTGAGGGAGTGCCGCAAAATCGGTGTGTCAGTACTGGGGCGGTGCCGCACTGTCGGTGAGTCAGTACTGAGGGAGTGCAGCACTGACGGTGAGTCAGTACTTGAGGATTGCGGCACTGTTGGTGAGTCAGTACTGAAGGAGTGCGGCACTGTCGGTAAGTCAGTACTGAGGGAGTTCAGCAAAGCCAGTGAGTCAGGACTGATGGAGTGCGGCACTGTCGGTGAGTCAGTACTGAGGGAGGGCCTCACTGTCCGTGAGTCAGTACTGAGGGAGGGCCTCACTGTCGGTGAGTCAGTACTGAGGAAGTGCAGCAAAGCCAGTGAGTCAGGACTGATGGAGTGCGGCACTGTCGGTGAGTCAGTACTGAGGGAGGGCCTCACTGTCCGTGAGTCAGTACTGAGGGAGGGCCTCACTGTCGGTGAGTCAGTACTGAGGAAGTGCAGCACTGTCCTTGAGTCAGTACTGATGGAGTGCGGCACTGTCGGTGAGTCAGTACTGAGGGAGCGCAGCACTGACGGTGAGTCAGTACTGAGGGACTGCCGCAAAACCGGTGAGTCAGTACTGACGGAGTGCCGCACTGTCGGAGTGTCAGTACTTAGGGATTGCGGCACTGTCGATGAGTCAGTACTGAGGGAGTGCAGCCCTGTCGGCGAGTCAGTCCTGAGGGAATGCGGCACTGTCGGTCAGTCAGTGCTGAGGGAGTTCCGCACAGTCAGTGAGTCAGTACTGTGGGAGTGCCACACTATCGGTGAATCATTACTAATGGAGGGCAGCACTGCCGGAGCGTCTGTACTGAGGGAGTGCGGCACTGTCGGTGAGTCAGTACTGAGGGAGTGCCGCACCGTCGGTGAGTCAGTATTGAGGGAGTGCGGCACTGTTGGGGAGTCAGTACAGTGGGAGTGCAGCACTGTCGGTGATTCAGTACTGAGGGAGTGCCACACTGCCGGTGAGTCAGTATTGAGGGAGTGCCGCACTGTCAGTGAGTCAGAACTGAGGGAGTGCCGCATTGTCGGTGAATCAGTGCTGAGGGAGCGCAGCACTGACAGTGAGTCAGTACAGAGCGAGTGCAGCACTGACGGTGAATCAGTACTGAGGGAGTGTCGCAAAATCGGTGATTCAGTACTGACGGAGTGCCGCACTGTCTGTGAGTCAGTACTGAGGGAGTGCAGCACTGTCGGAGAGTCAGTACTTAGGGATTGTGGCACTGTCGATGAGTCAGTACTGAGGGAGTGCAGCCCTGTCGGCGAGTCAGTACTGATGGAGTGCCACACTGCCGGTGAGTCAGTATTGAGGGAGTGCCGCACTGTCAGTGAGTCAGAACTGAGGGAGTGCCGCATTGTCGGTGAATCAGTACTGAGGGAGCGCAGCACTGACAGTGAGTAAGTACTGAGGGAGTGCCGCATTGTCGGTGAATCAGTACTGAGGGAGTGCCGCACTGTCTGTGAGTCAGTACTGAGGGAGTGCAGCACTGTCGGAGAGTCCGTACTTAGGGAGTGCAGCCCTGTCGGCGAGTCAGTACTGATGGAGTGCTGCACTGCCGGAGAGTCGGTACTGAGGGAGTGCCGCATTGTCGGTAAGTCAGTACTGTTGGACTGCCGCCATGTTGGTGAGTCAGTACTGAGGGAGTGCAGCACTGTCGGTGATTCAGTACTGAGGGAGTGCCGCACTGGGTGTGAGTCAGTAATGAGGGAGTGCCGCACTGTTGGTGAGTCAGTACTGAGGGAGTGCAGCATAGTCAATGAGTCAGTATTGAGGGAGTGCCACACTGCCGGTGAGTCAATACTGAGGGAGTGCAGCACTGTCGGTGAGTCAGTACTGAGGGAGTGCAGCACTGACGGTGATCAGTACTGAGGGAGTGCCGCACTGTCGGTGAGTCAGCACTGAGGGAGTGCAGCTCTGTCGGTGAGTCAGTACTGAGGGAGTGCAGCACTGACGGTGAATCAGTACTGAGGGAGTGCCGCAAAATCAGTGTGTCACTACTGGGGGAGTGCCGCACTGTCGGTGAGTCGGTACTGAGGGAGTGCAGCACTGTCGGTGAGTCGGTACTGAGGGAGTGCAGCACTGACGGTGAGTCAGTACTGATGGAGTGCAGCACTGATGGTGAGTCAGTACTGAGGGAGTGCAGCACTGTCGGTGAGTCGGTACTGAGGGAGTGCAGCACTGACGGTGAGTCAGTACTGATGGAGTGCAGCTCTGTCGGTGAGTCAGTACTGAGGGAGTGCAGCTCTGTCGGTGAGTCAGTACTGAGGGAGTGCAGCACTGATGGCGAATCAGTACTGAGGGAGTGCCGCAAAATCGGTGTGTCAGTACTGGGAGAGTGCCGCACTGTCGGTGAGTCAGTACTGAGGGAGTGCAGCTCTGTCGGTGAGTCAGTACTGAGGGAGTGCAGCACTGATGGTGAATCAGTACTGAGGGAGTGCCGCAAAATCGGTGTGTCAGTACTGGGAGAGTGCCGCACTGTCGGTGAGTCAGTACTGAGGGAGTGCAGCACTGACGGTGATCAGTACTGAGGGAGTGCCGCACTGACGGTGAGTCAGTACTGACGGAGTGCCGCACTGTCGGTGTGTCAGTACTGAGGGAGTGCCGCACGGTCGGTGAGTCAGTACTGAGGGAGTGCCACAATGTCAGCGAGTCAGTACTAAGGGAGTGCCTCACTGACAGTGAGTCAGTACTGAGGGAATCCCGCACTATCGGTGAGTCAGTATTGAGGGAGTGCCGCACTGTCGGTGAGTCAGTACTGAGGGAGTGCAGCACGGTCGGTGAGTCAGCACTGAGGGAGTGCGGCACTGTCGGTGAGTCAGTACTGAGGGAAAGCACCACTGTTGGTGACTCAGTACTGAGGGAGTGCAGCACTGACGGTGATCAGTACTGAGGGAGTGCCGCACTGTCGGTGAGTCAGCACTGAGGGAGTGCAGCTCTGTCTGTGAGTCAGTACTGAGGGAGTGCAGCACTGACGGTGAATCAGTACTGAGGGAGTGTCGCAAAATCGGTGAGTCAGTACTGACGGAGTGCCGCACTGTCTGTGAGTCAGTACTGAGGGAGTGCAGCACTGACGGTGAATCAGTACTGAGGGAGTGTCGCAAAATCGGTGAGTCAGTACTGAGGGAGTGCAGCTCTGTCGGTGAGTCAGTACTGAGGGAGTGCAGCACTGATGGTGAATCAGTACTGAGGGAGTGTCGCAAAATCGGTGAGTCAGTACTGAGGGAGTGCAGCTCTGTCGGTGAGTTAGTACTGAGGGAGTGCAGCACTGACGGTGAGTCAGTACTGGGGGAGTGCCGCACTGTCGGTGAGTCAGTAGTGACGGAGTGCCGCACTGTCCGTGTGTCAGTACTGAAGGAGTGCCGCACGGTCGGTGAGTCAGTATTGAGGGAGTGCAGCACGGTCGGTGAGCCAGCACTGAGGGAGTGCTGCACTGACGGTGAGTCAGTGCTGAGGAAGTGCTGCACTTTTGGTGAGTCAGTACTGAGGGAGTGCGGCACTGTCGGTGAGTCAGTACTGAGGAAGTGCAGCAGAGTCAGTGAGTCAGTACTGCGGGAGTGCAGCACTGTCGGTGAGTCAATATTGAGGGAGTACCTCACTGTCGGTGATTCAGCACGGAGGGAGTGCAGCACTGACGGTGAGTCAGTACTTGAGGATTGCGGCACTGTTGGTGAGTCAGTACAGAAGGAGTGCGGCACTGTCGGTCAGTCAGTACTGAGGGAATGCCGCACTGTCGGTGAGTCAGTACTGAGGGAATGCCGCACTGTCGGTGAGTCAGTACTGAGGGAGTGCCGCACCGTCGGTGAGTCTGCACTGAGGGAGTGCAGCACTGTCGGTGAGTCAGTACTGAGGGAGTGCAGCACTGACGGTGAGTCAGTACTGAGGGAGTGCAGCACTGACGGCGAGTCAGTACTTGAGGATTGCGGCACTGTTGGTGAGTCAGTACTGAAGGAGAGCGGCACTGTCGGTAAGTCAGTACTGAGGGAGTGCCGCACCGTCGGTGAGTCTGCACTGAGGGAGTGCAGCACTGCCGGTGAGTCAGTACTGAGGGAGTGCAGCACTGACGGTGAGTCAGTACTGAGGGAGTGCAGCTCTGTCGGTGAGTCAGTACTGAGGGAGTGCAGCACTGTCGGTGAGTCAGTACTGAGGGAGTGCAGCACTGACGGTGATCAGGACTGAGGGAGTGCCGCACTGTCGGTGAGTCAGCACTGAGGGAGTGCAGCTCTGTCGGTGAGTCAGCACGGAGGGAGTGCAGCACTGACGGTGAATCAGTACTGAGGGAGTGTCGCAAAATCGGTGAGTCAGTACTGAGGGAGTGCAGCTCTGTCGGTGAGTCAGTACTGAGGGAGTGCAGCTCTGTCAGTGAGTCAGTACTGAGGGAGTGTCGCAAGATCGGTGAGTCAGTACTGAGGGAGTGCAGCTCTGTCGGTGAGTCAGTACTGAGGGAGTGCAGCACTGATGGTGAATCAGTACTGAGGGAGTGCCGCAAAATCGGTGTGTCAGTACAGGTGGAGTGCTGCACTGTCGGTGAGTCAGTACTGAGGGAGTGCAGCACTGACGGTGATCAGTACTGAGGGAGTGCCGCACTGTCGGTGAGTCAGCACCGAGGGAGTGCAGCACTGACGGTGAGTCAGTACTGGGGGAGTGCCACACTGTCGGTGAGTCAGTAGTGACGGAGTGCCGCACTGTCGGTGTGTCAGTACTGAGGGAGTGCCGCACGGTCGGTGAGTCAGTATTGAGGGAGTGCAGCACGGTCGGTGAGCCAGCACTGAGGGAGTGCGGCACTGTCGGTGAGTCAGTACTGAGGGAAAGCACCACTGTTGGTGACTCAGTACTGAGGGTGTGCTGCACTGTCGGGGTGTCAGTACTGAGGAAGTGCAGCACAGTCAGTGAGTCAGTACTGTGTGAGTGCTGCACTGTCGGTGATTCAGCACGGAGGGAGTGCAGCACTGACGATGAGTCAGTACTGAGGGTGTGCCGCAAAATCGGTGTGTCAGTACTGGGGCGGTGCCGCACTGTCGGTGAGTCAGTACTGAGGGAGTGCAGCACTGACGGTGAGTCAGTACTTGAGGATTGCGGCACTGTTGGTGAGTCAGTACTGAAGGAGAGCGGCACTGTCGGTAAGTCAGTACTGAGGGAGTTCAGCACTGCCGTTAATTCAGGACTGAGGGAGTGCGGCACTGTCGGTGAGTCAGTACTGAGGAAGTGCAGCAAAGCCAGTGAGTCAGGACTGATGGAGTGCAGCACTGTCCGTGAGTCAGTACTGAGGCCGGGCCTCACTGTCGGTGAGTCAGTACTGAGGAAGTGCAGCACTGTCCTTGAGTCAGTACTGAGGGAGTGCGGCACTGTCGGTGAGTCAGTACTGAGGGAGCGCAGCACTGACGGTGAGTCAGTACTGAGGGACTGCCGCAAAACCGGTGAGTCAGTACTGACGGAGTGCTGCACTGTCGGAGTGTCAGTACTTAGGGATTGCGGCACTGTCGATGAGTCAGTACTGAGGGAGTGCAGCACTGTCGGTGATTCAGTACTGAGGAAGTGCAGCACTGTCCTTGAGTCAGTATTGGGGGAGTGCCGCACTGTCGGTGTGTCAGTACTGAGGGAGTGCCACACTAACGGTGAATCAGTACTGAGGGAGTGTCGCAAAATCGGTGAGTCAGTACTGACGGAGTGCCGCACTGTCTGTGAGTCAGTACTGAGGGAGTGCAGCCCTGTCGGCGAGTCAGTACTGATGGAGTGCCACACTGCCGGTGAGTCAGTATTGAGGGAGTGCCGCACTGTCAGTGAGTCAGAACTGAGGGAGTGCCGCATTGTCGGTGAATCAGTACTGAGGGAGCGCAGCACTGACAGTGAGTCAGTACTGAGGGAGTGCAGCACTGACGGTGAATCAGTGCTGAGGAAGTGTCGCAAAATCGGTGAGTCAGTACTGACGGAGTGCCGCACTGTCTGTGAGTCAGTACTGAGGGAGTGCAGCATGGTCGGAGAGTCTGTACTTAGGGATTGCGGCACTGTCGATGAGTCAGTACTGAGGGAGTGTAGCCCTGTCGGCGAGTCAGTACTGATGGAGTGCTGCACTGCCGGAGAGTCGGTACTGAGGGAGTGCCGCATTGTCGGTAAGTCAGTACTGATGGACTGCCGCACTGTTGGTGAGTCAGTACTGAGGGAGTGCAGCACTGTCGGTGATTCAGTACTGAGGGAGTGCCGCACTGGGTGTGAGTCAGTAATGAGGGAGTGCCGCACTGTTGGTGAGTCAGTACTGAGGGAGTGCAGCATAGTCAATGAGTCAGTATTGAGGGAGTGCCACACTGCCGGTGAGTCAATACTGAGGGAGTGCAGCACTGCCGGTGAGTTAGTACTGAGGGAGGGCCACACTGTCGGTGAGTCAGTGCTGAGGGAGTGCAGCACTGTCAGTGAGTCAGTACTGATGGAGGTCCACACTGACGGTGAGTCAGTACTGGGGGAGTGCAGCACAGTCGTTGAGTCAGTACTGAGGGAGGGCCTCACTGTCGGTGAGTCAGTACTGAGGAAGTGCAGCACTGTCCTTGAGTCAGTACTGATGGAGGTCCACACTGACGGTGAGTCAGGACTGATGGAGTGCAGCACTGTCCGTGAGTCAGTACTGAGGGAGGGCCTCACTGTCGGTGAGTCAGTACTGAGGAAGTGCAGCACTGTCCTTGAGTCAGTACTGATGGAGGTCCACACTGACGGTGAGTCAGGACTGATGGAGTGCAGCACTGTCCGTGAGTCAGTACTGAGGGAGGGCCTCACTGTCGGTGAGTCAGTACTGACGAAGTGCAGCACTGTCCTTGAGTCAGTACTGATGGAGGTCCACACTGACGGTGAGTCAGGACTGATGGAGTGCAGCACTGTCCGTGAGTCAGTACTGAGGGAGGGCCTCACTGTCGGTGAGTCAGTACTGAGGAAGTGCAGCACTGTCGGTGAGTCAGTACTGATGGAGGTCCACACTGACGGTGAGTCAGGACTGATGGAGTGCAGCACTGACCGTGAGTCAGTACTGAGGGTGTGCCTCACTGTCAGTGAGTCAGTACTGAGGAAGTGCAGCACTGTCCTTGAGTCAGTACTGATGGAGGTCCACACTGACAGTGAGTCAGGACTGATGGAGTGCAGCACTGTCCGTGAGTCAGTACTGAGGGAGGGCCTCACTGTCGGTGAGTCAGTACTGAGGAGGTGCAGCACTGTCCATGAGTCAGTACTGATGGAGGTCCACACTGACGGTGAGTCAGGACTGATGGAGTGCAGCACTGATGGTGACTCAGTACTCAGAGAATGCAGCACTGTCGGTGTGTCAGTACTGAGGGAGTGCTGCACTGTCGGTGAGTCAATACTGCGGGAGTGCAGCACTGACAGTGAGTCAGTACTGAGGGAGTGCAGCACTGTCAGTGAGTCAGTACTGAGGGAGTGCCGCACTGTCGGTGAGTCAGTACTGAGGGAGTGCAGCACTGACGGTGAGTCAGAACTGAGGGAGTGCAGCACTGACGGTGATCAGTACTGAGGGAGTGCAGCTCTGTCAGTGAGTCAGTACTGAGGGAGTGCAGCACTGACGGTGAGTCAGTACTGGGGGAGTGCCGCACTGTCGGAGAGTCAGTACTGAGGGAGTGCCGCACTGTCGGTGAGTCAGTACTGAGGGAGTGCAGCACTGTCAGTGAGTCATTACTGATGGAGTGCCACACTGACGGTGAGTCAGGACTGGGGGAGTGCCGCACTGTCGGTGAGTCAGTAGTGACGGAGTGCCGCACTGTCGGTGTGTCAGTACTGAGGGAGTGCCGCACGGTCGGTGAGTCAGTATTGAGGGAGTGCCACACTGTCAGCGAGTCAGTACTAAGGGAGTGCCTCACTGTCAGTGAGTCAGTAATGAGGGAATCCCGCACTGTCGGTGAGTCAGTACTGAGGGAGTGCAGCACTGACGGTGAATCAGTACTGAGGGAGTGCCGCAAAATCAGTGTGTCACTACTGGGGGAGTGCCGCACTGTCGGTGAGTCGGTACTGAGGGAGTGCAGCACTGACGGTGATCAGTACTGAGCGAGTGCAGCACTGACGGTGATCAGTACTGAGGGAGTGCAGCTCTGTCGGTGAGTCAGTACTGATGGAGTGCTGCACTGCCGGAGAGTCGGTACTGAGGGAGTGCCGCATTGTCGGTAAGTCAGTACTGATGGACTGCCGCACTGTTGGTGAGTCAGTACTGAGGGAGTGCAGCACTGTCGGTGATTCAGTACTGAGGGAGTGCCGCACTGTTGGTGAGTCGGTACTGAGGGAGTGCAGCACTGACGGTGATCAGTACTGATGGAGTGCAGCACTGATGGCGAATCAGTAATGAAGGAGTGTCGCAAAATCGGTGAGTCAGTACTGAGGGAGTGCAGCTCTGTCGGTGAGTCAGTACTGAGGGAGTGCAGCACTGATGGTGAATCAGTACTGAGGGAGTGCCGCAAAATCGGTGTGTCAGTACTGGGGGAGTGCCGCACTGTCGGTGAGTCAGTACTGAGGGAGTGCAGCACTGACGGAGAGTCAGTACTGAGGGAGTGCAGCACTGACGGTGATCAGTACTGAGCGAGTGCAGCACTGACGGTGATCAGTACTGAGGGAGTGCAGCTCTGTCGGTGAGTCAGTACTGGGGGAGTGCCGCACTGTCGGAGAGTCAGTACTGAGGGAGTGCAGCACTGTCAGTGAGTCATTACTGATGGAGTGCCACACTGACGGTGAGTCAGGACTGGGGGAGTGCCGCACTGTCAGTGAGTCAGTACTGAGGGAATCCCGCACTGTCGGTGAGTCAGTACTGAGGGAATGCAGCACGGACGGTGAGTCAGCACTGAGGGAGTGCGGCACTGTCGATGAGTCAGTACTGAGGGAGTGCAGCCCTGTCGGCGAGTCAGTACTGAGGGAATGCCGCACGGTCGGTGAATCAGTATTGAGGGAGTGCCACACTGTCAGCGAGTCAGTACTAAGGGAGTGCCTCACTGTCAGTGAGTCAGTACTGAGGGAGTGCCGAACTGTCGGTGAATCAGTACTGAGGGAGTGCCGCACTGTCGGTGAGTCAGTACTGAGGGAATGCAGCACGGTCGGTGAGTCAGCACTGAGGGAGTGCGGCACTGTTGGTGAGTCAGTACTGAGGGAAAGCACCACTGTTGGTGACTCAGTACTGAGGGAGTGCTGCACTGTCGGGGAGTCAGTACTGAGGAAGTGCAGCACAGTCAGTGAGTCAGTACTGTGGGAGTACGGCACTTTCGGTGAGTCAGCAGGGAGGGAGTGCAGCACTGACGGTGAATCAGTCCTGACGGAAAGCAGTACTGTCGGTGAGTCAGTAATGAGAGAGTGGCGCACTGTCGGTTAGTCAGTAATGAGGGAGTGCAGCACTGTTGGTGAGTCAGTACTGAGGGAGTGCGGCACTGTCCGTGATTCAGTACTGAGGTAGTGCGGACGTGTCGGTGATTCAGTACTGAGGAAGTGCTGCACTTTTGGTGAGTCAGTACTGAGGGAGTGCCGCAAAATCGGTGTGTCAGTACTGGGGCGGTGCCGCACTGTCGGTGCATCAGTACTGAGGGAGTGCCTCATTGTCACTGAGTCAGTACTTGAGGATTGCGGCACTGTTGGTGAGTCAGTACTGAAGGAGTGCGGCACTGTCGGTAAGTCAGTACTGAGGGAGTTCAGCAAAGCCAGTGAGTCAGGACTGATGGAGTGCAGCACTGTCCGTGAGTCAGTACTGAGGGAGGGCCTCACTGTCGGTGAGTCAGTACTGAGGGAGGGCCTCACTGTCGGTGAGTCAGTACTGAGGAAGTGCAGCACTGTCCTTGAGTCAGTACTGAGGGAGTGCGGCACTGTCGGTGAGTCAGTACTGAGGGAGCGCAGCACTGACGGTGAGTCAGTACTGAGGGACTGCCGCAAAACCGGTGAGTCAGTACTGACGGAGTGCCGCACTGTCGGAGTGTCAGTACATAGGGATTGCCGCACTGTCGATGAGTCAGTACTGAGGGAGTGCAGCCCTGTCGGCGAGTCAGTCCTGAGGGAATGCCACACTATAGGTGTATCATTACTAATGGAGGGCAGCGCTGCCGGAGCGTCTGTACTGAGGGAGTGCGGCACTGTCGGTGAGTCAGTACTGAGGGAGTGCCGCACCGTCGGTGAGTCAGTATTGAGGGAGTGCCGCACTGTTGGTGAGTCAGTACAGAGGGAGTGCAGCACTGTCGGTGATTCAGTACTGAGGGAGTGCCACACTGCCGGTGAGTCAGTATTGAGGGAGTGCCGCACTGTCAGTGAGTCAGAACTGAGGGAGTGCCGCATTGTCGGTGAATCAGTACTGAGGGAGCGCAGCACTGACAGTGAGTCAGTACTGAGGAAGTGCAGCACTGTCCGTGAGTCAGTACTGAGGGAGGGCCTCACTGTCGGTGAGTCAGTACTGAGGAAGTGCAGCACTGTCCTTGAGTCAGTACTGATGGAGGTCCACACTGACGGTGAGTCAGGACTGATGGAGTGCAGCACTGATGGTGACTCAGTACTCAGGGAATGCAGCACTGTCGGTGTGTCAGTACTGAGGGAGTGCTGCACTGTCGGTGTGTCAGTACTGAGGGAGTGCTGCACTGTCGGTGAGTCAATACTGCGGGAGTGCAGCACTGACAGTGAGTCAGTACTGAGGGTGTGCGGCACTGTCGGTGAGTCAGTACTGAGGGAGTGCCGCACTGTCGGTGAGTCAGTACTGAGGGAGTGCAGCACTGTCAGTGAGTCATTACTGATGGAGTGCCACACTGACGGTGAGTCAGGACTGAGGGAGTGCCGCACTGTCGGTGAGTCAGTAGTGACGGAGTGCCGCACTGTCGGTGTGTCAGTACTGAGGGAGTGCCGCACGGTCGGTGAGTCAGTATTGAGGGAGTGCCACACTGTCAGCGAGTCAGTACTAAGGGAGTGCCTCACTGTCAGTGAGTCAGTAATGAGGGAATCCCGCACTGTCGGTGAGTCAGTACTGAGGGAGTGCAGCACTGACGGTGAATCAGTACTGAGGGAGTGCCGCAAAATCAGTGTGTCACTACTGGGGGAGTGCCGCACTATCGGTGAGTCGGTACTGAGGCAGTGCAGCACTGACGGTGATCAGTACTGATGGAGTGCAGCACTGATGGCGAATCAGTACTGAAGGAGTGTCGCAAAATCGGTGAGTCAGTACTGAGGGAGTGCAGCTCTGTCGGTGAGTCAGTACTGAGGGAGTGCAGCACTGATGGTGAATCAGTACTGAGGGAGTGCCGCAAAATCGGTGTGTCAGTACTGGGGGAGTGCCGCACTGTCGGTGAGTCAGTACTGAGGGAGTGCAGCACTGACGGTGATCAGTACTGAGGGAGTGCAGGACTGACGGTGAGTCAGTACTGGGGGAGTGCCGCACTGTCGGTGAGTCAGTAATGACGGAGTGCCGCACTGTCGGTGTGTCAGTACTGAGGGAGTGCCGCACGGTCGGTGAGTCAGTATTGAAGGAGTGCCACACTGTCAGCGAGTCAGTACTAAGGGAGTGCCTCACTGTCAGTGAGTCAGTACTGAGGGAATCCCGCACTGTCGGTGAGTCAGTACTGAGGGAGTGCCGCACTGTCGGTGAGTCAGTACTGAGGGAATGCAGCACGGTCGGTGAGTCAGCACTGAGGGAGTGCGGCACTGTCGGTGAGTCAGTACTGAGGGAGTGCAGCCCTGTCGGCGAGTCAGTACTGAGGGAATGCCGCACGGTCGGTGAGTCAGTATTGAGGGAGTGCCACACTGTCAGCGAGTCAGTACTAAGGGAGTGCCTCACTGTCAGTGAGTCAGTACTGAGGGAATCCCGCACTGTCGGTGAGTCAGTACTGAGGGAGTGCCGCACTGTCGGTGAGTCAGTACTGAGGGAATGCAGCACGGTCGGTGAGTCAGCACTGAGGGAGTGCGGCACTGTTGGTGAGTCAGTACTGAGGGAAAGCACCACTGTTGGTGACTCAGTCCTGAGGGAGTGCTGCACTGTCGGGGAGTCAGTACTGAGGAAGTGCAGCACAGTCAGTGAGTCTGTACTGTGGGAGTGCGGCACTTTCGGTGAGTCAGCACGGAGGGAGTGCAGCACTGACGGTGAATCAGTACTGAGTGAGTGCCGCACAGTCGGTGAGTCAGTACTGAGGGAATGCAGTACTGTCGGTGAGTCAGTAATGAGAGAGTGGCGCACTGTCGGTTAGTCAGTAATGAGGGAGTGCAGCACTGTTGGTGAGTCAGTACTGAGGGAGTGCGGCACTGTCCGTGATTCAGTACTGAGGTAGTGCGGACGTGTCGGTGATTCAGTACTGAGGAAGTGCTGCACTTTTGGTGAGTCAGTACTGAGGGAGTGCCGCAAAATCGGTGTGTCAGTACTGGGGCGGTGCCGCACTGTCGGTGCGTCAGTACTGAGGGAGAGTCTCATTGTCGCTGAGTCAGTACTTGAGGATTGCGGCACTGTCGGTAAGTCAGTACTGAGGGAGTTCAGCACTGCCGTTAATTCAGGACTGAGGGAGTGCGGCACTGTCGGTGAGTCAGTACTGAGGGAGGGCCTCACTGTCGGTGAGTCAGTACTGAGGAAGTGCAGCACTGTCCTTGAGTCAGTACTGAGGGAGTGCGGCACTGTCGGTGAGTCAGTACTGAGGGAGCGCAGCACTGACGGTGAGTCAGTACTGAGGGACTGCCGCAAAACCGGTGAGTCAGTACTGACGGAGTGCCGCACTGTCGGAGTGTCAGTACTCAGGGATTGCGGCACTGTCGATGAGTCAGTACTGAGGGAGTGCAGCCCTGTCGGCGAGTCAGTCCTGAGGGAATGCCACACTATAGGTGAATCATTACTAATGGAGGGCAGCACTGCCGGAGCGTCTGTACTGAGGGAGTGCGGCACTGTCGGTGAGTCAGTACTGAGGGAGTGCCGCACCGTCGGTGAGTCAGTATTGAGGGAGTGCCGCACTGTTGGTGAGTCAGTACAGAGGGAGTGCAGCACTGTCGGTGATTCAGTACTGAGGGAGTGCCACACTGCCGGTGAGTCAGTATTGAGGGAGTGCCGCACTGTCAGTGAGTCAGAACTGAGGGAGTGCCGCATTGTCGGTGAATCAGTACTGAGGGAGCGCAGCACTGACAGTGAGTCAGTACTGAGGGAGTGCAGCACTGATGGTGAATCAGTACTGAGTAAGTGCCGCAAAATCAGTGTGTCAGTACTGGGGGAGTGCCGCACTGTCGGTGTGTCAGTACTGAGGGAGTGCAGCACTGACGGTGAATCAGTACTGAGGGAGTGTCGCAAAATCGGTGAGTCAGTACTGACGGAGTGCCGCACTGTCTGTGAGTCAGTACTGAGGGAGTGCAGCACTGTCGGAGAGTCAGTACTGATGGAGTGCCACACTGCCGGAGAGTCAGTATTGAGGGAGTGCCGCACTGTCAGTGAGTCAGAACTGAGGGAGTGCCGCATTGTCGGTGAATCAGTACTGAGGGAGGGCCTCACTGTCGGTGAGTCAGTACTGAGGGAGGGCCTCACTGTCGGTGAGTCAGTACTGAGGAAGTGCAGCACTGTCCTTGAGTCAGTACTGAGGGAGTGCGGCACTGTCGGTGAGTCAGTACTGAGGGAGCGCAGCACTGACGGTGAGTCAGTACTGAGGGACTGCCGCAAAACCGGTGAGTCAGTACTGACGGAGTGCCGCACTGTCGGAGTGTCAGTACTTAGGGATTGCCGCACTGTCGATGAGTCAGTACTGAGGGAGTGCAGCCCTGTCGGCGAGTCAGTCCTGAGGGAATGCCACACTATAGGTGAATCATTACTAATGGAGGGCAGCGCTGCCGGAGCGTCTGTACTGAGGGAGTGCGGCACTGTCGGTGAGTCAGTACTGAGGGAGTGCCGCACCGTCGGTGAGTCAGTATTGAGGGAGTGCCGCACTGTTGGTGAGTCAGTACAGAGGGAGTGCAGCACTGTCGGTGATTCAGTACTGAGGGAGTGCCACACTGCCGGTGAGTCAGTATTGAGGGAGTGCCGCACTGTCAGTGAGTCAGAACTGAGGGAGTGCCGCATTGTCGGTGAATCAGTACTGAGGGAGCGCAGCACTGACAGTGAGTCAGTACTGAGGAAGTGCAGCACTGTCCTTGAGTCAGTACTGATGGAGGTCCACACTGACGGTGAGTCAGGACTGATGGAGTGCAGCACTGTCCGTGAGTCAGTACTGAGGGAGGGCCTCACTGTCGGTGAGTCAGTACTGAGGAAGTGCAGCACTGTCCTTGAGTCAGTACTGATGGAGGTCCACACTGACGGTGAGTCAGGACTGATGGAGTGCAGCACTGATGGTGACTCAGTACTCAGGGAATGCAGCACTGTCGGTGTGTCAGTACTGAGGGAGTGCTGCACTGTCGGTGTGTCAGTACTGAGGGAGTGCTGCACTGTCGGTGAGTCAATACTGCGGGAGTGCAGCACTGACAGTGAGTCAGTACTGAGGGTGTGCGGCACTGTCGGTGAGTCAGTACTGAGGGAGTGCCGCACTGTCGGTGAGTCAGTACTGAGGGAGTGCAGCACTGTCAGTGAGTCATTACTGATGGAGTGCCACACTGACGGTGAGTCAGGACTGAGGGAGTGCCGCACTGTCGGTGAGTCAGTAGTGACGGAGTGCCGCACTGTCGGTGTGTCAGTACTGAGGGAGTGCCGCACGGTCGGTGAGTCAGTATTGAGGGAGTGCCACACTGTCAGCGAGTCAGTACTAAGGGAGTGCCTCACTGTCAGTGAGTCAGTAATGAGGGAATCCCGCACTGTCGGTGAGTCAGTACTGAGGGAGTGCAGCACTGACGGTGAATCAGTACTGAGGGAGTGCCGCAAAATCAGTGTGTCACTACTGGGGGAGTGCCGCACTATCGGTGAGTCGGTACTGAGGGAGTGCAGCACTGACGGTGATCAGTACTGATGGAGTGCAGCACTGATGGCGAATCAGTACTGAAGGAGTGTCGCAAAATCGGTGAGTCAGTACTGAGGGAGTGCAGCTCTGTCGGTGAGTCAGTACTGAGGGAGTGCAGCACTGATGGTGAATCAGTACTGAGGGAGTGCCGCAAAATCGGTGTGTCAGTACTGGGGGAGTGCCGCACTGTCGGTGAGTCAGTACTGAGGGAGTGCAGCACTGACGGTGATCAGTACTGAGGGAGTGCAGGACTGACGGTGAGTCAGTACTGGGGGAGTGCCGCACTGTCGGTGTGTCAGTACTGAGGGAGTGCCGCACGGTCGGTGAGTCAGTATTGAAGGAGTGCCACACTGTCAGCGAGTCAGTACTAAGGGAGTGCCTCACTGTCAGTGAGTCAGTACTGAGGGAATCCCGCACTGTCGGTGAGTCAGTACTGAGGGAGTGCCGCACTGTCGGTGAGTCAGTACTGAGGGAATGCAGCACGGTCGGTGAGTCAGCACTGAGGGAGTGCGGCACTGTCGGTGAGTCAGTACTGAGGGAGTGCAGCCCTGTCGGCGAGTCAGTACTGAGGGAATGCCGCACGGTCGGTGAGTCAGTATTGAGGGAGTGCCACACTGTCAGCGAGTCAGTACTAAGGGAGTGCCTCACTGTCAGTGAGTCAGTACTGAGGGAATCCCGCACTGTCGGTGAGTCAGTACTGAGGGAGTGCCGCACTGTCGGTGAGTCAGTACTGAGGGAATGCAGCACGGTCGGTGAGTCAGCACTGAGGGAGTGCGGCACTGTTGGTGAGTCAGTACTGAGGGAAAGCACCACTGTTGGTGACTCAGTCCTGAGGGAGTGCTGCACTGTCGGGGAGTCAGTACTGAGGAAGTGCAGCACAGTCAGTGAGTCTGTACTGTGGGAGTGCGGCACTTTCGGTGAGTCAGCACGGAGGGAGTGCAGCACTGACGGTGAATCAGTACTGAGTGAGTGCCGCACAGTCGGTGAGTCAGTACTGAGGGAATGCAGTACTGTCGGTGAGTCAGTAATGAGAGAGTGGCGCACTGTCGGTTAGTCAGTAATGAGGGAGTGCAGCACTGTTGGTGAGTCAGTACTGAGGGAGTGCGGCACTGTCCGTGATTCAGTACTGAGGTAGTGCGGACGTGTCGGTGATTCAGTACTGAGGAAGTGTTGCACTTTTGGTGAGTCAGTACTGAGGGAGTGCCGCAAAATCGGTGTGTCAGTACTGGGGCGGTGCCGCACTGTCGGTGCGTCAGTACTGAGGGAGAGTCTCATTGTCGCTGAGTCAGTACTTGAGGATTGCGGCACTGTCGCTAAGTCAGTACTGAGGGAGTTCAGCACTGCCGTTAATTCAGGACTGAGGGAGTGCGGCACTGTCGGTGAGTCAGTACTGAGGAAGTGCAGCAAAGCCAGTGAGTCAGGACTGATGGAGTGCAGCACTGTCCGTGAGTCAGTACTGAGGGAGGGCCTCACTGTCGGTGAGTCAGTACTGAGGAAGTGCAGCACTGTCCTTGAGTCAGTACTGAGGGAGTGCGGCACTGTCGGTGAGTCAGTACTGAGGGAGCGCAGCACTGACGGTGAGTCAGTACTGAGGGACTGCCGCAAAACCGGTGAGTCAGTACTGACGGAGTGCCGCACTGTCGGAGTGTCAGTACTTAGGGATTGCCGCACTGTCGATGAGTCAGTACTGAGGGAGTGCAGCCCTGTCGGCGAGTCAGTCCTGAGGGAATGCCACACTATAGGTGAATCATTACTAATGGAGGGCAGCACTGCCGGAGCGTCTGTACTGAGGGAGTGCGGCACTGTCGGTGAGGCAGTACTGAGGGAGTGCCGCACCGTCGGTGAGTCAGTATTGAGGGAGTGCCGCACTGTTGGTGAGTCAGTACAGAGGGAGTGCAGCACTGTCGGTGATTCAGTACTGAGGGAGTGCCACACTGCCGGTGAGTCAGTATTGAGGGAGTGCCGCACTGTCAGTGAGTCAGAACTGAGGGAGTGCCGCATTGTCGGTGAATCAGTACTGAGGGAGCGCAGCACTGACAGTGAGTCAGTACTGAGGGAGTGCAGCACTGATGGTGAATCAGTACTGAGTAAGTGCCGCAAAATCAGTGTGTCAGTACTGGGGGAGTGCCGCACTGTCGGTGTGTCAGTACTGAGGGAGTGCAGCACTGACGGTGAATCAGTACTGAGGGAGTGTCGCTAAATCGGTGAGTCAGTACTGACGGAGTGCCGCACTGTCTGTGAGTCAGTACTGAGGGAGTGCAGCACTGTCGGAGAGTCAGTACTTAGGGATTGCGGCACTGTCGATGAGTCAGTACTGAGGGAGTGCAGCCCTGTCGGCGAGTCAGTACTGATGGAGTGCCACACTGCCGGAGAGTCAGTATTGAGGGAGTGCCGCACTGTCAGTGAGTCAGAACTGAGGGAGTGCCGCATTGTCGGTGAATCAGTACTGAGGGAGCGCAGCACTGACAGTGAGTAAGTACTGAGGGAGTGCAGCACTGACGGTGAATCAGTACTGAGGGAGTGCCGCAAATCAGAGTGTCAGTACTGGGGTAGTGCCGCACTGCCGGTGTGTCAGTACTGAGGGAGTGCCACATTAACGGTGAATCAGTACTGAGGGAGTGTCGCAAAATCGGTGAGTCAGTACTGACGGAGTGCCGCACTGTCTGTGAGTCAGTACTGAGGGAGTGCAGCACTGTCGGCGAGTCAGTACTTAGGGATTGCAGCACTGTCGATGAGTCAGTACTGAGGGAGTGCAGCCCTGTCGGCGAGTCAGTACTGATGGAGTGCCACACTGCCGGTGAGTCAGTATTGAGGGAGTGCCGCACTGTCAGTGAGTCAGAACTGAGGGAGTGCAGCTCTGTCGGTGAGTCAGTACTGAGGGAGTGCAGCACTGACAGTGAGTCAGTACTGAGGGAGTGCAGCACTGATGGTGAATCAGTACTGAGGGAGTGTCGCAAAATCGGTGAGTCAGTACTGACGGCGTGCCGCACTGTCTGTGAGTCAGTACTGAGGGAGTGCAGCCCTGTCGATGAGTCAGTACTGAGGGAGTGCTGCACTGCCGGAGAGTCAGTACTTAGGGATTGCGGCACTGTCGATGAGTCAGTACTGAGGGAGTGCAGCCCTGTCGATGAGTCAGTACTGAGGGAGTGCTGCACTGCCGGAGAGTCGGTACTGAGGGAGTGCCGCATTGTCGGTAAGTCAGTACTGATGGACTGCCGCACTGTTGGTGAGTCAGTACTGAGGGAGTGCGGCACTGTTGGTGAGTCAGTACTGAGGGAAAGCACCACTGTTGGTGACTCAGTCCTGAGGGAGTGCTGCACTGTCGGGGAGTCAGTGCTGAGGAAGTGCAGCACAGTCAGTGAGTCAGTACTGTGGGAGTGCGGCACTTTCGGTGAGTCAGCACGGAGGGAGTGCAGCACTGACGGTGAATCAGTACTGAGGGAGTGCCTCACAGTCGGTGAGTCAGTACTGAGGGAATGCAGTACTGTCGGTGAGTCAGTAATGAGAGAGTGGCGCACTGTCGGTGAGTCAGTACTGAGGGAGTGCAGCCCTGTCGATGAGTCAGTACTGAGGGAGTGCTGCACTGCCGGAGAGTCGGTACTGAGGGAGTGCCGCATTGTCGGTAAGTCAGTACTGATGGACTGCCGCACTGTTGGTGAGTCAGTACTGAGGGAGTGCAGCACTGCCGGTAATTCAGTACTGAGGGAGTGCCGCACTGTCGGTGAGTCAGTACTGAGGGAGTGCAGCATAGTCAATGAATCAGTACTGAGGGAGTGCCACACTGCCGGTGAGTCAATACTGAGGGAGTGCAGCACTGACGGTGAGTCAGTACTGAGGGAGTGCAGCATAGTCAATGAGTCAGTACTGAGGGAGTGCCACACTGCCGGTGAGTCAATACTGAGGGAGTGCAGCACTGTCGGTGAGTTAGTACTGAGGGAGGGCCACACTGTCGGTGAGTCAGTGCTGAGGGAGTGCCGCACTGTCAGTGAGTCAGTACTGATGGAGGTCCACACTGACGGTGAGTCAGTACTGGGGGAGTGCAGCACAGTCGTTGAGTCAGTACTGAGGGAGTGCAGCACTGTCTGTAATTCAGTACTGAGGGAGTGTGGTACTGAGGGTGAGTCAGTACTGAGGGAGTGCCGCACTCTCGGTGAGTCATTACTGAGGGAGTGCAGCACTGATGGTGACTCAGTACTCAGGGAATGCAGCACTGTCGGTGTGTCAGTACTGAGGGAGTGCTGCACTGTCGGTGAGTCAATAGTGCGGGAGTGCAGCACTGACAGTGAGTCAGTACTGAGGGAGTGCGGCACTGTCGGTGAGTCAGTACTGAGGGTGTGCGGCACTGTCGGAGAGTCAGTACTGAGGGAGTGCAGCACTGTCAGTGAGTCATTACTGATGGAGTGCAGCACTGTCGGTGAGTCAGTACTGAGGGTGTTCTGTGCTGTTGGAGCTGATGTCCTCTGGGACGGAATCAGATGTTTCTGCCTGTGTGTGGCCCATGTTTATCGGATGTTTCTGCCTGTGTGTGGCCCATGTTTATCAGATGTGTCTGCCTGTGTGTGGCCCATGTTTATCAGATGTGTCTGCCTGTGTGTGGCCCATGTTTATCAGATGTGTCTGCCTGTGTGTGGCCCATGTTTATCGGATGTCTCTGCCTGTGTGTGGCCCATGTTTATCAGATGTCTCTGCCTGTGTGTGGCCCATGTTTATCAGATGTCTCTGCCTGTGTGTGGCCCATGTTTATCAGATGTCTCTGCCTGTGTGTGGCCCATGTTTATCAGATGTCTCTGCCTGTGTGTGGCCCATGTTTATCGGATGTCTCTGCCTGTGTGTGGCCCATGTTTATCTGATGTCTCTGCCTGTGTGTGGCCCATGTTTATCGGATGTCTCTGCCTGTGTGTGGCCCATGTTTATCAGATGTGTCTGCCTGTGTGTGGCCCATGTTTATCAGATGTTTCTGCCTGTGTGTGGCCCATGTTTATCAGATGTTTCTGCCTGTGTGTGGCCCATGTTTATCGGATGTCTCTGCCTGTGTGTGGCCCATGTTTATCGGATGTCTCTGCCTGTGTGTGGCCCATGTTTATCGGATGTGTCTGCCTGTGTGTGGCCCATGTTTATCGGATGTGTCTGCCTGTGTGTGGCCCATGTTTATCGGATGTCTCTGCCTGTGTGTGGCCCATGTTTATCGGATGTGTCTGCCTGTGTGTGGCCCATGTTTATCAGATGTGTCTGCCTGTGTGTGGCCCATATTTATCAGATGTGTCTGCCTGTGTGTGGCCCATGTTTATCGGATGTGTCTGCCTGTGTGTGGCCCATGTTTATCGGATGTCTCTGCCTGTGTGTGGCCCATGTTTATCGGATGTGTCTGCCTGTGTGTGGCCCATGTTTATCAGATGTGTCTGCCTGTGTGTGGCCCATGTTTATCGGATTTCTCTGCCCGTGTGTGGCCCATGTTTATCGTTGATCCAACATGTCTGAAACCATTTGTCTTCTCCTTATCACATTGTAAGGAGTGAAACGTTCATTGCCACAGATTGCACATTTTAACCTGCTTTATTCTGAAACTCTTTGCTGTGTACTGAAACAGATATTATCTTTCGTTCCTTTCTCATGGGATCAAAGGTTAGTGAGAATCCCTGATGTTGTGTGGATGTAAAAGTGACAGATTCCTCAGCTCTCTCATCCCAGCTCTTATCCAGCTGTACGTGCTATGCATTGCATTAATGATCCCCCTGTTGAACATGGGGATGCAAAGGGGCTGTCATCCTGAAGAGGGAGACAGCCATCCAACCTGGCCAGGACAAAAAGCAGGCGAAAGCAGACAGTGACAGCATTCACGAGACAAGCACAGCAATGTCCTGGTGTCTTGGCTGCAAAGTGAACACACAGAGTTGTAACGATGCAGAAAGAGCCCATTATGCCTGCACTGGCTTTGTCACCCAGTGCTAAAATCTTACATTTTTCGTCCATCCCTGCACACCATTTCTATGCAATTAACTATCCAGTGCCCTCTGGAATGCCTCAGTTTAAGCTGCCTCCATCACATTTCCAGGGACTACATTCCAGACCTGAATTCCTCAGTGTGTTAAAATGTTTTTTCATCACATCACCCTTGCTTTAAAGCTATGCCCTTTCACAAGTGGAAGCAGTTTCTATCTACTCCATCCAGGTTGATCATAGAACATAGAACATTACAGTGCAGTACAGGCCCTTCGGCCCTCGATGTTGTGCCGCCCTTTCATACTAATCTGAAGCCCATCCCACCTACACTATTTCATGTACGTCCATATGCCTGTCCAATGATGACTTAAATGCACTTAAACTTGGCGAATGCAGGCAAAGCATTCCATACCCTTACTACTCTCTGAGTAAAGAAACTACCTCTGACACCTGCCTCATACCTATCTCCCCTCACTTTAAAGTTGTGTCCCCTCGTGTTTGCCGTCCCCATATTTGGAAAAAGGCTCTCCCTGTCCACCCTATCGAACCCTCTGATTGTCTTGTATTAAGTCACCTGTCAACCTTCTTCTCTCTAACGAGAACAGCCTCAAGGCCCTTAGCCTTTCCTCGTAAGACATTCCTTCCATACCAGGCAACATCCTAGTAAATCTCCTCTGCACCCTTTCCAAAGCTTCTACATCCTTCTTATAATGCAGTGACCAGAACTGTACACAATACTCCAAGTGTGGCCGTACCAGAGCTTTGTACAGCTGCAGCATAACCTCCTGATTCTGGAACTCAATCCCTCCATTAATAAAGGCCAAATCACTGTATGCCTTCTTAACCAACCCTGTCAATCTAGGTGGCTCTGCTCATCTCTCTGCTCATCTGCACTCCCGAGAATCCTACCATTAGCCCAGTACTTTGCTTTCCGATTACTCCGTCCAAAGTATATCACCTCACACTTGTCCACATTAAACTCCATTTTCCACCTCTCAGCCCAGCTCTGCATCCTATCTATGTCTCTCTGCAACTTACTACATCCTACGTCACTATCCACAACTCCACCGACCCTAGTGTCGTCCGCAAATTTACTAACCCACCCTTCTAAGCCCTCATCCAGGTCATTTATAAAAATGACGAACAGCAGTGGACCCAACACTGACCTTTGCAGTACACCGCTAGTAACTGGACACCAAGATGAACATGTTCCATCAACTACAACCCTCTGTTTTCTTTCAGCAAACCAATTACTGATCCAAACTGCTATGTCTCCCACAATCCCATTCCTCTGCATTTTGTATAATAGCCTATTGTGGGGAACCTTATCGAACGCCTTGCTGAAATCCATATACACCACATCAACCGGTTTACTCTCATCTACCTGTTTGGTCACTGTCAAAAAACTCAATAAGATTCGTTAGGCACGACCTACCCTTCACAAAACCGTGCTATCCCTGATCAGATTATTCTTTTCTAGGTGGTTATAAATCCTATCTCTTATAACCTTTTCCAACACTTTACTAACAACTGAAGTGAGACTCACTGGTCTGTAATTATCAGGGTTGTCTCTACTACCCTTTTTGAACAAGGGAACCACATTTGCTATCCTCCCGTCCTCAGGCACTATTCCTGTAGACAATGATGATTTGAAGATCAATGCCAAAGGCTCGGCAATCTCTTCCCTTGCTTCCCAGAGGATCCTAGGATAGATCCCATCCGGTCCAGGGGACTTGTCTATTTTCACACTCTGCAGTATTTCTAATACCTCTTCCTTATGAACCTCAATCTCTTCTAGTCTAGATGCAAGTATCTCTGTATTTTCCTCATCAACATTTTCATTTTCTATAGTGAACACTGTCGAAAAATATTTATTTAGTGCTTCCCGTATCTCCTCTGACTCCACACACAACTTCCCACTATTATCCTTGATTGGCCCTAATTTAACTTTCGTCATTCTTTTATTCCTGACATACCTATGGAAAGGAGAACGTGAGGACTGCAGATGCTGGAGATCAGAGCTGAAAATGTGTTGCTGGAAAAGCGCAGCAGGTCAGGCAGCATCCAAGGAGCAGGAGAATCGACGTTTCGGGCATGAGCCCTTTCTCAGGAATGAATCCTTCAGGAGCGATTCATTCCTGAAGAAGGGCTCATGCCCGAAACGTCGATTCTCCTGCTCCTTGGATGCTGCCTGACCTGCTGCGCTTTTCCAGCAACACATTTTCAGCTCATACCTATGGAAAGCCTTAGGCTTAACCCTGATCCTATCCGCCAACAACTTCTCATGTCTCCTCCTGGCTGTTCTGAGCTCTCTTTTTAGGTCTTTCCTGACTTCCTTGTAACCCTCAAGCGCCCTGAGTTTTCACATTTTGTCCTAACATAAGCCTTCTTCTTCTTGACCAGGGATTCCACTTCCTTAGTAAACCACGGCTCACGTGTTCTATATCTTCTTCTCTGCCTGACAGGTACATACTTAACTAGGACACACAGGAGCTTTTCCTTGAATAAGCTCCACATTTTTAATGTGCTCATCCCCTGCAGTTTCCTTCCCCATTCTACGTTTCCTAAATCTTTCCTAATTGCATCGTAATTTCCCTTCCCCCAGCTGTAACTCTTGCTCGGTGGAGTACACTATCCCTTTCCATCACTAAAGTAAACCTGACAGAATTGTGATCGCTGTCTCCAAAGTGCTCACCTACTTCCAAATCTAACACCTGGCCAGGCTCGTTACCCAGTACTAAATCTAATGTGGCTTCGCCCCTTGTAGGCCTGTCTACATACTGTGTCAGGAAGCCCTCCTGCACACACTGGACAAAAACTGACCCATCTATAGTACTCGTACTGTAGTGATCCCAGTCAATATTTGAATAGTTGAAGTCCCCCATGACAACTACCCTGCCTCTCTCACTCCTATCGAGAATCATCTTTGCTATCCTTTCCTCTACATCTCTGGGACTATTCGGAGGCCTATAGAAAACTCCCAGCATGGTGACTTCTCCTTTCCTGTTTCTAACCTCAGCCCATACTACCTCAATTAACAAGTCCCCAAACGTCCTTTCTACAACTGTAATATTGTCCCTAATCAACAATACCACACCTCCCCATCTGTTACCATCTTCTGTGTTCTTACTGAAACATCTGAATCCCAGAACCTGCAACAGCCATTCCTGTCCCTGCTCTATCCAGGTCCCCGTAATGGCCACAACATCGAAGTCCCAGATACCAACCCACGCTGCCAGTTCACCCACTTTATTTCGGATGCTCCTCGCGTTGAAGTACACACACTTCAAACCAGGTTCTCGCTTGCCAGTGTCAGGTATTTGATTTGGGAACTCCCTACTCTCATCCTCTTTTGTACCTGTCCTACAATTTTGGTTCCCACCCCCCTGCTGTATTAGTTTAAATCCACCTTAATAGCTTTAGTGAATTTCCCACCCAGGATATTGGTACCCCTCTGGTTTAGATGAAGACCATCCTGCTTGTAGAGGTCCCACCTACCCCAGAAAGAGCTCCAATTATCCAAAAACCCGAAACCCTCCCTCCTGCACCATCCCTGTAGCCACGTGTTCAACTCCTTTCTCTCCCTATTCCTCACCTCACTAGCACGTGGCACAGCCAGCAAACCAGAGAAAACAACTCTGTTTGTCCTAGCTCTAAGCTTCCATCCTAGTTCCCTGAATTTCTGCCTCAACTTCCGTCCTAGCTCCCTGACTTCCATCCTACCTCCCTGATTTTGAAAACCTCTATCAAATCTCCTCCCAGCCTTTTTCCAGGGAGGATAGTCCCAACTTTTTCAATCGATCCTCATACCTGAAGTGTCCCATTCTTGGGACTATTCTTGTAATCACTTCTGCGTCCTCTCAAATGCAATCACATCTTTCTAATAATGTAGCACCTACAACTGCCCTCACCGGCTGACACAGTGACCCAGTTGTTAGCTCAGCTGCCTCACAGGGCCAGGGAAGGGTTTGATTTCAGCCTTGGGTGACTGTCTGGTTGGAGTTTGCATAATTTCCCCCTGTCTGTGTGGGTTTCCTCCTGGTGCTCTGGCTCCTTTAACAGTCAAAAGATATACCAGTTAGATGGATTGGCCATGCTAAATTGTCCTGTAGTGTCCAGGGATGTGCAGGCTAAATGGGTTATCCAAGGTAAGTATGGGGTTACAGGGATAAGGTGGGATGTTCTTTGGTGTGTTGGTATAGACTGGTGGGTCTCTTGGCCCCTAACTGCACAGTCGGGATTCTATGATTCTACAACTTTTCACAAGACTCCAACTCATGTCTAACAAGAGTCCTCCTTGCTCTTGCACTCAATGCCTTTATTAATAAAGTCAAGAACATTGTCTGCTTTATTAATTGCTCTCTCCATCTGTCCCACCACCTTCAATGATCTGTGCACATATGCTGTCTAATGATATATTTTATCTTTACAGTGACTGATTGAGCATTTCTCCCCCTTGCTGTCTTTGTGAGTTTGCTGCTGCCTCTCCTCCATTACAAGAAGGATAGAGTATGTTCCTTTGCTACACCCTCTGTCATTCCTTCACTGAGTTAGCCAGCTTGGGATTGAACCAAACTCTTCATCCAAGTACCCAGTTTTGGAGTATCAGCCATGGCTGAACACAGAAGGAGATGGGGTGAGGATTGAAATGAAGGCTTGGTGGCAGCTATGTGTGCTGCCCACTCCCTTTACAGAGGACCTCAGGTATTTGCAGAGCGTAAGACCAGCATCAGATTTCCAATGCTTGTTACCAGTTCTGTTGTAATCCTGGAGTCAAAGTTACTGTCACAGGGTGAATATTTGCAGATAATCCCTAATGTGTCCATGAACGCTGTAGTCACACAATGGAGTTAACTGTGTATTTAGGGTAGTTCTAGGCCATGAACCTTGCTGTTGTATCCCTGGATGTAAATAAAAATTGTTAATAAACCCTATTACTGGCCCCACTTGAGCCTTTCCACATGTACTCTAACATAGTTGCAGGATTGTCAGCATACTTCTAGTGTACATAGAACATAGAAAAGTACAGCACAGAACAGGCCCCTCAGCCCATGATGTTGTGCCGAGGGTTATTCCTAATCTAAAATAAGATAATCTAACCTATGCATCCCTCAACTCACTGCTATCCATGTGCATGTCCAGCAGTTGCTTAAATGTCCCCAGTGACTCTGCTTCCACCATCACCACTGGCAACGCATTCTATGCACTCGCAACTCTCTGTGTAAAGAACCTACCTCTGACGTCTCCCCTATACCTTCCTCCTAACATCCTAAAACTATGACCCTTCGTGCCAGTCAATCCTGCCCTGGGGAAAAGTCTCTGGCTATTGACTCTATCTATGCCTCTCATTTCCTTGGACATCTCGATCAGGTCTCCTCTCTTCCTCCTTCTCTCCAGAGAGAAAAGTCTGAGCTTAATCAACCTCTCTTTGTAAGACAAGCCCTCCAGTCCAGGCAGCATCCTGGTAAACCTTCTTTGCACCCTCTCCAAAGCCTCTATATCTTTCCTGTAGTAGGGTGACCAGAACTAGATGCAATATTCCAAGTGTGGCCTCACCAGGGACTTGTAGAGCTGCAGCAAAACCTCGCAAAGGTGTTTATTGAAGATGATTTGGAAGGACCACATGGATGTGACATTTTACAAACATGCAGGAGGGACAGGATGCCAGTTTCTGATTGGTTTGCAGCCCCGTGCTGCTTTTGGAGGATTGGCTCAATGTGGGAATGTTGGAGTAGACAATTCCCCAGGTTCAGAACAGACTCAGGCTTCCATTCAAAGTAGCACAGCTTCAAGGTCAATGACTTCGCAAATGATGCTGAGATTCTCCATAGATAGGGCCTAGAGGGATCAGCAATGACATTCAGCCTGAACTTGTGTTGGATACCCATTTTAACCCAGAGAATACCCATGTGTAACCCCAAACTCATGGAGAATGTGAGAATGGGATTCTCTGCTTGACTTTGAGCTTGTTACCTCGTGTCCCAGAACTAGCAAAGGAGTGACAGATGCTGCCTCCTGCAGTAAAACATGAACAAAGAAATTACCTTGAAAGACACACCATGTTTCTGATTGGCCAGAATGGTGTCAAAGTCGAAGATCAGCTATTGGAGTGTGAGGTTGGATGGTGCATTCTGGGAAATTAACTGATGTCTGGTCACTCCTGAAGTTCATAGAATCATAGAATCATATTGAAGAGGCCCATTGAGCCTGTGCTGTCAAAAGTATGCTAAATCTACATCAGTGTAGTGCTGGAAAAGCACAGCAGGTCAGGCAGCATCTGACGTTTCGGGCATAAGCCATTCATCAGGATCCACAGACAGGGGGTGTCATGGTAGTTTGGCGCACTGACCTCTACACCGCTGAAGCCAGGCACCAACTCGCAGACACCTCCTCCTGCTGCCCCTCGATCATGACCTGACCTCCCATCACCAAACCATCATCTCCCAGACCATACAGAACCTCATCACCTCAGGATATCTCCCAACCACAGCCTCCAACCACATTGTCCGTGAATCACCGCACCACCTGATTCTAAGATTCCTGATGAAGGTCTTATGCTGAAATGTCAATTCTCCTGCTCCTCGGATGCTGCCTGACCTGCTGTGCTTTCCCAGCACCATATTCTCGACTCGGATCTCCAGCATCTGCAGTCCTCACTTTCTCCTAAACCTACATCAGTTCCACTTCCCTGCAGGAGGCCCATAGCCTTCAATGTTAGAACATTTCAAGTGCTCATCCAAACACTTTGCAAGGATTGTGAGGTTTCCCATTTCAATTACCATCCCAGGCAGTGCATTCCAGACCTCCACCACACTCTGGGTGAAAAGCTTTTTCCCAAATCCACTCCGAAAGCTCTACCTTAGGCAGCAACCTGATGAATCTCCTTTACACTCCCTCCAGTGGCATCGCATACATCCTGTAGTGTTGGGGGAAGAAAACTTGCACATTGTAATCCAGCTGTGGTCTAATGGAGCTCTGTACAACTCCAGCATGACCTTCCTGCTCTTATAATCTATGTCTCATTTGATAAAGGCAAGGGTTCCATATGCCTTATTCACCACCCTATTAACCTATCCTGCCACCTTCAGGGACCTATGGACAAATACAACATCCCTCTGTTCCTCTGAGCTTCCGAGTGTCCTGTCATTCATTGAGTACTTCTTGGCCTAGGTTCTTCTTCCTCACATTTCTCAGGGTTAAATTCCATCTGTCACTGATCTGTCCATTTGACTGATCTATTTATATCCTCCTGCAACCTAACACCTTCCTCCCCACTGTCAACCACACAAACAATCTTTGTTTCATGGACAAACTTACTTATCATATCTCCACATTCTCATTTACATAGTTATATACATCACAAACCCAAATAAGGGACTTAGCACTGAGCCCTGTAGCTACCGACTGCACACCATGTGCCAGTCACACAGCTTTCTACCAGCACCTTCTGTCTCCTATCACAAAGCCAATTTTGAATCCAACTTGTCAAGTTACCCTGGGTATATGATGCTTTTATCAGTTTCCTATGTAGGATCTTGTGAAAAAGCCTTGTTCAACCTCCTTTCCCTCACTCAATCACCTTGCAAAAGCTCTGTCAAATTCATTAGGCATGATCTCTGACCAAGGCATGCTGACTATCCATGATCAAACATTGCCTCTCCAAATGGAGATTAATTTTTTTCTTAACTATTTTCTCCAATAGTTTCCCTACCAATGATGTGAGACCCACTGGTCCATCCCTACCATCTTTCTTGTAAATTGGAATCACATTAGCTGTCCTCCATTCCTCTGGCACCTCTCCTGTGGCCAGGAAGGATTTAAAAGTTTGGGTCAGAGCCCCTATAACTTTGTTCCTCATCTCCCACAGCAGCCTAGGATACAACTCTTGCGTTCACATTTAAACCCACTGAAACCTCCAATGTCTCCCTATATCAATCTGCTCAAGAACCTCACAGTCCATCTTCTGGAATTCTGCATTGAGATCCTGCTCCTTTTCCCAAGTGAAGACAGCTGTGAAAGACTCAGTTAACTCCCTACTTCATGTGCAACTTGCTGCTTTTGTCTTTAATAGGCCCTGCTATTTCCCTGGTCATTTTCTTCCCCTCGATGTAGAGTCACAGGGTCATACAGCACAGAAACAAACACCTTTGGTCCAACATAATCCCAAACTAAACTAATCCCACCTGCCTACATGTGGTCTATATCTTAGACTTAGACTACTTACTTACAGTGTGGAAACAGGCCCTTCGGCCCAGCAAATCCACACCGGCCTTCCGAAGGGCAACCCACCCAGACCCATTCCCCTACACCTAACACTAGGGGCAATTTAGCATGGCCAATTCACCTAACCTGCACATTTTTGGACTGTAGGAGGAAACCAGGGCACCCGGAGGAAACCCACGCAGACAGGGGGGAGAATGTGCAAACTCCACACAGATAGTTGCCTGAGGCGGGAATCGAACCCAGGTCTCTGGCGCTGTGAGGCAGCAGTGCTAACCACTGTGCCACCGTGACGCCCCAAGCATCCTTCCAAATATTTCTTATTCATGTGCCTATCAAAATGTTTTTCAAAATTTGTAACTGTACCCACATGTGTCACTTCCTCTGAAAGTTTATTCCACACACAAACCATTCTCTGTATAAAACAAAATTGCCCCACATGTCTTTTTAAAATCTCTCCTTGTGGAATATCTTGCAATTCTTCCTAATCTTACCCAACAGGGTTTCCTTCTGTGTTTTCCTAATTGTTTTCTTGAGCTCCCTCCTGCACATTCAGTACTCCTCTAAGTTCTCCATGAATTTGTTCCCTTCTTACATGTTATACATCTTTCTTTTCCTTTTAAACTAGTCCTGAATATCCTTACACATCCAAGATTTTCTGGGCCTGTTGCTCCTACATTTCACTCCAAAAGGAATATGTTGGGTCTGTACTCTCCCCAGTGCTTTCTGAATGCCTCTCATTCTTTTCCTGTAGATTTACCCTCAAATATAGCTGCTCCTGGTCTATTTTGCCCACATCCTGGCTGATTGTAATAAAATCTGGCTTATCTAAATCTAAAAACCTTTTTTGCAGATCATCTTTCTCCTTTTCCACAACAAACATACAGTGTACGGTCACTAAAATATTTTCCAACTATCACTTTGAACCCTTTTCCAGCTTCATTCTCCAGAATTCAGGGCAGGACTTATATAGGCTTAATGGTAATGTAGTGGCGAGTGTTGTTGAACAAAGAGACCTTGGAGTGCAGGTTGAAAGTTCCTTGAAAGTGGAGTCACAGGTAGATAGGATAGTGAAAAAAGCATTTGGCATATTTGCCTTTATTGGACAAAGCATTGAGTATAGGAGTTGGGAGGTCATGTTGCACCTTTGCAGGACGTTGGTTAGACTACGTTTGGAATATTATGTGCAATTCTGTTCTCCCTCCTATAAGAAGGATATTGCGAAACTTGAAAGGATTCAGAAAAGATTTACATGGATGTTTCCAGGGTTGGAGGATTTGAGCTTCAGGGACAGGCTGAACAGGCTGGGGCTGTTTTCCACAGAGTGTCGGAGACTGAGGGGTGACCTCATAAAACTTTATAAAATCATGAAGGGCACGGATAGGGTGACGAAGGAGGTTGATGAGGGGAAAGCGGTAGATGTGGTATATATGGATTTTAGTAAGGCGTTTGATAAGGTTCCCCATGGTAGGCTACTGCAGAAAATACAGAGATATGGCATTGAGGGTGAGTTGGAGGTTTGGATTAGGAATTGGCTGGATGGAAGAAGACAGAGGGTAGTAGTTGATGGCAAAGTTTCTTCATGGAGTGCCGTCACTAGCGGTGTTCCGCAAGGATCTTTTTTCGGACCATTGCTGTTTGTCATTTTTATAAATGACCTGGAAGAGGGGTTAGAAGGTTGGGTGAGCAAGTTTGCGGATGATACGAAAGTCGGAGGAGTTGTTGACAGTGAGGAAGGATGTGGCAGGTTACAGCAGGATATAGAGAAGCTGCAGAGCTGGGCAGAAAGGTGGCAAATGGAATTCAATGTAGCTAAGTGTGAGGTGATTCACTTTGGGAAGAATAACAAAAAGATGGGGTACTGGGCTATTGGTCGGATACTTGGCAGTGTGGATGAGCAGAGGGATCTTGGTGTCCATGTACACAGATCTCTGAAAGTTGCCACCCAGGTAAATAGTGCGGTGAGGAAGGCATATGGCGTACTGGCTTTTATTGGTAGAGGAATTGAGTTCCGGAGTCCTGAGGTCATGATGCAGTTGTATAAGACTCTGGTGCGGCCGCATCTGGAATATTGTGTGCAGTTTTGGTCGCCATACTATAGGAAGGATGTGGAGGCACTGGAACGGGTGCAGAGGAGGTTTACCAGGATGTTGCCTGGTATGGAAGGAAGATCGTATGAGGAAAGACTGAGACACTTGGGGCTGTTTTCATTAGAGAAAAGAAGGTTTAGGGGTGACTTGATTGAGGTGTACAAGATGATTAGGGGTTAGATAGAGTTGACAGTGTGAACCTTTTCCCGCGTATGGAGTCGGGTATTACAAGGGGGCATAGCTTTAAATTAAGGGGGGGTAGATATAGGACTGAAGTTAGGGGTAGGTTCTTCACTCAGCGAGTCGTAAGTTCATGGAATGCCCTGCCAGTAGCAGTGGTGGACTCTCCCTCTTTATGGGCATTTAAGCGGGCATTGGATAGGCATATGGAGGATAGTGGGTTAGTATAGGTCACGTGGGCTTGGATCGGCGCAACATCGAGGGCCAAAGGGCCTGTACTGCGCTGTATTCTTCTATGTTCTATGTTCTAAATAAACAAAGTCTTTTCTCTGGTGTTGGGGAGTCCAGAGATAATTGGCATAGGTTTATGGTGGGAGGGGAAAAATTTAAAAGGGACTTAAGGGGCAACTTTTTCACACAGGAAATGGTGCGTGCATGGAATGAGCTACCAGAGGAAGTGGTGGAGGCTGATACAATAACAACATTTAAAAGGCATCTGGATGGGTATATGAATAGGAAGGGTTTGGAGGGATATGGGCCATGTGCTGGAAAATGGGAATAGATTAGGTTATGATAACTGGTTGGCATGGACGGGTTAGACCAAACAGCCTGTTTCCTTGCTGTATATTGCTATGACTCTATGATGTAATTCAGTTCAACACTATATCTCTCACAGAACCATCTCCATGTTGACATAAAATGCTCCCCTATGTATGTTTCAAGAAATGTACCCCTCGATACCCTTCATACAATCATTATTACAATAAAACAGCTGTAGATGCTGGAGATTTGATACAAAGACAGAAATTGCTGGAGAAACTCAGCATATCTGGCAGCATCTGTGGAGAGAAAGCAGAGTTATTATATTGAATCTGCCGCCGCCACCGCCGCCGCCACCACCACCACCACCACCGCCACCGCCACCGCCACCACCACCACCATCACCGCCGCCGCCACCGCCACCACCACCACCACCGCCACCACCACCACCACCGCCACCACCACCACCACCACCGCCACCACCTCCACCACCACCACCTCCTCCACCGCCACCACCACCACCGCCACCGCCACCGCCACCACCGCCGCCGCCACCGCCACCACCACCGCCACCACCACCACCGCCACCGCCACCGCCACCACCGCCGCCGCCACCGCCACCACCACCGCCACCGCCACCACCTCCACCACCACCACCTCCTCCACCGCCACCACCACCACCGCCACCACCACCACCACCACCGCCACCACCTCCACCACCACCACCTCCTCCACCGCCACCACCA
This sequence comes from Chiloscyllium plagiosum, assembly GCF_037043375.1. Classification (NCBI taxonomy): domain Eukaryota; kingdom Metazoa; phylum Chordata; class Chondrichthyes; order Orectolobiformes; family Hemiscylliidae; genus Chiloscyllium; species Chiloscyllium plagiosum. The sequence goes on from NW_028270155.1 coordinate 80,975,254, forward strand.
CCACCGCCACCGCCACCGCCACCACCGCCGCCGCCACCGCCACCACCACCGCCGACGCCACCGCCACCACCACCACCACCGCCGCCACCGCCACCACCACCGCCGACGCCACCGCCACCACCACCACCACCACCGCCGCCACCGCCACCACCACCTCCACCACCACCACCTCCTCCACCGCCACCACCACCACCGCCACCGCCACCACCACCACCGCCGCCGCCACCGCCACCACCACCGCCGACGCCACCGCCACCACCACCACCACCGCCGCCACCGCCACCACCACCGCCGACGCCACCGCCACCACCACCTCCACCACCACCACCTCCTCCACCGCCACCACCACCGCCACCGCCACCACCACCGCCACCGCCACCACCACCGCCACCGCCACCACCACCACCGCCACCACCACCTCCACCACCACCACCTCCTCCACCGCCACCACCACCACCGCCACCGCCACCACCACCACCACCGCCACCACCTCCACCACCACCACCTCCTCCACCGCCACAACCACCACCACCACCACCGCCGCCACCGCCGCCACCACCACCACCACCGCCGCCACCGCCGCCACCACCACCACCACCGCCGCCGCCACCACCACCACCACCGCCGCCACCGCCACCGCCACCACCGCCACCACCACCACCGCCGCCGCCACCACCTCCACCACCACCTCCTCCACCGCCACCACCACCACCGCCACCACCACCACCGCCGCCACCACCACCACCACCACCGCCGCCACCGCCACCACCACCTCCACCACCACCTCCTCCACCGCCACCACCACCACCGCCACCGCCACCACCGCCACCACCACCACCGCCACCGCCACCACCACCACCTCCTCCACCGCCGCCACCGCCGCCGCCGCCACCACCGCCACCGCCACCACCACCACCGCCACCGCCGCCGCCACCGCCACCACCACTAGCAGATACTGTGAATAGAAGGGGGCATAGCTTTAAATTAAGGGGGGGTAGGTATAGGACAGATGTTAGGGGTAGGTTCTTTACTCAGCGAGTCGTGAGTTCATGGAATGCCCTGCCAGTAGCAGTGGTGGACTCTCCCTCATTATGGGCATTTAAGCGGGCATTGGATAGGCATATGGAGGATAGTGGGCTAGTGTAGGTTAGGTGGGCTTGGATCGGCACAACATCGAGGGCCGAAGGGCCTGTACTGCGCTGTATTCTTCTATGTTCTATGTTCTAGAAGCAGTGCCAAAGGAATGATCCATTGTAAGTGGCATGATATCCCATGGCTGATTGAACGTAGAACATAGAACAGGAACAGGCCCTTCAGCCCACGATGTTGTGCCAAACATGATGCCCTTCTATCAACTCCCTCCATTCCTTGCACATTCATGTGTTTATATAAAAGCCCCTTAAACACTCCTATTTTATCTGCCTTTACCACCCTCCCCAGCAGCATGTTGAATACTCCTACCACACTCTGTGTTAAAAACCTGCCCCTCATATCTCCTTTGAACTCACCCCCTGTCACCTTAAATGTATGCCTTCTAGTACTTGACACTTCGACTCTGGGGAAAAAAGATTCTCACTGTCAATCTTATTTTGGCCTCTCAGAATTTTAGAAACTTCTATCATGTCTCCTCTCAGCCTCTGCCATTCCAGAGAAAACAACCCTAGTTGGTCCAGCCTCTCCTTATAGCTCATACCCACTAATCCAGGAAGCAGCCTGGTAAACCTCCTCTACATCCTCTCCAAAGCCTCTACATCTTTCCTCTTATGTGGTGACCAGAAATTAATATGCAGCCTAACCAATGTCTTATAAAGCTACATGACATCCTGACTCAATGCCCCATGCCATATGCCTTGTTTACCATCCTATCTACTTGTGTGACCACTTTCAGGGAGCTGTGGACTAGGACCCCGAGATTTCTCTGAACATCAATGCTGTTAAGAGTCCTGCCATTAACTGTATACTTTCCCTTATCAAGTGATCTCCCAAAGGGCAACACCTCACAACTGCCCAGATTAAATTTCATCTGCCATTTCTCTACCTATATCTGCAACTGATCTATATCAGTTGTGGGCGGCACGGTGGCACAGTGGCACAGTGGTTAGCACTGCTGCCTCACAGCGCTAGAGACCCGGGTTCAATTCCTGCCTCAGGCGACTGACTGTGTGGAGTTTGCATGTTCTCCCCGTGTCTGCGTGGGTTTCCTCCGGGTGCTCCGGTTTCCTCCCACAATCCAAAGATGTGCAGGTCAGGTGAATTGGCCGTGCTAAATTGACCGTAGTGTTAGGTAAGGGGTAAATGTAGGGGTATGGGTGGGTTGCGCTTCGGCGGGGCGGTGTGGACTTGTTGGGCCGAAGGGCCTGTTTCCACACTGTAAGTAATCTGTAATCTAATATCCTGCTTGTATCCTTTGACAACCTTCTACACTGTCCACACTGTTCACACTGTTCCAAACTTTGTATAGTTTGCAAACTCACTAATCCATCTATGTCTTCATCTAAGTAATTTATTCAAATCACAAAAAACAGAGGTCCCAATACGGATCCCTGCGGAACACAACTAGTCACAGCTGAAAAACACTCTTCTACGACTACACTCTGTCTTCTATGGACAAGTTCAAGAGCTTATGCCTGCAATATCAACTCTCTTGCTCCTCAGATGCTGCCTGACCTGCTGTGCTTTTCCAGCACACAGTTTTTGATTCTTCTATGGGCAAGTCAATTCTGAATCCAAGTGGCCAAATCCCATGCATTTTAATCTTCTCAATGAGCCTACCAGGAGGTGCCTTGTTGAAGGCCTTACTAAAATCCATGTAAATAATGTTCACAGCTCTACCCTCAATGATCACCCTCGTCACCTCCACAAAAAATTCTGTCAAATTAGTAAGACATGACCTGCCCTACATAAAGCCATGCTGACTGTCCCTAGTTAGGCCATGCTCTTCCAAATGTGTGTAAATCCTATCCCTAAGAATTCTCTCCAATAGCTTCCCAGTCTCACCAGTCTATAATTTCCTTGATTATCCCTAGTTTCCTTCTTGAACAGAGGAACAAATTAGCTAGTCACCAGTCCTCTGGGTCTCTCCAGTAGCTGGTGTGGATACAAAGATCTTGGTCAAAGCCTCAGTTATCTCCTCTCTTGCCTCTCCCAATAACCTGAGGTTTTTTCCACTGGGCCCCGGGAACCTATCCACCCTAATGCTTTTCAAGAGCCTGAACATGACTTTTTTCTTGGCATCAAAATGCCCTAACATATGAGCATGCCCCACACTAACCTCACTTAAGATTGATAACAGCATCTCTCCTTGTCACATTTGCACTGTCTGGAGTCACACAGCGATTGTTGCATTCATCTTTCCAAACCCAATGTGGCAAACGGTGGCCATTCAGTGAGCTCCTCGACCTCCCAAGGTGGTCAGTAGAATTTTAAAGAATTCTTTTCCTACTTCTCATGCAGTTTATGAATTAATCCTTTGGGTTTCTTCTTCAGGGTTTGATCGTGTCTTGAGAGTACCCATCCACCCTCAAAACAGCAGGGAGGCTGAGTGATGTACCAAGACTCAACATTCTTGACCAAGAAATTGTCCCTGGCCCTATTCAGTGACTGAGCCACAGATCTGTGCAATGGCCTCTTGTGAATATTGCTGCTGTTGGACGAAGCTTTCAGTTGGAGCTAGGACACCATAACTAGTGATAGACAACCGAACAGTCTCACAGTCTTGCCTAGTTCAATCCCCAGCACCAAGCTGAGGCACTGTCTCCCTTGGGACCAGGATAGCGAATGTGGGTTCAGTACAGGCAAGCCGAGGGTAAAATCACTTGCTAAACACCTCAACTTTATGCCAGTGTCATCCAGATTCCTTTCCATCTCAGTTGCAGAAACAGAACATGACAGCTCAGTCCCCCCACTTCACGTTCCATCTGCTTGTCACAGCCAGTCACCACCATTATCAGCACTCTGCTTGATACAGTCAAGGAGACTGTTTAGCTCCCCCTCCCATTGACATTACTCTGCTCCCTAATGGTTCTGAAAGAGTTAACATTGGAGATTGCCTTAAGCTTCACCTCCCCTGACAATGGCACGCCGGTTGGCTGGGGATTAATGCACCTGGTTCAGTGCAGACCAAAATCAACTAGACTCCTCATCATCAGAATAATACTAACTCCATAATGCAACTGCAAACCACCAACGTTGAATAAACATCATCTTGTATTAGTGGTTGTTCCATTGCCAGTGCAAACCAGGACAGGAAAAAGGACAAGTAGTCACAGTTACCACATCCACCACAGTGAGGGAGCTTGTACCTGTCCTTGACGTCAGGAGACACTGAGAGTTGAGTTTCACTTGCAGATGGCTAGTGTCTAGGGGTGGTTCCAAACTCAAGGCCTACTTATGTATCTGCAGTAAACAGTGCAGACAGCTTCCTGAAACTCATTATTGTCTGTGTATGAGGCTGTCTACCTAGTCTTTCTGTTCTGTCCATTTGCAGGATTTCCCCAGATTCTCTCCCTGCTTCCTCCCTCAGTCACTCCAGCTTTACAGAGATGTCCTTACTCCACCAAGCTCTGCCTGGTTACTTGTTGCCTTTCAATATCACCTCACTGTTATTCTGTAATCTAACAAACCTTTGACCATACAGATTCGAACCGAATTCATTTCCTGTAACTGCATGCCACACTGTATCAGAATCTGTAGCAGTTGGGCTGATCACAGAAGGATAATAGAGCGCTTTGGTGAAAAACTGAAACATACCTCAGTGTCCACAGCGTCATTAAAACCACTTCAGCTGCCTCCCTCAAACTGTGGCACAGCAAGGTACAAAACTACTGACAATATTCCAAATTCGGTCTGATCAGAGCCTTATACAGCCTCAGCAGTACGCTTCTGGATTAGTGGTGCTGGAAGAGCACAGCAGTTCAGGCAGCATCCGAGGACAGGCAAAATCGATGTTTTAGGCAAAAGCCCTTAATCAGGAATAAAGGCAGAGAGCCTGAAGGGTGGAGAGATAAGTGAGAGGAGGGTGGGGGTGGGGAGAAAGTAGCATAGAGTACAATGGGTGAGTGGGGGAGGGGATGAAGGTGATAGGTCGGGGGGGGGGGAGAGTGGAGTGAATAGGTGGAAAGGAAGATAGGCAGGTAGGACAGGTCATGGGGACGGTGCTGAGCTGGAAGTTTGGAACTGGGGTGAGGTGGGGGAAGGGGAAATGAGGAAACTGTTGAAGTCCACATGGATGCCCTGGGGTTGAAGTGTTCCGAGGAGGAAGATGAGGCGTTCTTCCTCCAGGCCTCTGGTGGTGAGGGAAAACTTCTTCAAGGCAGGCATCCTTGCAAGAGGATTTGCAGTAGGGTTAAAATCAACCAGGTAAAACCAATAACTGCAGATGCTGGAAACCAGATTCTGGATCAGTGGTGCTGGAAGAGCAGCATCCAAGGAACAGTACACTTCTGCTCTTGTATTCTCACCTTCTTGAAATGAAGGCTCGAACATGTCCAAAGGTTAGGTGAATTGGTCATGTTGAACTGTCCATAGTGTCCAGGGATGTACAGATTAAGTGGATTAGCTGTGATAACTTTAGGGTTATGGGGATGGGGTAGGGCTCTGAGACTGGGTCTGGGTGGGATGTTCTTCGGCGGGTCGGCGTAAACATTTTGGACTGATCAGCTTCTTTCTGCATCTGATTCTATAATTCCAAATATTGCATTTACCTTCCTAACTACCAACTGAACTTGCATGTTAACTTTAAGAGAATCCTAAATTCTCCAGTCCCTTTGTGCTTCAGATTTACAAAGCCTTTCCCCATTGTGAAGATAGTCTATGCCTCTATTCTTCTGACCAAAGTGCATTACCTCATACCTTGTGTTCAGTCTACCAATACTTTGGCCAAATTTCTCGCCCTATTTACATCCTTCTGCAGCCTCTCCACTTTCTCAAAACAATTTGTCTCTCCACCTATCATTGTGACATCTGTAAACTTAGTAACAACGCCCTCAGTTCCTTCATCCAGATCATTAATGTATAACATGGATAGTTGTGGTCCCGCACTGACCCCTGCAAAACTCCACTAGTTCTATACGAGAAGTGTACTGGTGAGGCTGTATAAGGCGGCCATCCTGTAAAAGATCCCTTTTTACCTACTTTCTACCTTTGACCAATCAGCTAATCCTCTATCCATGCCAATACCTTGTCCCAAAAACCTTCGTTTTACTAAGCAGTGTTCTATGTGGTACTTTGACCTTTTCTTTTAGATTAGATTCCCTACAGTGTGGAAACAGACCATTTGGCGCAACCAGTCCACACCGACCCTTCAAAGAGTAGCCCACCCAGACCCATTTCCCTCTGACTCATGCAGCTAGCACTACAGGTAATTTAGCATGGCCAATTCACCAGACTTGCACATCTTTGGACTGTGGGAGGAAACCCACGCAAACACGGGGAGAATGTGCAAACTCCACACAGATAGTCGCCCGAGGCTGGAATCGAACCTGAGACCCTAGCACTGTGAGACAGCAGTGCTAACCACTGAGCCACCGCGGCGCCCATTCTTTTCTTTATTCATTTGCGGGATGTGTGTTGCTGACTGGCCAGCATTTATTGCCCATCCCTAGTTGCTCTTGAGAAGGTGGTGGTGAGCTGCTGCAGTCTACCTGCTGTACCTTGATCCACAATGCCAGTAGGGAGGGGTTTCCATGATGAAGCCACGCTGACTCAGCACTATTTTACCATGCGCTTCCAAGTATACCGCATTCTCATCCTTAATAATGGACTCTAAACTCTTAACAACTGAGGTCAGGCTAACCAGTCTATAGTTTCCTGTCTTCTGCCTCCCATTCCCCTTTTTTAAACAGGGGTATTATATTAGCCATTTTCCAATCTTCTGGGACACTGCCTGACTCCAGTAGTTCCTAAAAGATCACCAAAGTCCACATAGTCTCCTGGGTTAATTCCTTCAGAACCTTGAGTAGTAGTTTGTCTGGTCCAGGTGAGAGAAAGTGAGGTCTGCAGATGCTGGAGATCACAGCTGAAAATGTGTTGCTGGAAAAGCGCAGCAGGTCAGGCAGCATCCAAGGAGCAGGAGAATCGACGTTTCGGGCATAAGCCCTTCTTCAGGAAGGTCCAGGTGACTTATTCACCTTCAGACATTTCAGCTTTCCAGCATTTTCTCCTTAATGATCACCATTACACTCACCTCTGTGCCCTGATTCTCTTGAAATGCTGGTATGTTGCTGGTGTGCTTCTCTTTGAAGACTGATGTGGATTATATATTCAGTTCCTCTGCCATTGCTTTGTTGCCCATTACTACTTCTGCAGACTCATTTCCAGCAGGCCAAGGTCTACTCTTGCCTGTCCCTCACCTTTTAGACATTTAAAAAAACTCTTGCAATCTTCTTTTATATTACTAGCTAGCTTACTCTTTCATCTTTTTTCATTTTTACATACTTCACCTTCTTATTGCCTTTCCATTCACTGTCTGCTGTTAGTTAAAGACTTCCCACTAATCCTCACTATACTGTGTGCCGTATACTTTGCTTTTAAACTGTCCCTGACTTTCTTATTAGTCGTGGTTGCCTCATTCTCCCTTTAAGATGTTTCTTCTTCCTTGGGATGAATTTCTGCTGTGCCTCCCAAATTACCCCCAGAAACACCTGCCATTGCTCTGCTGTCTTCCCTGCTCAGCTCCCCTTCCACTCAACTTTGGCAAGCTTCTCCCTCATGTCTGTTCAATTATATTCAATAGTAATTCCATTACATCTGATTTCAGCTTCTCCCTCTCAAATTGCGGGGGTTGGGGGTGGGGGGTTTACCATTTTAATCCTACCATTTCACTTCTAAGCTCTTTAATCGTGTTCTAGAGTCATGGAGATGTACAACACAGAAACAGACCCTTCAGTCCAACGCGTCCATGCTGACCAGATATCCCAACCCAATCTAGTCTCACCTGCCAGCACCCGGCTCATATCCCTCCAAACCCTTCCTATTCATATACCCATCCAAATGCCTCTTAAATGTTGCAATTGTACAGCCTCCACCACATCCTCTGGCAGCTCATTCCATACACGTACCACCCTCTGTGTGAAAAAGTTGCCCCTTAGGTCTCTTTTATATCTTTCCCCTCTCACCCTAAACCTATGCCCTCTAGTTCTGGACTCCCTGACTCATTTACCTGATCCATGTCCCTCATAATTTTGTAAACTTCTATAAGGTCACCCCTCAGCCTCCGACGCTCCAGGGAAAACAGCCCCAGCCTGTTCAGCTTCTCCCTATAGCTCAAATCCTCCAACCCTGGTAACATCCTTGTAAATCTTTTCTCAACCCTTTCAAGTTTCACAACATCTTTCCGATGGAAAGGAGATCAGAATTGCATGCAATATTCCAAAAGTGGCCTAACCAATGTCCTGTACAGCTGCAACATGACCTCCCAACTCCTGTACTCAATACTCTGACCAATAAAGGAAAGCATACCAAATGCCTTCTTCACTATCCTATCTACCTGCTGCTCTACTTTCAAGGAGTTATGAACCTGCACTCCAAGGTCTCTTTGTTCAGCAACAGTCCCTAGGACCTTACCATGAAGTGTACAAGTCCTGCTAAGATTTGTTTTCCCAAAATGCAGCACCTTGCATTTATCTGAATTAAATTCCATCTGCCACTTCTCTGCCCATTGGCCCATCTGGTCCAGATCCTGTTGTAATCTGCGGTAACCCTCTTCGCTGTCCATTACACCTCCAATTTTGGTGTCATCTGCAAACTTACTAACTGTACCTCTTATGCTCGCATCCAAATCATTTATGTAAATGACAAAAAGTAGAGGACCCAGCACCGATTCTTGTGACATTCCACTGGTCACAGGCCTCCAGTCTGAAAAACAACCCTCCACCACCACCCTCTGTCTTCTACTTTTGAGCCAGTTCTGTATCCAAATGGCTGGCTCCCCCTGTATTCCATGAGATCTAACCTTGCTAACCAGCCTCCCATGGGGAACATTGTCGAATGCCTTACTGAAGTCCATATAGATCACATCCATTGCTCTGACCTCATCAATCCTCTTTGCTACTTCTTCAAAAAACTCAATCAAGTTTGTGAGACATGATTTCCCAAGCACAAAGCCATGTTGACTGTCCCTAATCAGTCCTTGCCATTCCAAATACGTGTACATCCTGTCCCTCAGGATTCCCTCCAACAACTTGCCCACCACTGAGGTCAGAGCTCCCACTCCACCAAGGATATGCAGGTCTTTGGACTCCTCCATCACCAGACCATAGCAACACGACGGTTGGAGGAAGAGCGCCTCATCTTCCGCCTAGGAACTCTCCAACCACAAGGGATGAACTCGGATTTCACCAGTTTCCTCATTTCCCCTCCCCCCACCTTGTCTCAGTCAAATCCCTCGAATTCAGCACCACCTTCCTAACCTGCAATCTTCTTCCTGACCTCTCCGCCACCACCCCACTCTGACCTATCACCCTCACCTTGACCTCTTTCCACCTACTGCATTTCCAACGCCCCTCCCCCAAGTCCCTCCTCCCTACCTTTTATCTTAGCCTGCTGGACACACTTTCCTCATTCCTGAAGAAGGGCTTATGCCCGAAACGTCGATTCTCCTGTTCCCTGGATGCTGCCTGACCTGCTGCGCTGTTCCAGCAACACATTTTAAGCTCTGTTCTCCAGCATCTGCAGAACTCAATTTCACCACTGAGGTCAGGCTCGCCAGTCTATAGTTCCCTAGTTTGTCTTTACCGCCCTTCTTAAACAGTGGCACCACATTTGCCAACCTCCAGTCTTCTGGCACCTCAACTGTGACTATCGATGATACAAATATCTCAGCAAGAGGCCCAGCAATCACATCTCTAGCTTCCCACAGAGTTGTTGGGTGCACCTGATCAGATCCTGGGGATTTATTGTGGGCGGCACGGTGGCACAGTGGTTAGCATTGCTGCCTCACAGCACCAGAAACCTGGGTTCAATTCCTGCCTCAGGCGACTGACTGTGTGGAGTTTGCACGTTCTCCCTGTGTCTGCATGGGTTTCCACCAGGTGATCTGGTTTCCTCCCAAAGTCCAAAAATGTGCAGGTTAGGTGAATTGGCCATGCTAAATTGCCTGTAGTGTATGGTAAAGGGGTAAATGTAGGGGAATGGATCTGGGTGGGTGCGCTTCAGAGGGTTGGTGTGGACCTGTTGGGCTGAAGGGCCTGTTTCCACACTGTAAGTAATCTAATTTATCCACCTTTAACTGTTTCAAGACATCCAGCACTTCCTCCTCTGCAATCTGGACATTTTGCAAAATGTCACCATCTATTTCATATCCTTTTCCACAGTAAATACTGATGCAAAATATTCATTTTGTATCTCCCCCATTTTCTGTGGCTCCACACAAAGGCCACCTTGCTGATCTTTGAAGGGCCCTGTACTCTCCCGAGTTACCCTTTAGTCCTTAATATATTTGTAAAAACCCTTTGGATTCTCCTTAATTCTATTTGCCAAAGCTATCTCATGTCCCCGTTTTGCCCTCCTGATTTCCCTCATAAGTATACTCCTACTTTCTTTATACTCTTCTAAGGATTCACTCGATCTATCCTGTCTACACCTGATGTATGCTTCCTTCTTTTTCTTAACCAAACCTTCAATTTCTTTAGTCTTCCAGCATTCCCTATACCTACCAGCCTTCCCTTTCACCCTGACAGGAATATATTTTCTCTGGATTCTTGTTATCTCATTTCTGAAGGCTTCCCATTTTCCAGCCATCCCTTTACCTGTGAAAATCTGCCTCCAATCAGTCTACGGAAGTACTTGCCTAATACCGTCAAAATTGGCCCAAGAGTAGGTCAAGTTTTGCATACTGATACATCCACATGCTGGATCAGAAAATTGTCCTGTACACACTTAAGAAATTCCTCTCCATCTAAACCTTTAACACTATGGCAGTCCCAGTCGATGTTTGGAAAGTTAAAATCCCCTACCATAACTACCCTATTATTCTTACAGATAGCTGAGATCTTCTTACAAGTTTGTTTCTCAATTTCCCTCTGACTATTGGGGGGGGTCTATAATACAATCCCAATAAGGTGACCATCTCTTTCTTATTTCTCAGTTCCACACAAATAACTTCCCTGGATGTATTTCCGGGAATATCCTCCCTCAGCACAGCTGTAATGCTATCCCTTATCAAAAATGCCACTCCCCCTCCTCTCTTGCCTCCCTTTCTATCCTTCCTGTAGCATTTGTATACTGGAACATGAAGCTGCCAGTCCTGCCCATCCCTGAGCCGTGTTTCTGTAATTGCTGTGGTATCCCAGTCCCATGTTCCTAACCATGCCCTGAGTTCATCTGCCTTCCCTGTTAGGCCCCTTGCATTGAAATAAATGCAGTTTAATTTATTACTCCTTCCTTGTCCCTGCCTGCCCTGATTGTTTGACTCACTTCTGTTCTCAACTGTACCAGTCTCAGATTGATCTCTTTCTTCAATATCTCCCTGGGTCCCCACTCCCCCTCCCCCCCCCACTGCCCCCACCTTACTAGTTTAAATCCTCCTGAGCAGTTCTAGCAAATTTCCCTGCCCGTATATTTGTCCCCTTCTAATTTAGGTGCAATCTGTCCTTCTTATACATTCACCCTTCTTCTCCCATACACCAGCTCCTCAGCCATGCATTCATCTGCTCTATCCTCCTATTCCTGCCCTCACTAGCTCGTAGCACTGGGAGTAATCCAGACATTACTACCCTTGAGGACCCCCTTTTTAAAATTTCTGCCTAACTCTCTGTAATCTCCCTTGAGAATCTCAACCTTTTCCCTTCTTATATCATTGGTTCCAATGTGGACAATGACCTCTTGCTGGCCCCTCTCCCCATGAGAACATTCTGCACCCTCTCTGAGACATCCTTGATCCTGGCACCAGGGAAACAACACACCATTCTGCTTTTTCTCTGCTGGCCACAGAAACGTTTGTCTGTACCTCGGACTAGAGAATCCCCTAACACAATTGATCTGTTGGAAGCCGACATACCTCTCTTTGCATTAGAGCCAGTCTCAATACCAGAAACTTGGCTGTTCCCCTGAGAATCCATCACCCCCTACATTTTCCAAACAGCATACCTGTTTGAAATGGGTATATCCACAAAAGACCCCTGCTCTAGTTGCCTACCTCTCTTACCTTTCCTGGAGTTAACCCATCTATGTGACTGTATCTGAGACTTTCCCCCCTTTCTATAACTGCCATCCATCACATACTGTTGCTGTTGCAAATTCCTCAGCGCTTCTAACTGTCTCTCCAATAGATCCAGTCAATATGATAAGTTTGCATCCAGCAGCATTTATGGCAGTAACCCTTAAACTCTCTTTAAACTCCCACATCTGACAAGAAGTACATATCATTGCAAAGGCCATTTTTGCTCCTTCACAATCTACAGATCCAGAAAATAGCACCGTCTTATTCCTCTACAAAACACCGCCCCAGGTTAAATTAATAATTATGGCTTATATTTTAAGTTTAATCAAGAGACTTATCTCCAAAAACATATAATCAAGAAAGAACCCACTGTACTCACTACTGCAGCCTTTCTATTGGACAATCTTAAAACAATGATTAACTTATCTGATTCTGTGATGTGAACTTCGCTCAAACCAGTTCCTCCAAGATTAGTTGTGAAATTCACTGTTTGTTAATTTTCTCAGACGGACTCTGATGTCCAGCGATACATGAATTCAAAAACAGCAAAGGCAGTAACTGTACAGGTTCTCTCTCTCTCTCTCTCCTGCACTGTCCTCACCATGTGCTTCCTTTGTCTGTTCTTCTCCCTTTTTAAAACTGCTGTTGTTTTGACTTTTTTTCTCCAAAGTTCCAAAACAATGCAACAGCATATAAAACAGTGACAGCAGAAATCATCTCCAACACCTAAAACACCACGAAAAAAGGAGCAGCTCTTACAGCCAGAAAATGTTCCCGTCCTCCATCTTGACCCTCTGCCAATATTTTCTGTGGCTCAGGTGGTAATCTGGAGATTATGACCTTTTTGATTCATCTTTTAAATTTAGCCCCTAGCTGCCCACATTCACTCAGCAGAACCTTGTTCCTCTTTCTACATATATTGTTGGTTTCTATTGGACCACAACACCTGGATCTTTCGCCTCCTATTCCAAGTTCTTCTGCACCCAGATTCAACACCATCTTTGGGACTCTCAATCCTGGCAACAGAGAACAGTGTCTATTCTCCTTTACAATTCCATTTCTCCTTTCTTCCTCCTCTTGAATGGCTCCCTGTACCACGGAGCTATGGTCAGTTTGACCATCCTCCCTACAGCCTCCACTTTCATCCACATAGGGAGCAAGAATCCTAAACCTGTTCAATAATCTCAAGGACTGAGGTTCCTTCTGCACTACCTCCTGGATCCTGCTACTTGCTTCACTGGTCATCACACCCTGCTGTCCCTGGCCACTGGCTAAAATTGAGTTAGTTAATCTAAGGCATGTGACTGCCTCCTGAAACACAGCATCCAGGTAACTCTTGCCTTCCCAGATATGAGTGACTGAGAGTGAAGGTGAGTGTGAGTGACTGTGTTCAAAGTTGTAATGTTTGAAGCTCAAACACCAGCTCATCAACTCTGAACCAGAGTTCCTCAAGCAATCAACACTTGCTGCAGACGTGGTTGCTTTTGAATACAATGGGGTCCACTAGCCCCCACATCACACATGTTCTAATGATCCTCAACTTGTACAGAAAAAAAAATGAAAGACCTGTGGACGCTGTAAATCATAAACAAAAACAGAAACTGCTGGAAAAGCTCAGCTTATCTGGCAGTATCTGTGGAGAGAAATCAGAGTTAACATTTTGGGTCAAGTGACCCTTTTTCAGAACTGACGATAGCTAGGAAAATTTTCAGCAATTTCTGCTTTTGGTCCTTAACTGCACCCTTCCATCATCCACCCTGTTAGGATCCCCAAGATCTTAGAGATCAATAAGATCATCTCTCATTTCTCATTTAAACTCCAGTGGATAGAGACCCAAGCTTTCTAATCTTTCCTCTGAAGATAACCCCTTCATCTAAGAACTCAGTCAATGACCCTTCTCTGAACTGTTTCTACCTTACATATGTCTTTCCACAGATCAGTACTCTCGCACTGTATTTTGGGTCTTACCAAGGCCTGTATAGATGTGCCAAGATTTCCCTGTATTTATACTCCAGTCCCTTTGTAATAAAGGCCAATATTTCAGTTATCTTCTCTATCACTAACTCACGCTGTATGGTGACATATTGTAAGAGTTATACTTGAACATCTAGATTCATACAAATCCTACTCATTTAAACAACCTGCTGCCTTTCTGTCTTCCCATCAAAGGGATCAGTTCACTTTTGCTTACACCATATTCCACCTGCCAGTTAGTGTCCAATATCCCTTCACAGATGCTGTGACTCCCTCTCACAACTTCTTCTCCTGCCTGTACATCTCCGTATTATCAGAATATCTACATACAAAGCACACACACCCTTCCTCTGAGTTACTATAAATGGTTGTAAACAGTTGAGGGCTCACTGCTAGTTCTTGCGAGTTGACAATCTGAAAGTGATCAGCTGTGTGTTTCCTGTTAGTCAGCGATTCTTCTTGCCATGTTAATACATAAGCTTAACACCCAGCGCTCATATCTCACGTAATAATTCATTCCTGACCTGTTAGAGTATCATCGTCATTTCCTGTATTGGCTGGGGATATTCATGAAGACAGAAGTGTCAGGGTTAAAGTGGTACTGGAAAAGCACAGCATGTCAGACAACATCCGAGGAGCAGGAAGATCGATGTTTCGGACAAAAGCCCTTCATCAGGATTATCGATTTTCCTGCTCCTCGGATGCTGCCTGACCTGCTGTGCTTTTCCAGCACCACTCTAAACTTGACTCTGATCGCCAGAATCTGCAGTCCTCATTTTCACCCAAGGACAGGAGTGTGCAGACTGACGAAGGTCTAGGATCGAGTACATATCAAGGAAGTAGTACATAGCACAGTGTGGGATTCATGTCACACAATGGGGTACATGATCCAGGGTGGGGTACATGGGGGTCATGGTGTTTTGGGGTACATGGTGCAGGGTGGTTCATGGTGCAGATGGGCTACAAGCTCAGGATTGAAAATGTGTTGCAGGAAAAGCGCAGCAGGTCAGGCAGCATCCAGGGAACAGGAGAATCGACGTTTCGGGCATAAGCCCTTCTTCAGGAATGAGGAAAGTTTGTCCAGCAGGCTAAGATAAAAGGTAGGGAGGAGGGACTTGGGGGCGGGGCGCGGAAATGTGATAGGTGGAAAGAGGTCAAGGTGAGGGTGATAGGTCAGACTGGGGTGGTGGCGGAGAGGTCGGGAAGAAGATTGCAGGTTAGGAAGGCGGTGCTGAATTTGATGGATTTGACTGAGACAGGGTGGGGGTAGGGGAAATGAGGAAACTGGTGAAATCCGAGTTCATCCCTTGTGGTTGGAGGGTTCCTAGGCGGAAGATGAGGCGTTCTTCCTCCAACCGTCGTTTTGTTGTGGTCTGACGATGGAGGAGTCCAAAGACCTGCATATCCTTGGTGGAGTGGGAGGGGGAATTGACATTTTGAGCTACAGGGTGGTTGGTTTGGTTGGTCCGGGTGTCCCAGAGGTGTTCTCTGAAACGCTCCGCAAGTAGCCGGCCTGTCTCCCCAATATAGAGGAGGCCACATTGGGTGCAGAGGATGCAATAGATGATGTGTGTGGAGGTGCAGGTGAATCTGTGGCGGATATGGAAGTTTCCTTTGGGGCCTTGGAGGGAGGTGAGGGGGGAGGTGTGGGCGCAAGGCCGGGAGTGGAGGTTGGGTTGGTGGGGGGTGTGGATCTGACGAGGGAGTCACGGAGGGAGTGGTCTTTACGGAATGCTGATAGGGGAGGGGAGGGAAATATATCCTTGGTGGTGGGGTCCGTTTGGAGGTAGCGGAAATGACGGCGGATGATGCGCTGTACATGGAGATTGGTGGGGTGGTAGGTGAGGACCAGTGGGGTTCTGTCCTGGTGGCGGTTGGAGGGGCGGGGCTCAAGGGCGGAGGAGCAGGAAGTGAAAGAGATGCGGTGGAGGGCATCGTCGACCACATTGGGGGGGAAATTGCGGTCCTTGAAGAAGGAGGCCATCTGGGTTGTGCGTTTTTGGAACTGGTCCTCCTGGGAGCAGATGCGGCGGAGACGAAGGAATTGGGAGAATGGGATGGCGTTTTTACAGGGGGCAGGATGGGAGGAGGTGTAGTCCAGGTAGCTGTGGGAGTCGGTCGGTTTGTAGTAGATGTCCGTGTTGATTCGGTCGCCTGAGATAGAAATAGAAAGGTCGAGGAAGGGGAGGGAGGAATCTGAGACTGTCCAGGTGAATTTGAGGTCGGGGTGGAAGGTGTTGGTGAAGTGGATGAACTGTTCAACCTCCTCGTGGGAGCACGAGGCGACGCCGATACAGTCATCGATGTAGCGGAGGAAAAGGTGAGGGGTGGGGCCAGAAAAAAACAAGCTGCTGATCCATTACCAAGCTCCTGATCTTTTACCAAGCTCCTGATCTTTTACCAAGCTGCTGATCCTTTACCAAGCTGCTGATCCTTTACCAAGCTGCTGATCCATTACCAAGCTCCTGATCCTTTACCAAGCTCCTGATCTTTTACCAAGCTGCTGATCCATTACCAAGCTCCTGATCCTTTACCAAGCTCCTGATCTTTTACCAAGCTCCTGATCCTTTACCAAGCTGCTGATCCTTTACCAAGCTGCTGATCCTTTACCAAGCTCCTGATCCTTTACCAAGCTCCTGATCTTTTACCAAGCTGCTGATCCTTTACCAAGCTGCTGATCCTTTACCAAGCTCCTGATCCTTTACCAAGCTCCTGATCTTTTACCAAGCTGCTGATCCATTACCAAGCTGCTGATCCTTTACCAAGCTCCTGATCCTTTACCAAGCTGCTGATCCATTACCAAGCTCCTGATCTTTTACCAAGCTGCTGATCCTTTACCAAGCTCCTGATCCATTACCAAGCTCCTGATCCTTTACCAAGCAGCTGATCCATTACCAAGCTGCTGATCCTTTACCAAGCTGCTGATCCTTTACCAAGCTCCTGATCCTTTACCAAGCTGCTGATCCATTACCAAGCTCCTGATCTTTTACCAAGCTGCTGATCCTTTACCAAGCTCCTGATCCATTACCAAGCTCCTGATCCTTTACCAAGCTCCTGATCCATTACCAAGCTGCTGATCCATTACCAAGCAGCTGATCCATTACCAAGCAGCTGATCCTTTACCAAGCTCCTGATCCTTTACCAAGCTGCTGATCCTTTACCAAGCTGCTGATCCATTACCAAGCTCCTGATCCTTTACCAAGCTCCTGATCCATTACCAAGCTGCTGATCCATTACCAAGCAGCTGATCCATTACCAAGCTGCTGATCCTTTACCAAGCTGCTGATCCATTACCAAGCTCCTGATCTTTTACCAAGCTGCTGATCCTTTACCAAGCTCCTGATCCAAACGATGGCTGGAGGAAGAACGCCTCATCTTCCGGCTAGGAACCCTCCAACCACAAGGGATGAACTCGGATTTCACCAGTTTCCTCATTTCCCCTCCCCTCACCCTGTCTCAGTCAAATCCATCAAATTCAGCACCGCCTTCCTAACCTGCAATCTTCTTCCTGACCTCTCCGCCCCCACCCCAGTCTGACCTATCACCCTCACCTTGACCTCTTTCCACCTATCACATTTCCGACGCCCCTCCCCCAAGTCCCTCCTCCCTACCTTTTATCTTAGCCTGCTGGACAAACTTTCCTCATTCCTGAAGAAGGGCTTATGCCCGAAACGTCGATTCTCCTGTTCCCTGGATGCAGCCTGACCTGCTGCGCTTTTCCAGCAACACATTTCCACCTCTGATCTCCAGCATCTGCAGACCTCACTTTCTCCTCAAAGACCCCAGTCTGACCTATCACCCTCACCTTGACCTCTTTCCACCTATCACATTTCCGCACCCCTCCCCCAAGTCCCTCCTCCCTACCTTTTATCTTAGCCTGCTGGACAAACTTTCCTCATTCCTGAAGAAGGGCTTATGCTCGAAACGTCGAAACTCCTGTTCCCTGGATGCTGCCTGACCTGCTGCGCTTTTCCAGCAACACATTTTCAGCTCTGATCTCCAGCATCTACAGCCCTCACTTTCTCCTACAAGTTCAGGATGGCCTCCGAGACCCTTACCACCAAAAGGAACAGCAGACAGGTAATGGATCAGGAGCTTGGTAAAGGATCAGGAGCTTGTTAATGTATCTGGAGCTTGGTAATGGATCAGGAGCTTGTTAATGGATCAGCAGCTTGTTAATGGATCAGCAGCTTGGTAAAGGATCAGCAGCTTGGTAAAGGATCAGCAGCTTGGTAATGGATCAGCAGCTTGGTAAAGGATCAGCTGCTTGGTAAAAGATCAGGAGCTTGGTAATGGATCAGGAACTTGGTAATGGATCAGCAGCTTGGTAATGGATCAGCAGCTTGGTAATGGATCAGGAGCTTGGTAATGGATCAGGAACTTGGTAATGGATCAGCAGCTTGTTAATGTATCTGGAGCTTGGTAATGGATCAGGAGCTTGGTAATGGATCAGCAGCTTGGTAATGGATCAGCAGCTTGGTAAAGGATCAGCAGCTTGGTAATGGATCAGAAGCTTGTTAATGTATCTGGAGCTTGGTAATGGATCAGGAGCTTGGTAAAGGATCAGCAGCTTGGTAAAGGATCAGCAGCTTGGTAAAAGATCAGGAGCTTGGTAATGGATCAGCAGCTTGGTAAAGGATCAGAAGCTTGTTAATGTATCTGGAGCTTGGTAATGGATCAGGAGCTTGGTAAAGGATCAGCAGCTTGGTAAAAGATCAGGAGCTTGGTAATGGATCAGCAGCTTGGTAAAGGATCAGCTGCTTGGTAAAAGATCAGGAGCTTGGTAATGGATCAGCAGCTTGGTAAATTATCAGGAGCTTGGTAATGGATCAGCAGCTTGTTTTTTTTTTGATGTTTATATAGATATTTTAGAAATTTAACATTTTTACAAGTTTACAAAATAAACAAAACTCTCAGATATAAACATTGATATACAATTAGCTCAAATATACAATAGCCAAAATTTAACAAAAAAAAACAAAACAACAACAAAAAAAATTCCGAAAAAAAAGAAAAACAAAACAAACAAAACTCAACTATCTACTAATCTAACCTACAACTATTTAAGTCTCTTACATGCTCGGGATGTGTTAGCATCAGATGTATTAAAACCCGTATTCGTGCGGGATTCCTCCCCCGAGGGGCCCCGGACCAGCCAGGTTTGTAATCTCAATTAAATAAAAGCCCTTGTTAGGATAGCCGAAATATCTGTATTTATGTAATTCAAAAAGGGCTGCCATATTTTATAAAATAATTCGGTCTTTCGGTACACCATATTTGTAAGGAAGTCAAGGGGAATACATTCCATAATTAGTCTGTGCCAATTTGAAAGACCAGGGGGGCCCTCAGCCGCCCAGTTCACCAAAATATTTTTCCTTGCACAGAAAGAAAGAATAGAAAATAGTCTCTTCCCGTACGTGTCCAGGGAGGGAAAGTTCGAAAAGCCCAAGAGGAGAGATACAGGGTCCACTTTAATTTCCGTTCCTAAAATATCTGTCAGGGTACTTGCTACTTTAGTCCAATATCTACGGATCTTATGACAGGTCCATAGGCAATGTACAAGAGTGCCCACCTCTATTTTGCATTTAGGACACATTGGAGATGCTCCTGCCTTAAATTTTGCCAATCGATCCGGTGCTATATGGGCCCTATGAAGCATCTTCAGCTGGATAGCCTGGGTTCTGTTGCAAATAGTAATTCTTCTAGCATTTTCCCAAATATCATTCCACGTTTCTGTAGAGATCTCTAGTCCCAAATCCTGATCCCATGTTTTAAGCAGATTATCCATATCTCCCGATACTTCATCATGTAGTAAATGATAAATAGTACTGTTTGGAAGATCCCCCACTGGTCGTAGGACACTACATTCTCTATCGGATTTATAAAGACTATCTAATAATGTAGTCTTCTTCTGTATATAATCTCGAATTTGGAAGTATCGAAAGAGGTCTCCATTGGGTAATCCGAATTTCTGACGCAGCTGTTTAAAAGACATCAGGACCCTGTCTTTAAATAGATCCCCGAGACATGAGATACCCCTGGATCTCCAGAGTTTAAAAGTGGCATCTGTTAACCCCGGTGGGAATCCCCTTGCTCCACTATCGGTGCATAGGGGGATGTTTTATGTGAATTGCCCTCATTTTGCCGCATTATATTCCAAGCCTTGATTGTATTTAGTATTATAGGGTTTTTACAGTGATCTGTAATAATTTTCCTCTTGTCTGAGAATAAAAGGTTAATAAGTGGGTATTTTACTTGAGAAGCCTCGATGTCCAACCAGATTGATTGTGGATCAGACAAGACCCAAACAGCTATGTAACTTAATAGGGAACTTAACTAATATTTCCTAAAGTCTGGGAAGTCCAATCCACCCCTTGCCTGTGGAAGCTATAGCTTCTTTAGCTTAATGAGGGGCCGCCGATGATTCCAGATAAAGGAACCGATCAGCAGTTTGTTAATGTATCTGAAGCTTGGTAATGGATCAGGAACTTGGTGATGGATCAGGAGCTTGGCGATGGATCAGGAGCTTGGTATAAGGATCAGGAGCTTGGCGATGGATCAGGAGCTTGGTAAAGCATTGGGAGCTTGATAATGGATCAGGAGCTTGGTCAAGGATCAGGAGCTTGCTAATGGATCAGGAACTTGGTGATGGGTCAGGAGCTTGGTAATGGTTCAGCAGCTTGGTAAAGGATCAGAAACTTGGTAAAGGATCAGCAGCTTGGCAATGGATCAGGAGCTTGGTAAAGGATCAGGAGCTTGGTAAAGGATCAGCAGCTTGGCAATGGATCAGGAGCTTGGTAAAGGATCAGGAGCTTGGTAAAGGATCAGCAGCTTGGCAATGGATCAGGAGCTTGGTAATGGATCAGGAGCTTGGTAATGGATCAGCAGCTTGGTAATGGATCAGCAGCTTGGTAAAGGATCAGCAGCTTGGCAATGGATCAGGAGCTTGGAAAAGGATCAGGAGCTTGGTAAAGGATCAGAAGCTTGGTAATGGATCAGCAGCTTGGTAATGGATCAGCAGCTTGGTAAAGTATCAGGAGCTTGGTAATGGATCAGCAGCTTGTTTTTTTTTGATGTTTATATAGATATATTTATTAGAAATTTAACATTTTTACAAGTTTACAAAATAAACAAAACTCTCAGATATAAACATTGATATACAATTAGCTCAAATATACAATAGCCAAAATTTAACAAAAAAAAACAAAACAACAACAAAAAAAAATTCTGAAAAAAAAGAAAAACAAAACAAACAAAACTCAACTATCTACTAATCTAGATTCTGGATCAGTGGTGCTGGAAGAGCACAGCAAACCCACCGACTCCCACAGCTACCTGGATTACACCTCTTCCCACCCTTCCTCTTGCAAAAATGCCATCCCGTATTCCCAATTCCTCCGCCTCCGCCGTATCTGCTCCCAGGAGGAGCGGTTCCACCACAGAACACACCAGATGGCCTCCTTCTTTAGAGACCGCAATTTCCCTTCCCACGTGGTTAAAGATGCCCTGCAACGCATCTCATCCACATCCCGCACCTCCGCCCTCAGACCCAACCCCTCCAACCGCAACAAGGACAGAACGCCCCTGGTGCTCACCTTCCACCCTACCAACCTTCGCATAAACCAAATCATCCGCCGACATTTCCGCCACCTCCAAACAGACCCCACCACCAGGGATATATTTCCCTCCCCACCCCTTTCCGCCTTCCGCAAAGACCGTTCCCTCCGTGACTACCTGGTCAGGTCCACGCCCCCCTACGACCCACCCTCCCATCCTGGCACTTTCCCCTGCCACCGCAGGAACTGTAAAACCTGCGCCCACACCTCCTCCCTCACCTCTATCCAAGGCCCCAAAGGAGCTTTCCACATCCATCAAAATTTTACCTGCACATCCACTAATATCATCTATTGTATCCGTTGCTCCCGATGCGGTCTCCTCTACATTGGGGAGACTGGGCGCCTCCTAGCAGAGCGCTTTAGGGAACATCTCAGAGACACCCGCATCAATCAACCAAATCGCCCAGTGGCTCAACATTTCAACTCCCCCTCCCACTCTGCCGAGGATATGGAGGTGCTGGGCCTCCTCCACCGCCGCTCCCTCACCACCAGACGCCTGGAGGAAGAACGCCTCATCTTCCGCCTCGGAACACTTCAACCCCAGGGCATCAATGTGGATTTCAACAGTTTCCTAATTTCCCCTTCCCCCACCTCATCCTAGCTTCTAACCTCCAGCAACTCGATCCCCTGACCTGTCCGGACTTGTCCGACCTGCCCAGCTCCTTTTCCACCTATCCACTCCACCCTCTCCTCCCTGACCTATCACGTTCATCTCCTTCCCCACTGACCTATTGTACTCTATGCCACTCTCTCCCCACCCCCACCCTCCTCTAGCTTATCTCTCCACGCTTCAGGCTCTCTGCCTTTATTCCTGATGAAGGGCATTTGCCCGAAACGTCGATTTTGCCTGTCCTCGGATGCTGCCTGAATTGCTGTGCTCTTCCAGCACCACTGATCCAGAATCTGGTTTCCAGCATCTGCAGTCATTGTTTTTACCTCGTTTTTATCTACTAATCTAACCTACAACTAACCAGAGTGTATATTTAAGTCTCTTACATGCTCGGGATGTGTTAGCATCAGATGTATTAAAACCCGTATTCGTGCGGGATTCCTCCCCCGAGGGGCCCCGGACCAGCCAGGTTTGTAATCTCAATTAAATAAAAGCCCTTGTTAGGATAGCCGAAATATCTGTATTTATGTAATTCAAAAAGGGCTGCCATATTTTATAAAATAATTCGGTCTTTCGGTACACCATATTTGTAAGGAAGTCAAGGGGAATACATTCCATAATTAGTCTGTGCCAATTTGAAAGACCAGGGGGGCCCTCAGCCGCCCAGTTCACCAAAATATTTTTCCTTGCAAAGAAAGAAAGAATAGAAAATAGTCTCTTCCCGTACGTGTCCAGGGAGGGAAAGTTCGAAAAGCCCAAGAGGAGAGATACAGGGTCCACTTTAATTTCCGTTCCTAAAATTTCTGTCAGGGTACTTGCTACTTTAGTCCAATATCTACGGATCTTATGACAGGTCCATAGGCAATGTACAAGAGTGCCCACCTCTATTTTGCATTTAGGACACATTGGAGATGCTCCTGCCGTAAAGTTTGCCAATGGTAATGGATCAGGAGCTTGGTAAAGGATCAGAAGCTTGGTAAAGGATCAGGAGCTTGATAATGTATCTGGAGCTTGGTAAAGGATCAGGAGCTTGGTAAAGGATCAGGAGCTTGGTAAAAGATCAGGAGCTTGGTAATGGATTAGCAGCTTGCTAAAGGATCAGCAGCTTGGTAATGGATCAGGAGCTTGGTAATGGATCAGGAGCTTGGCAAAGGATCAGGAGATGGGTAATCGATCAGCAGCTTGGTGATGGATCAGCAGTTTGGCAATAGATCAGGAGCTTGGTAATGGATCAGGAGCTTGGCAATGGATCAGGAGCTTGGTAAAGGATCAGGAGATGGGTAATCGATCAGCAGCTTGGTGATGGATCAGCAGTTTGGCAATAGATCAGGAGCTTGGTAATGGATCAGGAGTTTGGTAAAGGATCAGGACCTTGTTAAAGGATCAGGAGCTTGGTAATGGATCAGGGGATTGGTAATGGATCAGGACCTTGGTAAAGGATCAGGTGTTTGCTAAAGATTCAGGCGCTTGGTAATGGATCAGGAGCTTGGCAAAGGATCAGGAGCTTGGTAAAGGATCAGGAGCTGGTTAATGTATCTGGAGCTTAGTATAAGATCAGGAGCTTGGTAATGGATCAGCAGCTTGGAAAAGGATCAGCTGCTTGGTAATGGATCAGCAGCTTGGCAAAGTATCAGGAGATTGTTAATGGATCAGGAGCTTGGCAATGGATCAGGGGATTAGTAAAGGATCAGGAGCTTGGTAAAGGATCAGGAGCTTGTTAATGGATCAGGAGCTTGGTAAAGAATCAGGAGCTTGGTAATGGATCAGCAGCTTGGTAATGGATCAGGAGCTTTGTAATGGATCAAGAGCTGGGTCAAGGATCAGCAGCTTGATAATGGATCAGGAACTTGGTGATGGGTCAGGAGCGTGGTAAAGGATCTGCAGCTTGGCAATGGATCAGGAGCTTGGTAATGGATCAAGAGCTTGGTAAAGGATCAGAAGCTTGGTAATGGATCAGGAGCTTGGTAATGGATCAGCAGCTTGGTAACAGATCAGGAGTTTGGTAATGGATCAAGAGCTTGGTAAAGGATCAGAAGCTTGGTAATGGATCAGCAGCTTGGTAAAGGATCAGAAGCTTGGTAATGGATCAGCAGTTTGGTAAAGGATCAGAAGCTTGGTAATGGATCAGCAGTTTGGTAAAGGATCAGCTGCTTGGTAATGGATCAGCAGCTTGGTAAAGTATCAGGAGCTTGGTAAAGGATCAGCAGCTTGGTAAAGGATGAGCAGCTTGGTAATGGATCAGGTGCTTGGTAATTGATCAGGAGCTTGGTAAAGGATCAGGAGATGGGTAATCGATCAGCAGCTTGGTGATGGATCAGCAGTTTGGCAATAGATCAGGAGCTTGGTAATGGATCAGGAGTTTGGTAATGGATCAGGTGCTTGGTAATGGATCAGGAGCTTGGTAATGGATCAGGTGCTTGGTAATTGATCAGGAACTTGGCAACGGTTCAGGAGATTGTTAATGGATCAGGAGCTTGGCAATGGATCAGGAGCTTGGTAAAGGATCAGGAGATGGGTAATCGATCAGCAGCTTGGTGATGGATCAGCAGTTTGGCAATGGATCAGGAGCTTGGTAATGGATCAGGAGCTTGGTAAAGGATCAGGAGCTTGTTAATGCATCAGGAGCTTGGTAATGGATCACGAGCTTGGTAAAGGCTCAGGAGCTTGGTAAAGGATAAGCAGCTTGGTAATGGATCAGGGGATTGGTAATGGATCAGAACCTTGGTAATGGATCAGGTGTTTGCTAAAGGTTCAGGCGCTTGGTAATGGATCAGGAGCTTGGTAATGGATCAGGAGCTTGGTCAAGGATCAGCAGCTTGATAATGGATCAGGAACTTTGTAATGGATCAAGAGCTGGGTCAAGGATCAGCAGCTTGATAATGGATCAGGAGCTTTGTAATGGATCAAGAGCTGGGTCAAGGATCAGCAGCTTGATAATGGATCAGGAACTTGGTGATGGGTCAGGAGCGTGGTAATGGATCAGCAGCTTGGTAAAGGATCAGCAGCTTGGTAATGGATCAGCAGCTTGGTAATGGATCAGGAGCTTGTTAATGTATCAGGAGCTTGATAATGGATCAGGAGCTTGGTAAAGGATCAGGTGCTTGGTAATGGATCATGAACTTGGTGATGGGTCAGGAGCTTGGTAATGGATCAGCAGCTTGTTAATGTATCAGGAGCTTGGTAATGGATCAGCAGCTTGGTAATGGATCAGGAACTTGGCAATGGTTCAGGAGATTGTTAATGGATCAGGAGCTTGGCAATGGATCAGGAGCTTGGTAAAGGATCAGGAGATGGGTAATCGATCAGCAGCTTGGTGATGGATCAGCAGTTTGGTAATGGATCAGGAGCTTGGTAATGGATCAGCAGCTTGTTAATGGATCAGGAGCTTGGTAATGGATCAGGAGCTTGGTAATGGATCAGGAGTTTGGTAAAGGATCAGGAGCTTGGTAAAGGATCAGGAACTTGTTAATGCATCAGGAGCTTGGTAAAGGATCAGGAACTTGGTAATGGATCAGCAGCTTGGTAATGGATCAGGAGCTTGGTAAAGAATCAGCCGCTTGGTAAAGGTCAGGAGCTTGGTAATGGATCAGGAGCTTGGTAAAGGATAAGCAGCTTGGTAATGGATCAGGGAATTGGTAATGGATCAGAACCTTGGTAATGGATCAGGTGTTTGGTAATGTATCAGGAGCTTGGTAATGGATCATCAGCTTGGTAAAGGTTCAGGAGCTTGGTAATGGATCAGGGGTTTGGTAATGGATCAGGAGTTTGTAAAAGGATCAGGAACTTGGTAATGGATCAGCAGCTTGGTAATGGATCAGGAGCTTGTTAATGGATCAGAAGCTTGTTAATGGATCAGGAACTTGGTAATGGATCAGGAACTTGTTAATGTATCTGGAGCTTGGTAATGGATCAGCAGCTTGGTAAAGGATCAGGAGCTTGTTAATGTATCTGGAGCTTGGTAATGGATCATGAACTTGGTAATGGATCAGGAACTTGTTAATGTATCTGGAGCTTGGTAATGGATCAGCAGCTTGGTAAAGGATCAGGAGCTTGTTAATGTATCTGGAGCTTGGTAATGGATCAGGAACTTGGTAATGGATCAGGAACTTGTTAATGTATCTGGAGCTTGGTAATGGATCAGCAGCTTGTTAATGGATCAGGAGCTTGGTAATGGATCAGGAGCTTGGTAAAGGATCAGGAGCTTGGTAAAGGATTAGGAGCTTGTTAATGGATCAAGAGCATGGTAAAGGATCAGGAGCTTGTT
Organism: Chiloscyllium plagiosum; assembly: GCF_037043375.1. Classification (NCBI taxonomy): domain Eukaryota; kingdom Metazoa; phylum Chordata; class Chondrichthyes; order Orectolobiformes; family Hemiscylliidae; genus Chiloscyllium; species Chiloscyllium plagiosum. The sequence continues at coordinate 81,001,875 of NW_028270155.1, forward strand.
AATGCATCAGGAGCTTGGTAAAGGATCAGGAACTTGGTAATGGAGCAGCAGCTTGTTAATGGATCAGGAGCTTGGTAATGGATCAGGAGCTTGGTAAAGGATCAGGAGCTTGGTAAAGGATTAGGAGCTTGTTAATGGATCAAGAGCATGGTAAAGGATCAGGAGCTTGTTAATGCATCAGGAGCTTGGTAATGGATCAGGAGCTTGGCAATGTATCAGGAGCTTGGTAATGGATCATCCGCTTGGTAAAGGTCAGGAGCTTGGTAATGGATCACGAGCTTGGTAAAGGCTCAGGAGCTTGGTAAAGGATAAGCAGCTTGGTAATGGATCAGGGGATTGGTAATGGATCAGAACCTTGGTAAAGAATCATCAGCGAAGTAAAGGATCAGGGGCTTGGTAATGGATCAGGAGCTTGTTAATGTATCTGGAGCTTGGTAATGGATCAAGAGCTTGGTAATGTATCTGGATCTTGGTAATGGATCAGCAGCTTGGTAAAGGATCAGGAGCTTGTTAATGTATCTGGAGCTTGGTAATGAATAGGAGCTTGGTAATGGATCAGGAACTTGTTAATGGATCTGGAGATTGGTAATGGATCAGCAGCTTGGTAATGGATCACGAGCTTGGTAAAGGATCAGCAGCTTGGTAATGGATCAGGAGCTTGGCAATGTATCAGGAGCTTGGTAAAGAATCATCAGCTTGGTAAAGGATCAGGAGCTTGTTAATGGATCAGGAGCTTGGTCAAGGATCAGCAGCTTGGTAATGGATCATGAACTTGGTGATGGGTCAGGAGCTTGGTAATGGATCAGCAGCTTGGTAAAGGATCAGCAGCTTGGCAATGGATCAGGAGATTGGAAAAGGATCAGGAGCAAGGTAATGGATCAAGAGCTTGGTAATGGATCAGGAGCTTGGTAATGGATCAGGAGCTTGTTAATGTATCTGGAGCTTGGTAATGGATCAGCAGCTTGGTAATGGATCAGGAGCTTGGTAATGGATCAGCAGCTTGTTAATGGATCTGGAGCTTGGTAAAGGATCAGGAGCTTGTTAATGCATCAGGAGCTTGGTAAAGGATCAGGAACTTGGTAATGGATCAGCAGCTTGGTAATGGATCAGGAGCTTGGTAAAGAATCAGCCGCTTGGTAAAGGTCAGGAGCTTGGTAATGGATCAGGAGCTTGGTAATGGATCAGGAGCTTGGTAAAGAATCAGCCGCTTGGTAAAGGATCAGGAACTTGGTAATGGATCAGCAGCTTGGTAATGGATCAGGAGCTTGGTAAAGAATCAGCCGCTTGGTAAAGGATAAGCAGCTTGGTAATGGATCAGGGAATTGGTAATGGATCAGGAGTTTGTAAAAGGATCAGGTACTTGGTAATGGATCAGCAGCTTGGTAATGGATCAGGAGCTTGGCAATGTATCAGGAGCTTGGTAAAGAATCATCAGCTTGGTAAAGGTTCAGGAGCTTGGTAATGGATCAGGGGTTTGGTAATGGATCAGGAGTTTGTAAAAGGATCAGGAACTTGGTAATGGATCAGCAGCTTGGTAATGGATCAGGAGCTTGGCAATGTATCAGGAGCTTGGTAAAGAATCATCAGCTTGGTAAAGGATCAGGAGCTTGTTAATGGATCAGAAGCTTGTTAATGTATCTGGAGCTTGGTAATGGATCAGCAGCTTGGTAATGGATCAGGAACTTGTTAATGTATCTGGAGCTTGGTAATGGATCAGCAGCTTGGTAAAGGATCAGGAGCTTGTTAATGTATCTGGAGCTTGGTAATGGATCAGGAACTTGGTAATGGATCAGGAACTTGTTAATGTATCTGGAGCTTGGTAATGGATCAGCAGCTTGGTAAAGGATCAGGAGCTTGTTAATGTATCTGGAGCTTGGTAATGGATCAGGAACTTGGTAATGGATCAGGAACTTGTTAATGTATCTGGAGCTTGGTAATGGATCAGCAGCTTGGTAATGGATCATGAGCTTGGTAAAGGATCAGCAGCTTGGTAAAGGATCAGGAGCTTGGTAATGGATCAGGTGCTTGGTAAAGGATCAGGAGCTTGGTATAGGATCAGCAGCTTGGTAATGGATCAGGGGATTGTTAATGGATCAGGAGCTTGGTAATGGATCAGCAGCTTGGTAAAGGATCAGGGGATTGGTAATGGATCAGGAGCTTGGTAATGGATCAGGAGCTTGTTAATGGATCAAGAGCATGGTAAAGGATCAGGAGCTTGGTAATGGATCAGGAGCTTGTTAATGGATCAAGAGCATGGTAAAGGATCAGGAGCTTGTTAATGCATCAGGAGCTTGGTAAAGGATCAGGAACTTGGTAACGGATCAGCAGCTTGGTAAAGGATCAGGAGCTTGGTAATGGATCAGGTGCTTGGTATAGGATCAGGAGCTTGGTAAAGGATCAGCAGCTTGGTAATGGATCAGGAGCTTGTTAATGTATCTGGAGCTTGGTAATGGATCAGGGGATTGGTAATGGATCAGGAGTTTAGTAAAGGATCAGGAGCTTGGTAAAGGGTCAGGAGCTTGATAAAGGATCAGGAGCTTAGTAATGGATCAGGAGCATGGGAAAGGATCAGGTGCTTGGGAATGCATCAGAAGCTTGGTAAAGGATCAGGAACTTGGTAACGGATCAGCAGCTTGGTAATGGATCAGGAGCTTGGCAATGTATCAGGAGCTTGTTAAAGAATCATCAGCTTGGTAAAGGATCAGGAGCTTGTTAATGTATCTGGAGTTTGGTAATGGATCAGGAGCTTGGTAATGGATCAGGAACTTGTTAATGGATCAGGAGCTTGGTAAAGGATCAGGAGCTTGGTAATGGATCAGCAGCTTGGTGATGGATCAGGAACTTGGTGATAGATTAGGTACTTGGTAATGGATCAGGAGCTTGGTAAAGGATCAGGAGCTTGGTAATGGATCAGCAGCTTGTTAATGTATCTGGAGCTTGGTAATGGATCAGGAACTTGGTGATAGATTAGGAGCTTGGTAAAGCATTGGGAGCTTGGTAAAGTATAAGGAGCTTGATAATGGATCAAGAGCTTGGTCAAGGATCAGCAGCTTGGTAAAGGATCAGGAACTTGGTGATGGGTCAGGAGCTTGGTAATGGATCAGCAGCTTGGTAAAGGATCAGGAGCTTGGTAATGGATCAGGTGCTTGGTATAGGATCAGGAGCTTGGTAAAGGATCAGCAGCTTGGTAATGGATCAGGAGCTTGTTAATGTATCTGGAGCTTGGTAATGGATCAGGGGATTGGTAATGGATCAGGAGTTTAGTAAAGGATCAGGAGCTTGGTAAAGGGTCAGGAGCTTGATAAAGGATCAGGAGCTTAGTAATGGATCAGGAGCATGGGAAAGGATCAGGTGCTTGGGAATGCATCAGAAGCTTGGTAAAGGATCAGGAACTTGGTAACGGATCAGCAGCTTGGTAATGGATCAGGAGCTTGGCAATGTATCAGGAGCTTGTTAAAGAATCATCAGCTTGGTAAAGGATCAGGAGCTTGTTAATGTATCTGGAGTTTGGTAATGGATCAGGAGCTTGGTAATGGATCAGGAACTTGTTAATGGATCAGGAGCTTGGTAAAGGATCAGGAGCTTGGTAATGGATCAGCAGCTTGGTGATGGATCAGGAACTTGGTGATAGATTAGGTACTTGGTAATGGATCAGGAGCTTGGTAAAGGATCAGGAGCTTGGTAATGGATCAGCAGCTTGTTAATGTATCTGGAGCTTGGTAATGGATCAGGAACTTGGTGATAGATTAGGAGCTTGGTAAAGCATTGGGAGCTTGGTAAAGTATAAGGAGATTGATAATGGATCAAGAGCTTGGTCAAGGATCAGCAGCTTGGTAAAGGATCAGGAACTTGGTGATGGGTCAGGAGCTTGGTAATGGATCAGCAGCTTGGTAAAGGATCAGCAGCTGGGTAATGGATCAGGAGCTTGGAAAAGGATCCGGAGCTTGGAAATGGATCAGGAGCTTGGAAAAGGATCAGGAACTTGGTAAAGGATCGGGCGCTTGTCATTGGATCAGGAGCTTGGTAATGGATCAGGAGCTTGGTAAAGGATCAGGAGCTTGGTAAAGGATAAGCAGCTTGGTAATGGATCAGGGGATTGGTAATGGATCAGAACCTTGGTAATGGATCAGGTGTTTGCTAAAGGTTCAGGAGCTTGGTAATGGATCAGGAGCTTGGTAAAGGATCAGGAACTTGGTCAAGGATCAGCAGCTTGGTAATGGATCAGGAGCTTGGCAATGTATCAGGAGCATGGGAAAGGATCAGCAGCTTGGTAATGGATCAGGAGCTTGTTAATGTATCTGGAGCTTGGTAAAGGATCAGGTGCTTGGTCAAGGATCAGCAGCTTGGCAATGGATCAGGAGATTGGAAAAGGATCAGGAGCAAGGTAATGGATCAAGAGCTTGGTAATGGATCATGAACTTGGTGATGGGTCAGGAGCTTGGTAAAGGATCAGCAGCTTGGCAATGGATCAGGAGATTGGAAAAGGATCAGGAGCAAGGTAATGGATCAAGAGCTTGGTAATGGATCAGGAGCTTGGTAAAGGATCAGGAGCTTGGTAATGGATCTGGAGCTTGGTAATGGATCAGGAGCTTGGTAATGGATCAGGAACTTGTTAATGTATCTGGAGCTTGGTAATGGATCAGCAGCTTGGTAAAGGATCAGGAGCTTGGTAATGGATCAGGAGCTTGGTAATGGATCAGCAGCTTGGTAATGGATCAGGAGCTTGTTAATGGATCAGGAGCTTGTTAATGCATCTGGAGCTTGGTAATGGATCAGGAGCTTGGTAATGGATCAGGAACTTGTTAATGTATCTGGAGCTTGGTAATGGATCAGCAGCTTGGTAAAGGATCAGGAGCTTGGTAAAGGATCAGGAGCTTGATAAAGAATCAGCAGCTTGGTAAAGGATCAGCAGCTTGGTAAAGGATCAGGAGCTTGTTAATGCATCTGGAGCTTGGTAATGGCTGAGCAGCTTGGTAATGGATTAGGAGCTTGGTAAAGGATCAGGAGCTTGTTAATGTATCTGGAGCTTGGTAATGAATAGGAGCTTGGTAATGGATCAGGAACTTGTTAATGGATCTGGAGATTGGTAATGGATCAGCAGCTTGGTAATGGATCACGAGCTTGGTAAAGGATCAGCAGCTTGGTAATGGATCAGGAGCTTGGCAATGTATCAGGAGCTTGGTAAAGAATCATCAGCTTGGTAAAGGATCAGGAGCTTGTTAATGGATCAGGAGCTTGGTCAAGGATCAGCAGCTTGGTAATGGATCATGAACTTGGTGATGGGTCAGGAGCTTGGTAATGGATCAGCAGCTTGGTAAAGGATCAGCAGCTTGGCAATGGATCAGGAGATTGGAAAAGGATCAGGAGCAAGGTAATGGATCAAGAGCTTGGTAATGGATCAGGAGCTTGTTAATGGATCAGCAGTTTGGTAAAGGATTAGCTGCTTGGAAATGGATCAGCAGCTTGGTGATTGATCAGCAGCTTGGTAATGGATCAGGAACTTGGCAATGGTTCAGGAGATTGTTAATGGATCAGGAGCTTGGCAATGGATCAGGAGCTTGGTAAAGGATCAGGAGATGGGTAATCGATCAGCAGCTTGGTGATGGATCAGCAGTTTGGTAATGGATCAGGAGCTTGGTAATGGATCAGGAGCTTGGTAATGGATCAGGAGTTTGGTAAAGGATCAGGAGCTTGGTAAAGGATCAGGAGTTTGTTAATGGATCAAGAGCATGGTAAAGGATCAGGAGCTTGTTAATGCATCAGGAGCTTGGTAAAGGATCAGGAACTTGGTAATGGATCAGCAGCTTGGTAATGGATCAGGAGCTTGGTAAAGAATCATCCGCTTGGTAAAGGTCAGGAGCTTGGTAATGGATCAGGAGCTTGGTAAAGGATAAGCAGCTTGGTAATGGATCAGGGAATTGGTAATGGATCAGAACCTTGGTAATGGATCAGGTGTTTGGTAATGGATCAGGAGTTTGTAAAAGGATCAGGAACTTGGTAATGGATCAGCAGCTTGGTAATGGATCAGGAGCTTGGCAATGTATCAGGAGCTTGGTAAAGAATCATCAGCTTGGTAAAGGTTCAGGAGCTTGGTAATGGATCAGGGGTTTGGTAATGGATCAGGAGTTTGTAAAAGGATCAGGAACTTGGTAATGGATCAGCAGCTTGGTAATGGATCAGGAGCTTGGCAATGTATCAGGAGCTTGGTAAAGAATCATCAGCTTGGTAAAGGTTCAGGAGCTTGGTAATGGATCAGGGGTTTGGTAATGGATCAGGAGTTTGTAAAACGATCAGGAACTTGGTAATGGATCAGCAGCTTGGTAATGGATCAGGAGCTTGGCAATGTATCAGGAGCTTGGTAAAGAATCATCAGCTTGGTAAAGGATCAGGAGCTTGTTAATGTATCTGGAGTTTGGTAATGGATCAGGAGCTTGGTAATGGATCAGCAGCTTGGTAAAGGATCAGGAGCTTGGTAAAGGATCAGGAGTTTGGTAATGGATCAGGAGCTTGGTAAAGGATCAGGAGCTTGGTAATGGATCAGGAGCTTGGTAAAGGATCAGGAGCTTGGTAATGGATCAGGAGCTTGGTAATGGATCAGGAGCTTGGTAAAGGATCAGGAGCTTGGTAATGGATCAGGAGCTTGGTAAAGGATCAGGAGCTTGGTAATGGATCAGGAGCTTGGTAATGGATCAGGAGCTTGGTAAAGGATCAGGAGCTTGGTAATGGATCAGGAGCTTGGTAAAGGATCAGGAGCTTGGTAATGGATCAGGAGCTTGGTAAAGGATCAGGAGCTTGGTAATGGATCAGCAGCTTGTTAATGTATCTGGAGCTTGGTAATGGATCAGGAACTTGGTGATAGATTAGGTACTTGGTAATGGATCAGGAGCTTGGCGATGGATTAGGAGCTTGGTAAAGCATCAGGAGCTTGATAATGGATCAAGAGCTTGGTCAAGGATCAGCAGCTTGGTAAAGGATCAGGAACTTGGTAAAGGATCCGGAGCTTGGAAATGGATCAGGAGCTTGGAAAAGGATCAGGAACTTGGTAAAGGATCGGGCGCTTGTCATTGGATCAGGAGCTTGGTAATGGATCAGGAGCTTGGTAAAGGATCAGGAGCTTGGTAATGGATCAGGGGATTGGTAATGGATCAGAACCTTGGTAATGGATCAGGTGTTTGCTAAAGGTTCAGGAGCTTGGTAATGGATCAGGAGCTTGGTAAAGGATCAGGAACTTGGTAATGGATCAGCAGCTTGGTAATGGATCAGGAGCTTGGCAATGTATCAGGAGCTTGGTAAAGAATCATCAGCTTGGTAAAGGATCAGGAGCTTGGTAATGGATCAGGGGTTTGGTAATGGATCAGGAGTTTGTAAAAGGATCAGGAACTTGGTAATGGATCAGCAGCTTGGTAATGGATCAGGAGCTTGGCAATGTATCAGGAGCTTGGTAAAGAATCATCAGCTTGGTAAAGGTTCAGGAGCTTGGTAATGGATCAGGGGTTTGGTAATGGATCAGGAGTTTGTAAAACGATCAGGAACTTGGTAATGGATCAGCAGCTTGGTAATGGATCAGGAGCTTGGCAATGTATCAGGAGCTTGGTAAAGAATCATCAGCTTGGTAAAGGATCAGGAGCTTGTTAATGTATCTGGAGTTTGGTAATGGATCAGGAGCTTGGTAATGGATCAGCAGCTTGGTAAAGGATCAGGAGCTTGGTAAAGGATCAGGAGTTTGGTAATGGATCAGGAGCTTGGTAAAGGATCAGGAGCTTGGTAATGGATCAGGAGCTTGGTAAAGGATCAGGAGCTTGGTAATGGATCAGGAGCTTGGTAATGGATCAGGAGCTTGGTAAAGGATCAGGAGCTTGGTAATGGATCAGGAGCTTGGTAAAGGATCAGGAGCTTGGTAATGGATCAGGAGCTTGGTAATGGATCAGGAGCTTGGTAAAGGATCAGGAGCTTGGTAATGGATCAGGAGCTTGGTAAAGGATCAGGAGCTTGGTAATGGATCAGGAGCTTGGTAAAGGATCAGGAGCTTGGTAATGGATCAGCAGCTTGTTAATGTATCTGGAGCTTGGTAATGGATCAGGAACTTGGTGATAGATTAGGTACTTGGTAATGGATCAGGAGCTTGGCGATGGATTAGGAGCTTGGTAAAGCATCAGGAGCTTGATAATGGATCAAGAGCTTGGTCAAGGATCAGCAGCTTGGTAAAGGATCAGGAACTTGGTAAAGGATCAGCAGCTGGGTAATGGATCAGGAGCTTGGAAAAGGATCCGGAGCTTGGAAATGGATCAGGAGCTTGGAAAAGGATCAGGAACTTGGTAAAGGATCGGGCGCTTGTCATTGGATCAGGAGCTTGGTAATGGATCAGGAGCTTGGTAAAGGATCAGGAGCTTGGTAATGGATCAGGGGATTGGTAATGGATCAGAACCTTGGTAATGGATCAGGTGTTTGCTAAAGGTTCAGGAGCTTGGTAATGGATCAGGAGCTTGGTAAAGGATCAGGAACTTGGTAATGGATCAGCAGCTTGGTAATGGATCAGGAGCTTGGCAATGTATCAGGAGCTTGGTAAAGAATCATCAGCTTGGTAAAGGATCAGGAGCTTGGTAATGGCTCAGGAGCTTGGTAAAGAATCATCAGCTTGGTAAAGGATCAGGAGCTTGTTAATGTACGGGCGGCACGGTGGCACAGTGGTTAGCACTGCTGCCTCGCAGCGCCAGAGACCCGGGTTCAATTCCCGCCTCAGGTGAATAACTGTGGGGAGTTTGCACGTTGTCCCCGTGTCTGCGTGGGTTTCCTCCGGGTGCTCCGGTTTCCTCCCACAGTCCAAAGATGCGCAAGTCAGGTGAATTGGCCATGCTAAATTGCCTGTAGTGTTAGGTAAGGGGGAAATGTAGGGGTATGGGTGGGTTGCGCTTCGGCGGGGCAGTGTGGACTTGTTGGGCCGAAGTGCCTGTTTCCACACTGTAAGTAATCTAAAGTAATCTAATCGAATCTATCTGGAGCTTGGTAATGGATCAAGAGCTTGGTAATGGATCAAGAGCTTGGTAATGGATCAGGAGCTTGGTAATGTATCTGCAGCTTGGTAATGGATCAGCAGCTTGGTAAAGGATCAGGAACTTGTTAATGTATCTGGAGCTTGGTAATGGATCAGCAGCTTGGTAATGGATCAGGAACTTGTTAATGTATCTGGAGCTTGGTAATGGATCAGCAGCTTGGTAATGGATCACGAGCTTGGAAAAGGATCAGGAGCTTGGAAAAGGATCAGGAGCATGGTAAAGGATCGGGCGCTTGTCATTGGATCAGGAGCTTTGTAATGGATCAGGAGCTTGGTAATGGATCAGGAGCTTGTTAATGAATCAGGAGCTTGTTAGTGAATCAGGAGCTTGGTAAAGAATCAGCAGCTAGGTAAAGGATCAGGAGCTTGTTAATGTATCTGGAGCTTGGTAATGGATCAGCAGCTTGGTAAAGGATCAGGAGATTGTTAATGTATCTGGAGCTTGGCAATGGATCAGGAGCTTGGTAATGGATCAGGAACTTGTTAATGTATCTGGAGCTTGGTAATGGATCAGCAGCTTGGTAATGGATCAGGAGCTTGGGAAAGGATCAGCAGCTTGGTAATGGATCAGGAGCTTGTTAATGTATCTGGAGCTTGGTAATGGATCAGGAGCTTTGTAATGTATCAGCAGCTTGGTAATGGATCAGCAGCATGGAAAAGGACCAGCATCTTGGTAATGGATCAGGAGCTTGTTAGTGAATCAGGAGCTTGGTAAAGAATCAGCAGCTAGGTAAAGGATCAGGAGCTTGGTAATGGATCAGGAGCTTGGGAAAGGATCAGCAGCTTGGTAATGGATCAGGAGCTTGGTAAAGGATCAGGAGCTTGGCAAAGGATCAGGAGCTTGGTAAAGGATCAGGAGCTTGGTAATGGATCTGGAGCTTGGTAATGGATCAGGAGCTTGGTAATGGATCAGGAACTTGTTAATGTATCTGGAGCTTGGTAATGGATCAGCAGCTTGGTAAAGGATCAGGAGCTTGGTAATGGATCAGGAGCTTGGTAATGGATCAGCAGCTTGGTAATGGATCAGGAGCTTGTTAATGGATCAGGAGCTTGTTAATGCATCTGGAGCTTGGTAATGGATCAGGAGCTTGGTAATGGATCAGGAACTTGTTAATGTATCTGGAGCTTGGTAATGGATCAGCAGCTTGGTAAAGGATCAGGAGCTTGGTAAAGGATCAGGAGCTTGATAAAGAATCAGCAGCTTGGTAAAGGATCAGCAGCTTGGTAAAGGATCAGGAGCTTGTTAATGCATCTGGAGCTTGGTAATGGCTGAGCAGCTTGGTAATGGATTAGGAGCTTGGTAAAGGATCAACAGCTTGATAATTGCTGTGGTTCTGTTCGCCGAGCTGGAAGTTTTTGTTGCAAATGTTTCGTCCCCTGGCTAGGCGACATCATCAGTGCTTGGGAGCCTCCTGCGAAGCGCTTCTTTGATGTTTCCTCCGGTGTTTATAGTGGTCTGTCCCTGCTGCTTCCGGTTGTCAGTTTCAGCTGTCCGCTGTAGTGGTTGGTATATTGGGTCCAGGTCGATGTGTTTGTTGATGGAGTTTGTGGATGAATGCCATGCCTCTAGGAATTCCCTGGCTGTTCTCTGTCTGGCTTGCCCTATGATAGTAGTGTTGTCCCAGTCGAATTCATGTTGCTTGTTGTCTGTGTGTGTAGCTACTAAGGATAGCTGGTCGTGTCATTTCGTGGCTAGTTGATGTTCGTGGATGCGGATCGTTAGCTGTCTTCCTGTTTGTCCTATATAGTGTTTAGTGCAGTCCTTGCATGGTATTTTGTACACTACATTTGCAACAAAAACTTCCAGCTCGGCGAACAGAACCACAGCAACGAGCACCCGACTAAAATCTTCGCACAAACTTTGAAAGCTTGATAATGGATGACGAGCTTGTTAATGGATGTGCAGCTATGTAAAGGATCAGGAGCTTGGGAAAGAATCAGCAGCTTGGTAATGGATCAGCAGCTTGGTAATGGATCAGCAGCTTGCAAAAGGATCAGCAGCTTGGTAATGGATCATGAGCTTGGTAATGGATCAGGAGCTTGGTAAAGAATCAGCAGCATGGGAATGGATCAGGAACTTGGTAAAGGATCTGGAGCTTGATAAAGGATCAGCAGCTTGGTAATGGATCAGGAACTTGGGAAAGGATCTGGAGCTTGGTAAAGAATCAGCAGCTTGGTGATGGATCAGGAGCTTGGTAATGGCTCAGCAGCTTGGTAAAGGATCAGGAGCTTGGTAAAGGATCAGGAACTTGGTAATGGATCAGGAACTTGTTAATGGATCAGGAGCTTGGTAATGGATCAGCGGATGGGTAATGGATCAGGAGCATGGTAAAGGATCAGGTTCTTGGGAATGCATCAGGAGCTTGGCAATGTATCAGGAGCTTGGCAAAGAATCATCAGCTTGGTAAAGGATCAGGAGCTTGTTAATGTATCTGGAGCTTGGTAATGGATCAGGAGCTTGGTAATGGATCAGGAGCTTGTTAATGTATCTGGAGCTTGGTAATGGATCAGGAGCTTGGTAATGGATCAGCAGCTTGGTAAAGAATCAGGAACTTGGTAATGGATCAGGAACTTGGTAATGGATCAGCATCTTGGTAAAGAATCAGGAACATGGTAATGGATCAGGAACTTGGTAATGGATCAGGAGCTTGGTAAAGGATCAGGAGCTTGGTAATAGATCAGGAACTTGTTAATGTATCTGGAGCTTGGTAATGGATCAGCAGCTTGGTAATGGATCAGCAGTTTGGTAAAGGATCAGGAGCTTGGTAATGGATCAGGAGCTTGGTAATGGATCAGGAGCTTGGTAATGGATCAAGAGCTTGGTAACGGATCAGGAGATTGTTAATGTATCTGGAGCTTGGTAATGGATCAAGAGCTTGGTAACGGATCAGGAGATTGTTAATGTATCTGGAGCTTGGTAATGGATCAGGAACTTGTTAATGTATCTGGAGCTTGGTAATGGATCAGCAGCTTGGTAATGGATCAGGAGCTTGTTAATGTATCTGGAGCTTGGTAATGGATCAGGAACTTGTTAATGTATCTGGAGCTTGGTAATGGATCAGCAGCTTGGTAAAGGATCAGGAGCTTGTTAATGTATCTGGAGCTTGGTAATGGATTAGGAGCTTGGTAATGGATCAGGAACTTGTTAATGTATCTGGAGCTTGGTAATGGATCAGCAGCTTGGTAATGGATCACGAGCTTGGTAAAGGATCAGCAGCTTGGTAAAGGATCAGCAGCTTGGTAATGGATCAGGAGCTTGGTAAAGGATCAGGAGCTTGGTAAAGGATCAGCAGCTTGGTAATGGATCAGCAGCTTGGTAATGGATCAGCAGCTTGGTAAAGGATCAGCAGCTTGGTAATGGATCAGGAGCTTGGTAAAGGATCAGGAGCTTGTTAATGGATCAGGAACTTGGTGATGGATTAGGTGCTTGGTAATGGATCAGGAGCTTGGCGATGGATTAGGAGCTTGGTAAAGCATCAGGAGCTTGATAATGGATCAGGAGCTTGATAATGGATCAGGAGCTTGGTAAAGGATCAGGAGCTTGGTAATGGATCAGCAGCTTGTTAATGTATCTGGAGCTTGGTAATGGATCAGGAACTTGGTGATGGATTAGGTACTTGGTAATGGATCAGCAGCTTGGTAATGGATCAGGAACTTGTTAATGTATCTGGAGCTTGGCAATGGATCAGGAGCTTGGCAATGGATCAGGAACTTGTTAATGTATGTGGAGCTTGGTAATGGATCAGCAGCTTGGTAATGGATCAGGAGCTTGTTAATGTATCTGGAGCTTGGTAATGGATCAGGAACTTGGTGATGGATTAGGTACTTGGTAATGGATCAGCAGCTTGGTAATGGATCAGGAACTTGTTAATGTATCTGGAGCTTGGCAATGGATCAGGAGCTTGGCAATGGATCAGGAGCTTGTTAATGTATCTGGAGCTTGGTAATGGATCAGGAACTTGGTGATGGATTAGGTACTTGGTAATGGAACAGCAGCTTGGTAATGGATCAGGAACTTGTTAATGTATCTGGAGCTTGGTAATGGATCAGGAGCTTGGTAATGGATCAGCAGCTTGGTAAAGGATCAGCAGCTTGGTAAAGGATCAGGAGCTTGGTAATTGATCAGGAGCTTGGTAATGGATCAGGAGTTTGGTAAAGAATCAGCAGCTTGGTAATGGATCAGGAACTTGGTGATGGGTGAGGAGCTTGTAATGGATCAGGAGCTTGGTAAAGAATCAGGAGCTTGGTAAAGGATCAGGAGCTTGGTAATGTATCTGGAGCTTGGTAAAGGATCAGGAGCTTGGTAATGGATCAGGAGCTTGGCGATGGATTAGGAGCTTGGTAATGGATCAGGAGCTTGTTAATGGATTAGGAGCTTGGTAAAGTATCAGGAGCTTGATAAAGAATCAGCAGCTTGGTAATGGATCAGCAGCTTGGTAATGGATCAGGAGCTTGGTAATGGATCAGCAGCTTGGTAATGGATCAGCAGCTTGGTAATGGATCAGGAGCTTGGTAATGGATCAGCAGCTTGGTAATGGATCAGGAGCTTGGTAATGGATCAGGAGCTTGTTAATGCATCTGGAGCTTGGTAATGGCTGAGCAGCTTGGTAATGGATTAGGAGCTTGATAAAGGATCAACAGCTTGATAATTGCTGTGGTTCTGTTCGCCGAGCTGGAAGTCTTTGTTGCAAACGTTTCGTCCCCTGGCTAGGCGACATCATCAGTGCTTGGGAGCCTCCTGCAAAGCGCTTCTTTGATGTTTCCTCCGGTGTTTATAGTGGTCTGTCCCTGCCGCTTCCAGTTGTCAGTTTCAGCTGTCCGCTGTAGTGGTTGGTATATTGGGTCCAGGTCGATGTGTTTGTTGATGGAGTTTGTGGATGAATGCCATGCCTCTAGGAATTCCCTGGCTGTTCTCTGTCTGGCTTGCCCTATGATAGTAGTGTTGTCCCAGTCGAATTCATGTTGCTTGTTGTCTGTGTGTGTAGCTACTAAGGATAGCTGGTCGTGTCGTTTCGTGGCTAGTTGATGTTCGTGGATGCGGATCGTTAGCTGTCTTCCTGTTTGTCCTATATAGTGTTTAGTGCAGTCCTTGCATGGTATTTTGTACACTACATTTGCAACAAAAACTTCCAGCTCGGCGAACAGAACCACAGCAACGAGCACCCGACTAAAATCTTCGCAAAAACTTTGAAAGCTTGATAATGGATGACGAGCTTGTTAATGGATGTGCAGCTATGTAAAGGATCAGGAGCTTGGTAAAGAATCAGCAGCTTGGTAATGGATCAGGAGCTTGGTAATGGATCAGGAGCTTGGTAATGGATCAGGAGCTTGGTAATGGATCAGCAGTTTGGTAATGGATCAGGAGCTTGGTAATGGATCAGCAGCTTGGTAATGGATCAGGAGCTTGGTAATGGATCAGCAGTTTGGTAATGGATCAGGAGCTTGGTAATGGATCAGCAGCTTGGTAATGGATCAGGAGCTTGGTAATGGATATGGAGCTTGCAAAAGGATCAGCAGCTTGGTAATGGATCAGCAGCTTGGTAATGGATCAGCAGCTTGGTAATGGATCAGGAACTTGGTAAAAGATCTGGAGCTTGATAAAAGATCAGCAGCTTGGTAATGGATCAGGAACTTGGTAAAGGATCTGGAGCTTGATAAAGGATCAGCAGCTTGGTAATGGATCAGGAACTTGGTAAAGGATCTGGAGCTTGATAAAGGATCAGCAGCTTGGTAATGGATCAGCAGCTTGGTAATGGATCAGGAACTTGGTAAAGGATCTGGAGCTTGGTAAAGAATCAGCAGCTTGGTATAGGATCAGGAGCTTGGTAAAGGATCAGGAGCTTGGTAATGTATCTGGAGCTTGGTAAAGGATCAGGAGCTTGGTAATGGATCAGGAGCTTGGCGATGGATTAGGAGCTTGGTAATGGATCAGGAGCTTGGTAAAGGATCAGGAACTTGGTAATGGATCAGGAGCTTGGTAATGGATCAGGGGATGGGTAATGGATCAGGAGCTTGGTAAAGGATCAGGAACTTGGTAAAGAATCATCAGCTTGGTAAAGGATCAGGAGCTTGTTAATGTATCTGGAGCTTGGTAATGGATCAGGAGCTTGGTAATGGATCAGCAGCTTGTTAATGTATCAGGAGCTTGGCAAAGAATCATCAGCTTGGTAAAGGATCAGGAGCTTGTTAATGTATCTGGAGCTTGGTAATGCATCAGGAGCTTGGTAATGGATCAGGACCTTGCTAAAGAATCAGGAACTTGGTAATGGATCAGGAACTTGGTAATGGATCAGCATCTTGGTAAAGAATCAGGAACTTGGTAATGGATCAGGAACTTGGTAATGGATCAGCATCTTGGTAAAGAATCAGGAACATGGTAATGGATCAGGAACTTGGTAATGGATCAGGAGCTTAGTAAAGGATCAGGAGCTTGGTAATGGATCAGGAACTTGTTAATGTATCTGGTGCTTGGTAATGGATCAGCAGCTTGGTAATGGATCAGCAGCTTGGTAAAGGATCAGGAGCTTGGTAATGGATCAGGAGCTTGGTAATGGATCAGGAGCTTGGTAAAGGATCAGGAGCTTGGTAATGGATCAGCAGCTTGTTAATGTATCTGGAGCTTGGTAATGGATCAGGAGCTTGGCGATGGATTAGGAGCTTGGTAAAGCATTGGGAGCTTGGTAAAGTATCAGGAGCTTGATAATGGATCAGGAGCTTGGTAAAGGATCAGGAGCTTGGTAAAGGATCAGGAGCTTGGTAATGGATCAGCAGCTTGTTAATGTATCTGGAGCTTGGTAATGGATCAGGAGCTTGGCGATGGATTAGGAGCTTGGTAAAGCATTGGGAGCTTGGTAAAGTATAAGGAGCTTGATAATGGATCAAGAGCTTGGTCAAGGATCAGCAGCTTGGTAATGTATCTGGAGCTTGGTAATGGATCAGCAGCTTGGTAAAGGATCAGGAACTTGGTGATGGGTCAGGAGCTTGGTAATGGATCAGCAACTTGGTAAAGGATCAGCAGCTGGGTAATGGGTCAGGAGCTTGGAAAAGGTTCCGGAGCTTGGAAAAGGATCAGGAGCTTGGAAAAGGATCAGGAGCATGGTAAAGGATCGGGCGCTTGTCATTGGATCAGGAGCTTTGTAATGGATCAGGAGCTTGGTAATGGATCAGGAGCTTGTTAATGAATCAGGAGCTTGTTAGTGAATCAGGAGCTTGGTAAAGAATCAGGAGCTTGGTAATGGATCAGGAGCTGGGTAAAGGATCAGGAGCTTGGTAATGGATCAGGAGCTTGGGAAAGGATCAGCAGCTTGGGAATGGATCAGCAGCTTGTTAATGTATCTGGAGTTTGGTAATGGATCAGGAGCTTGGTAATGGATCAGGAGCTTGGAAATGGATCAGGAACTTGTTAATGTATCTGGAGCTTGGTAATGGATCAGGAGCTTGGTAATGGATCAGGAGCTTGGTAAAGGATCAGGAGCTTGTTAATGGATCAGGAGCTTGGTAATGGATCAGGAGCTTGGTAATGGATCAGGAGCTTGGTAATGGATCAGCAGCTTGGTAATGGATCAGGAACTTGGTGATGGATTAGGTGCTTGGTAATGGATCAGGAGCTTGGCGATGGATTAGGAGCTTGGTAATGGATCAGGAGCTTGGCGATGGATTAGGAGCTTGGTAAAGCAATGGGAGCTTGGTAATGGATCAGGAGCTTGGTAATGGATCAGGAGCTTGGTAATGGATCAGGAGCTTGGTAATGGATCAGGAGCTTGATAAAGAATCAGCAGCTTGGTAATGGATCAGCAGCTTGGTAATGGATCAGGAGCTTCGTAATGGATCAGGAGCTTGGGAAAGGATCAGCAGCTTGGTAATGGATCAGGAGCTTGGTAATGTATCTGGAGCTTGGTAATGGATCAGGAGCTTTGTAATGTATCAGCAGCTTGGTAATGGATCAGCAGTATGGAAAAGGACCAGCATCTTGGTAATGGATCAGGAGCTTGTTAATGCATCTGGAGCTTGGTAATGGCTGAGCAGCTTGGTAATGGATTAGGAGCTTGGTAAAGGATCAACAGCTTGATAATTGCTGTGGTTCTGTTCGCCGAGCTGTAGGTTTTTGTTGCAAACGTTTCGTCCCCTGGCTAGGCGACATCATCAGTGCTTGGGAGCCTCCTGCGAAGCGCTTCTTTGATGTTTCCTCCGGTGTTTATAGTGGTCTGTCCCTGCTGCTTCCGGTTGTCAGTTTCAGCTGTCCGCTGCAGTGGTTGGTATATTGGGTCCAGGTCGATGTGTTTGTTGATGGAGTTTGTGGATGAATGCCATGCCTCTAGGAATTCCCTGGCTGTTCTCTGTCTGGCTTGCCCTATGATAGTAGTGTTGTCCCAGTCGAATTCATGTTGCTTGTTGTCTGTGTGTGTAGCTACTAAGGATAGCTGGTCGTGTCGTTTCGTGGCTAGTTGATGTTCGTGGATGCGGATCGTTAGCTGTCTTCCTGTTTGTCCTATATAGTGTTTAGTGCAGTCCTTGCATGGTATTTTGTACACTACATTTGCAACAAAGACTTCCAGCTCGGCGAACAGAACCACAGCAACGAGCACCCGACTAAAATCTTCGCACAAACTTTGAAAGCTTGATAATGGATGACGAGCTTGTTAATGGATGTGCAGCTATGTAAAGGATCAGGAGCTTGGGAAAGAATCAGCAGCTTGGTAATGGATCAGGAGCTTGGTAAGGGATCAGAAGCTTGGTAAAGGATCAGGAGCTTGGTAATGGATCAGGAGCTTGGTAATGGATCAGGAGCTTGGTAATGGATCAGGAGCTTGGTAATGGATCAGGAGCTTGGTAATGGATATGGAGCTTGCAAAAGGATCAGGAGCTTGGTAATGGATCAGCAGCTTGGTAATGGATCAGGAACTTGGTAATGGATCAGGAGCTTGGCAAAGGATCAGGAGCTTGGTAATGGATCAGGAGCTTGGTAAAGGATCAGGAGCTTGGTAAAGGATCAGGAGCTTGGTAAAGGATCAGCAGCTTGGTAAAGGATCAGGAGCTTGGTAAAGGATCAGGAGCTTGGTAATGGATCAGGAGCTTGGTAAAGGATCAGGAACTTGGTAATGGATCAGGAACTTGTTAATGGATCAGGAGCTTGGTAATGGATCAGGGGATGGGTAATGGATCAGGAGCATGGTAAAGGATCAGGTTCTTGGGAATGCATCAGGAGCTTGGTAAAGGATCAGGAACTTGGTAAAGAATCATCAGCTTGGTAAAGGATCAGGAGCTTGTTAATGTATCTGGAGCTTGGTAATGGATCAGCAGCTTGTTAAAGAATCATCAGCTTGGTAAAGGATCAGGAGCTTGTTAATGAATCAGGAGTTTGTTAACATATCTGGAGCTTGGTAATGGATCAGGAACTTGGTAATGGATCAGCATCTTGGTAAAGAATCAGGAACATGGTAATGGATCAGGAACTTGGTAATGGATCAGGAGCTTGGTAATGGATCAGCAGCTTGGTAATGAATCAGGAGCTTGGTAATGGATCAGGAGCTTGTTAATGTATCTGGAGCTTGGTAATGGATCAGGAGCATGGAAAAGGACCAGCAGCTTGGTAATGGATCAGGAGCTTGTTAATGCATCTGGAGCTTGGTAATGGCTGAGCAGCTTGGTAATGGATTAGGAGCTTGGTAAAGGATCAACAGCTTGATAATTGCTGTGGTTCTGTTCGCCGAGCTGGAAGTTATTGTTGCAAACGTTTCGTCCCCTGGCTAGGCGACATCATCAGTGCTTGGGAGCCTCCTGCAAAGCGCTTCTTTGATGTTTCCTCCGGTGTTTATAGTGGTCTGTCCCTGCTGCTTCCGGTTGTCAGTTTCAGCTGTCCGCTGTAGTGGTTGGTATATTGGGTCCAGGTCGATGTGTTTGTTGATGGAGTTTGTGGATGAATGCCATGCCTCTAGGAATTCCCTGGCTGTTCTCTGTCTGGCTTGCCCTATGATAGTAGTGTTGTCCCAGTCGAATTCATGTTGCTTGTTGTCTGTGTGTGTAGCTACTAAGGATAGCTGGTCGTGTCGTTTCGTGGCTAGTTGATGTTCGTGGATGCGGATCGTTAGCTGTCTTCCTGTTTGTCCTATATAGTGTTTAGTGCAGGCCTTGCATGGTATTTTGTACACTACATTTGCAACAAAAACATCCAGCTCGGCGAACAGAACCACAGCAACGAGCACCCGACTAAAATCTTCGCACAAACTTTGAAAGCTTGATAATGGATGACGAGCTTGTTAATGGATGTGCAGCTATGTAAAGGATCAGGAGCTTGGTAAAGGATCAGCAGCTTGGTAAAGGATCAGCAGCTTGGTAATGGATCAGGAGCTTGGTAATGGATCAGGAGCTTGGTAATGGATCAGGAGCTTGGTAATGGATCAGCAGCTTGGTAATGGATCAGGAGCTTGGTAAAGGATCAGCAGCTTGGTAATGGATCAGTAGCTTGGTAATGGATCAGGAGCTTGGTAATGGATCAGCAGCTTGGTAATGAATCAGGAACTTGGTAATGGATCAGTAGCTTGGTAATGGATCAGGAGCTTGGTAATGGATCAGTAGCTTGGTAATGGATCAGGAGCTTGGTAATGGATCAGCAGCTTGGTAATGAATCAGGAACTTGGTAATGGATCAGTAGCTTGGTAATGGATCAGGAGCTTGGTAATGGATCAGGAGCTTGGTAATGGATCAGGAGCTTGGCAATGGATCAGGAGCTTGGTAATGGATCAGGAGCTTGGTAATGGATCAGCAGCTTGGTAATGGATCAGGAACTTGGTAATGGATCTGGAGCTTGCAAAAGGATCAGCAGCTTGGTAATGGATCAGGAACTTGGTAATGGATCAGGAGCTTAGTATAGGATCAGGAACTTGGTAATGGATCAGGAGCTTGGCAATGTATCTGAAGCTTGGTAATGGATCAGGAGCTTGGTAATGGATCAGGAGCTTGTTAATGTATCTGGAGCTTGGTAATGGATCAGGAGCTTGGTAAAGGATCAGGAACTTGGTAATGGATCAGGAACTTGTTAATGGATCAGGAGCTTGGTAATGGCTCAGGAGCTTAGTATAGGATCAGGAACTTGGTAATGGATCAGGAGCTTGTTAATGTATCTGGAGCTTGGTAATAGATCAGGAGCTTGTTAATGTATCTGGAGCTTGGTAATGGATCAGGAGCTTGGTAATGTATCTGGAGCTTGGTAATGTATCTGGAGCTTGGTAATAGATCAGGAGCTTGTTAATGTATCTGGAGCTTGGTAATAGATCAGGAGCTTGTTAATGTATCTGGAGCTTGGTAATGGATCAGGAGCTTGGTAAAGGATCAGGAGCTTGTTAATGTATCTGGAGCTTGGTAATGGATCAGGAGCTTGTTAATGTATCTGGAGCTTGGTAATGGATCAGGAGCTTGGTAATGGATCAGCAGCTTGGTAAAGAATCAGGAACTTGGTAATGGATCAGGAACTTGGTAATGGATCAGCATCTTGGTAAAGAATCAGGAACTTGGTAATGGATCAGGAACTTGGTAATGGATCAGGAGCTTGGTAAAGGATCAGGAGCTTGGTAATGGATGAGGAGCTTGTTAATGTATCTGGAGCTTGGTAATGGATCAGGAGCTTGGTAATGGATAAGCAGCTTGGTAAAGGATCAGGAACTTGGTAATGGATCAGGAACTTGGTAATTGATCAGCAGCTTGGTAATGGATCAGGAACTTGGTAATGGATCTGGAGCTTGCAAAAGGATCAGCAGCTTGGTAATGGATCAGGAACTTGGTAAAGGATCAGTAGCTTGGTAATGGATCAGGAGCTTGGTAATGGCTCAGGAGCTTGGTAATGGATCAGGAGCTTGGTAAAGGATCAGGAACTTGGTAATGGATCAGGAACTTGTTAATGGATCAGGAGCTTGGTAATGGAACAGGAACTTGGTAAAGAATCATCAGCTTGGTAATGGATCAGGAGCTTGGCAATGTATCAGGAGCTTGGTAATGGATCAGCAGCTTGGCAATGTATCAGGAGCTTGTTAAAGAATCATCAGCTTGGTAAAGGATCAGCAGCTTGTTAATGTATCTGGAGCTTGGTAATGGATCAGGAGCTTGGTAATGGATCAGGAGCTTGGTAATGGATCAGGAGCTTGTTAATGTATCTGGAGCTTGGTAATGGATCAGGAGCTTGGTAATGGATCAGCAGCTTGGTAAAGAATCAGGAACTTGGTAATGGATCAGTAGCTTGGTAATGGATCAGGAGCTTGGTAATGGATCAGGAGCTTGGTAATGGATCAGGAGCTTGTTAATGGATCAGGAGCTTGTTAATGTATCTGGAGCTTGGTAATGGATCAGGAGCTTGGTAATGGATCAGCAGCTTGGTAAAGGATCAGGAACTTGGTAATGGATCAGGAACTTGGTAATTGATCAGCAGCTTGGTAATGGATCAGGAGCTTGTTAATGGATCAGGAGCTTGTTAATGTATCTGGAGCTTGGTAATGGATCAGCAGCTTCGTAAAGGATCAGGAACTTGTTAATGTATCTGGAGCTTGGTAATGGATCAGCAGCTTGGTAAAGGATCAGGAACTTGGTAATGGATCAGGAACTTGGTAATTGATCAGCAGCTTGGTAATTGATCAGGAGCTTGGTAATGGATCAGGAGCTTGTTAATGTATCTGGAGCTTGGTAATGGATCAGCAGCTTGGTAAAGGATCACGAACTTGGTAATGGATCAGGAACTTGGTAATTGATCAGCAGCTAGGTAAAGAATCAGGAACTTGGTAATGGATCAGGAACTTGGTAATGGATCAGGAGCTTGGTAAAGGATCAGGAGCTTGGTAATGGATCAGGAGCTTGGTAATGGATCAGGAGCTTGGTGAAAGGATCAGGAGCTTGGTAATGGATCAGGAGCTTGGTAATGGATCAGGAGCTTGGTAATGTATCTGGAGCTTGGTAATGTATCTGGAGCTTGTTAAAGGATCAGAAACTTGGTAATGGATCAGGAACTTGGTAATTGATCAGCAGCTTGGTAAAGGATCAGGAGCTTGTTAATGCATCTGAAGCTTGGTAATGGATCAGGAGCTTGGTAATGGATCAGGAACTTGTTAATGTATCTGGAGCTTGGTAATGGATCAGAAGCTTGTAATGGATCAGCAGCTTGGTAAAGGATCAGGAGCTTGGTAATGGATCAGCAGCTTGTTAATGTATCTGGAGCTTGGTAATGGGTCAGGAGCTTGGTAAAGAATCAGCAGCTTGGTAATGGATCAGGAACTTGGTGATGGATTAGGAGCTTGTAATGGATCAGGAGCTTGGTAAAGGATCAGAAGCTTGGTAATGGATCAGGAACTTGGTGATGGATTAGGAGCTTGTAATGGATCAGGAGCTTGGTAAAGGATCAGAAGCTTGGTAATGGATCAGGAGCTTGGTAATGGATCAGGAGCTTGGCAAAGGATCAGAAGCTTGGTAATGGATCAGGAGCTTGGTAATGGATCAGAAGCTTGGTAATGGATCAGGAGCTTGGCAAAGGATCAGGAGCTTGGTAATGGATCAGGAGCTTGGCAAAGGATCAGGAGCTTGGTAATGGATCAGGAGCTTGGTAATGGATCAGGAGCTTGGTAATGGATCAGGAGCATGGTAATAGATCAGGAACTTGTTAATGTATCTGGAGCTTGTTAATGGATCAGCAGCTTGGTAAAGGATCAGCAGCTTGTTAATGTATCTGGAGCTTGGTAATGGATCAGGAGCTTGGTAATGGATCAGGAACTTGGTAAAGGATCTGGAGCTTGGTAAAGGATCTGGAGCTTTGTAATGGATCAGGAGCTTGTTAATGGATCAGGAGCTTGGTAATGGATCAGGAGCTTTGTAATGGATCAGGAGCATGGTAATGGATCAGGAGATTGTTAATGTATCTGGAGCTTGGTAATGGATCAGGAGCTTGGTAATGGATCAGGAACTTGTTAATGTATCTGGAGCTTGGTAATGGATCAGAAGCTTGTAATGGATCAGGAACTTGTTAATGGATCAGGAGCTTGGTAAAGGATCAGAAGCTTGGTAATGGATCAGGAGCTTGGTAAAGAATCAGCAACTTGGTAAAGGATCACGAACTTGGCAATGGATCAGGAACTTGGTAATGGATCAGGAACTTGGTAATGGATCAGGAGCTTGGTAAAGGATCAGGAGCTTGGTAATGGATCAGGAGCTTGGTGAAAGGATCAGGAGCTTGGTAATGGATCAGGAGCTTGGTAATGGATCAGGAGCTTGTTAATGTATCTGGAGCTTGGTAATGTATCTGGAGCTTGTTAAAGGATCAGAAACTTGGTAATGGATCAGGAACTTGGTAATTGATCAGCAGCTTGGTAAAGGATCAGGAGCTTGTTAATGCATCTGGAGCTTGGTAATGGATCAGGAGCTTGGTAATGGATCAGGAACTTGTTAATGTATCTGGAGCTTGGTAATGGATCAGAAGCTTGTAATGGATCAGCAGCTTGGTAATGGATCAGGAGCTTGGAAAAGGATCAGGAGCTTGGTAATGGATCAGAAGCTTGGTAAAGGATCAGAAGCTTGGTAATGGATCAGAAGCTTGGTAAAGGATCAGAAGCTTGGTAAAGGATCAGGAGCTTGGTAATGGATCAGAAGCTTGGTAAAGGATCAGAAGCTTGGTAAAGGATCAGGAGCTTGGTAACGGATCAGGAGCTTGGCAAAGGATCAGGAGCTTGGTAATGGATCAGGAGCTTGGTAAAGAATCAGGAGCTTGTTAATGTATCTGGAGCTTGGTAATGGATCAGGAGCTTGGTAAAGGATCAGGAGCTTGGTAAAGGATCAGCAGCTTGTTAATGTATCTGGAGCTTGGCAAAGGATCAGGAGCTTGGTAATGGATCAGGAACTTGTTAATGTATCTGGAGCTTGTTAATGGATCAGCAGCTTGGTAAAGGATCAGGAGCTTGGTAAAGGATCAGCAGCTTGTTAATGTATCTGGAGCTTGGCAAAGGATCAGGAGCTTGGTAATGGATCAGGAACTTGTTAATGTATCTGGAGCTTGGTAATGGATCAGGAGCTTGGTAATGGATCAGGAACTTGGTGATGGATTAGAAGCTTGGTAAAGTATCAGGAGGTTGATAATGGATCAGGAGCGTAGTAAAGGATCAGGTGCTTGATAATGGATCAGGAGCTTGGTAATGGATCAGGAGCTTGGTAATGGATCAGGAGCTTGGTAAAGGATCTGGAGCTTGGTAATGGATCAGGAGCTTTGTAATGGATCAGGAGCTTGGTAATGGATCAGGAGCTTGGTAAAGGATCAACAGCTTGATAATTGCTGTGGTTCTGTTCGCCGAGCTGGAAGTTTTTGTTGCAAACGTTTCGTCCCCTGGCTAGGTGACATCATCAGTGCTTGGGAGCCTCCTGCGAAGCGCTTCTTTGATGTTTCCTCCGGTGTTTATAGTAGTCTGTCCCTGCTGCTTCCGGTTGTCAGTTTCAGCTGTCCGCTGTAGTGGTTGGTATATTGGGTCCAGGTCGATGTGTTTGTTGATGGAGTTTGTGGATGAATGCCATGCCTCTAGGAATTCCCTGGCTGTTCTCTGTCTGGCTTGCCCTATGATAGTAGTGTTGTCCCAATCGAATTCATGTTGCTTGTTGTCTGTGTGTGTGGCTACTAAGGATAGCTGGTCGTGTCGTTTCGTGGCTAGTTGATGTTCGTGGATGCGGATCGTTAGCTGTCTTCCTGTTTGTCCTATATAGTGTTTAGTGCAGTCCTTGCATGGTATTTTGTACACTACATTTGCAACAAAAACTTCCAGCTCGGCGAACAGAACCACAGCAACGAGCACCCGAGCTACAAATCTTTGCACAAACTTGGAAAGCTTGATAATGGATGACGAGCTTGTTAATGGATGTGCAGCTATGTAAAGGATCAGGAGCTTGGTAAAGGATCAGCAGCTTGGTAATGGATCAGGAGCTTGGTAATGGATCAGGAGCTTGGTAATGGATCAGCAACTTGGTAATGGATCAGGTGTTTGCTAAAGTTTCAGACGCTTGTTAATGGATCAGGAGCTTGGTAATGGATCAGGAGCTTGTTAATGTATCTGGAGCTTGGTAAAGGATCAGGAGCTTGGTAAAGGATCAGGAGCTTGTTAATGTATCTGGAGCTTGGTAATGGATCAGGAGCTTGGTAAAGGATCAGGAGCTTGGTAAAGGATCAGGAGCTTGTTAATGTATCTGGAGCTTGGTAATGGATCAGCAGCTTGATAAAGGATGAGGAGCTTGTTAATGTATCTAGAGCTTGGTAATGGATCAGCAGCTTGGTAAAGGATCAGGAGCTTGTTAATGCATCTGGAGCTTGGTAATGGATCAGGAGCTTGGAAATGGATCAGGAACTTGTTAATGTATCTGGAGCTTGGTAATGGATCAGGAGCTTGGAAATGGATCAGGAACTTGTTAATGTATCTGGAGCTTGGTAATGGATCAGCAGCTTGGTAATGGATCAGCAGCTTGGTAAAGGATCAGGAGCTTGTTAATGTATCTGGAGCTTGGTAATGGATCAGGAGCTTGGTAATGGATCAGGAGCTTGTTAATGCATCTGGAGCTTGGTAATGGCTGAGCAGCTTGGTAATGGATTAGGAGCTTTGTAAAGGATCAACAGCTTGATAATTGTTGTGGTTCTGTTCGCCGAGCTGGAAGTCTTTGTTGCAAACGTTTCGTCCCCTGGCTAGGTGACATCATCAGTGCTTGGGAGCCTCCTGCAAAGCGCTTCTTTGATGTTTCCTCCGGTGTTTATAGTGGTCTGTCCCTGCTGCTTCCGGTTGTCAGTTTCAGCTGTCCGCTGTAGTGGTTGGTATATTGGGTCCAGGTCGATGTGTTTGTTGATGGAGCTTGTGGATGAATGCCATGCCTCTAGGAATTCCCTGGCTGTTCTCTGTCTGGCTTGCCCTATGATAGCAGTGTTGTCCCAGTCGAATTCATATTTCTTGTTGTCTGTGTGTGTGGCTACTAAGGATAGCTGGTCGTGTCGTTTCGTGGCTAGTTGATGTTCATGTATGCGGATTGTTAGCTGTCTTCCTGTTTGTCCTATATAGTGTTTAGTGCAGTCCTTGCATGGTATTTTGTACACTACATTTGCAACAAAAACTTCCAGCTCGGCGAACAGAACCACAGCAACGAGCACCCGACTAAAATCTTCGCACAAACTTTGAAAGCTTGATAATGGATGACGAGCTTGTTAATGGATGTGCAGCTATGTAAAGGATCAGGAGCTTGGTAAAGGATCAGCAGCTTGGTAATGGATCAGGAGCTTGGTAATGGATCAGAAGCTTGGTAATGGATCAGGAGCTTGGCAAAGGATCAGGAGCTTGGTAATGGATCAGGAGCTTGGCAAAGGATCAGGAGCTTGGTAATGGATCAGGAGCTTGGTAATGGATCAGGAGCTTGGTAATGGATCAGGAGCATGGTAATAGATCAGGAACTTGTTAATGTATCTGGAGCTTGTTAATGGATCAGCAGCTTGGTAAAGGATCAGCAGCTTGTTAATGTATCTGGAGCTTGGTAATGGATCAGGAGCTTGGTAATGGATCAGGAACTTGGTAAAGGATCTGGAGCTTGGTAAAGGATCTGGAGCTTTGTAATGGATCAGGAGCTTGTTAATGGATCAGGAGCTTGGTAATGGATCAGGAGCTTTGTAATGGATCAGGAGCATGGTAATGGATCAGGAGATTGTTAATGTATCTGGAGCTTGGTAATGGATCAGGAGCTTGGTAATGGATCAGGAACTTGTTAATGTATCTGGAGCTTGGTAATGGATCAGAAGCTTGTAATGGATCAGCAGCTTGGTAAAGGATCACGAACTTGGTAATGGATCAGGAGCTTGGCAAAGGATCAGGAGCTTGGTAATGGATCAGAAGCTTGGTAATGGATCAGGAGCTTGGCAAAGGATCAAGAGCTTGGTAATGGATCAGGAGCTTGGCAAAGGATCAGGAGCTTGGTAATGGATCAGGAGCTTGGTAATGGATCAGGAGCTTGGTAATGGATCAGGAGCATGGTAATAGATCAGGAACTTGTTAATGTATCTGGAGCTTGTTAATGGATCAGCAGCTTGGTAAAGGATCAGCAGCTTGTTAATGTATCTGGAGCTTGGTAATGGATCAGGAGCTTGGTAATGGATCAGGAACTTGGTAAAGGATCTGGAGCTTGGTAAAGGATCTGGAGCTTTGTAATGGATCAGGAGCTTGTTAATGGATCAGGAGCTTGGTAATGGATCAGGAGCTTTGTAATGGATCAGGAGCATGGTAATGGATCAGGAGATTGTTAATGTATCTGGAGCTTGGTAATGGATCAGGAGCTTGGTAATGGATCAGGAACTTGTTAATGTATCTGGAGCTTGGTAATGGATCAGAAGCTTGTAATGGATCAGCAGCTTGGTAAAGGATCACGAACTTGGTAATGGATCAGGAACTTGGTAATGGATCAGGAACTTGGTAATGGATCAGGAGCTTGGTAAAGGATCAGGAGCTTGGTAAAGGATCAGGAGCTTGGTAATGGATCAGGAGCTTGGTGAAAGGATCAGGAGCTTGGTAATGGATCAGGAGCTTGGTAATGGATCAGGAGCTTGTTAATGTATCTGGAGCTTGGTAATGTATCTGGAGCTTGTTAAAGGATCAGAAACTTGGTAATGGATCAGGAACTTGGTAATTGATCAGCAGCTTGGTAAAGGATCAGGAGCTTGTTAATGCATCTGGAGCTTGGTAATGGATCAGGAGCTTGGTAATGGATCAGGAACTTGTTAATGTATCTGGAGCTTGGTAATGGATCAGAAGCTTGTAATGGATCAGCAGCTTGGTAATGGATCAGGAGCTTGGAAAAGGATCAGGAGCTTGGTAATGGATCAGAAGCTTGGTAAAGGATCAGAAGCTTGGTAATGGATCAGAAGCTTGGTAAAGGATCAGAAGCTTGGTAAAGGATCAGGAGCTTGGTAATGGATCAGAAGCTTGGTAAAGGATCAGGAGCTTGGTAACGGATCAGGAGCTTGGCAAAGGATCAGGAGCTTGGTAATGGATCAGGAGCTTGGTAAAGAATCAGGAGCTTGTTAATGTATCTGGAGCTTGGTAATGGATCAGGAGCATGGTAATAGATCAGGAACTTGTTAATGTATCTGGAGCTTGTTAATGGATCAGCAGCGTGGTAAAGGATCAGGAGCTTGGTAAAGGATCAGCAGCTTGTTAATGTATCTGGAGCTTGGCAAAGGATCAGGAGCTTGGTAATGGATCAGGAACTTGTTAATGTATCTGGAGCTTGGTAATGGATCAGGAGCTTGGTAATGGATCAGGAACTTGGTGATGGATTAGAAGCTTGGTAAAGTATCAGGAGGTTGATAATGGATCAGGAGCGTAGTAAAGGATCAGGTGCTTGATAATGGATCAGGAGCTTGGTAATGGATCAGGAGCTTGGTAATGGATCAGGAGCTTGGTAAAGGATCTGGAGCTTGGTAATGGATCAGGAGCTTTGTAATGGATCAGGAGCTTGGTAATGGATCAGGAGCTTGGTAAAGGATCAACAGCTTGATAATTGCTGTGGTTCTGTTCGCCGAGCTGGAAGTTTTTGTTGCAAACGTTTCGTCCCCTGGCTAGGTGACATCATCAGTGCTTGGGAGCCTCCTGCGAAGCGCTTCTTTGATGTTTCCTCCGGTGTTTATAGTGGTCTGTCCCTGCTGCTTCCGGTTGTCAGTTTCAGCTGTCCGCTGTAGTGGTTGGTATATTGGGTCCAGGTCGATGTGTTTGTTGATGGAGTTTGTGGATGAATGCCATGCCTCTAGGAATTCCCTGGCTGTTCTCTGTCTGGCTTGCCCTATGATAGTAGTGTTGTCCCAATTGAATTCATGTTGCTTGTTGTCTGTGTGTGTGGCTAGTAAGGATAGCTGGTCGTGTCGTTTCGTGGCTAGTTGATGTTCGTGGATGCGGATCGTTAGCTGTCTTCCTGTTTGTCCTATATAGTGTTTAGTGCAGTCCTTGCATGGTATTTTGTACACTACATTTGCAACAAAAACTTCCAGCTCGGCGAACAGAACCACAGCAACGAGCACCCGAGCTACAAATCTTTGCACAAACTTGGAAAGCTTGATAATGGATGACGAGCTTGTTAATGGATGTGCAGCTATGTAAAGGATCAGGAGCTTGGTAAAGGATCAGCAGCTTGGTAATGGATCAGGAGCTTGGTAATGGATCAGGAGCTTGGTAATGGATCAGGAGCTTGGTAATGGATCAGCAACTTGGTAATGGATCAGGTGTTTGCTAAAGTTTCAGACGCTTGTTAATGGATCAGGAGCTTGGTAATGGATCAGGAGCTTGTTAATGTATCTGGAGCTTGGTAAAGGATCAGGAGCTTGGTAAAGGATCAGGAGCTTGTTAATGTATCTGGAGCTTGGTAATGGATCAGGAGCTTGGTAAAGGATCAGGAGCTTGGTAAAGGATCAGGAGCTTGTTAATGTATCTGGAGCTTGGTAATGGATCAGCAGCTTGATAAAGGATCAGGAGCTTGTTAATGTATCTAGAGCTTGGTAATGGATCAGCAGCTTGGTAAAGGATCAGGAGCTTGTTAATGCATCTGGAGCTTGGTAATGGATCAGGAGCTTGGAAATGGATCAGGAACTTGTTAATGTATCTGGAGCTTGGTAATGGATCAGGAGCTTGGAAATGGATCAGGAACTTGTTAATGTATCTGGAGCTTGGTAATGGATCAGCAGCTTGGTAATGGATCAGCAGCTTGGTAAAGGATCAGGAGCTTGTTAATGTATCTGGAGCTTGGTAATGGATCAGGAGCTTGGTAATGGATCAGGAGCTTGTTAATGCATCTGGAGCTTGGTAATGGCTGAGCAGCTTGGTAATGGATTAGGAGCTTTGTAAAGGATCAACAGCTTGATAATTGTTGTGGTTCTGTTCGCCGAGCTGGAAGTCTTTGTTGCAAACGTTTCGTCCCCTGGCTAGGTGACATCATCAGTGCTTGGGAGCCTCCTGCGAAGCGCTTCTTTGATGTTTCCTCCGGTGTTTATAGTGGTCTGTCCCTGCTGCTTCCGGTTGTCAGTTTCAGCTGTCCGCTGTAGTGGTTGGTATATTGGGTCCAGGTCGATGTGTTTGTTGATGGAGTTTGTGGATGAATGCCATGCCTCTAGGAATTCCCTGGCTGTTCTCTGTCTGGCTTGCCCTATGATAGTAGTGTTGTCCCAGTCGAATTCATATTTCTTGTTGTCTGTGTGTGTGGCTACTAAGGATAGCTGGTCGTGTCGTTTCGTGGCTAGTTGATGTTCATGTATGCGGATTGTTAGCTGTCTTCCTGTTTGTCCTATATAGTGTTTAGTGCAGTCCTTGCATGGTATTTTGTACACTACATTTGCAACAAAAACTTCCAGCTCGGCGAACAGAACCACAGCAACGAGCACCCGACTAAAATCTTCGCACAAACTTTGAAAGCTTGATAATGGATGACGAGCTTGTTAATGGATGTGCAGCTATGTAAAGGATCAGGAGCTTGGTAAAGGATCAGCAGCTTGGTAATGGATCAGGAGCTTGGTAATGGATCAGCAGCTTGGTAATGGATCAGCAGCTTGGTAATGGATCAGGAGCTTGGTAATGGATCAGGAGCTTGGTAATGGATCAGCAGCTTGGTAAAGGATCAGCAGCTTGGTAATGGATCAGGAGCTTGGTAAAGGATCAGCAGCTTGGTAATGGATCAGCAGCTTGGTAATGGATATGGAGCTTGGTAAAGGATCAGCAGCTTGGTAAAGGATCAGGAACTTGGTAAAGGATCAGGAGCTTGGTAATGGATCAGGAGCTTGGTAATGGATCAGGAGCTTGGTAATGTATCAGCAGCTTGGTAAAGGATCAGGAACTTGGTAAAGGATCAGCAGCTTGGTAAAGGATCAGGAGGTTGGTAAAGGATCAGCAGCTTGGTAAAGGATCAGCAGCTTGGTAAAGGATCAGGAACTTGGTAAAGGATCAGTAGCTTGGTAAAGGATCAGGAGCTTGGTAAAGGATCAGTAGCTTGGTAAAGGATCAGGAACTTGGTAAAGGATCAGTAGCTTGGTAAAGGATCAGGAGCTTGGTAAAGGATCAGCCGCTTGGTAAAGGATCAGGAGCTTGGTAAAGGATCAGCCGCTTGGTAATGGATCAGCAGCTTGGTAAAGGATCAGGAACTTGGTAAAGGATCAGTAGCTTGGTAAAGGATCAGGAGCTTGGTAAAGGATCAGCCGCTTGGTAAAGGATCAGGAGGTTGGTAAAGGATCAGCAGCTTGGTAAAGGATCAGGAGGTTGGTAAAGGATCAGCAGCTTGGTAATGGATCAGGACTTGGTAATGGATCAGGAGCTCGGTAAAGGATCAGCAGCTTGGTAATGGATCAGGAGCTTGGTAATGGATCAGGACCTTGGTAATGGATCAGGGGCTTGGTGATGGATCAGGAGGTTTTTCATGGATCAGGAGCTTGGTAAAGGATCAGGTGCTTTGTAAAGGATCAGCAGCTTGGTAAAGGATCAGGAGATTGGTAATGGATCAGCAGCTTGGCAATGGATCAAGTGTTTGGTAAAGGATTAGCAGCTTGGCAGTGGATCAGCAGCTTGGTCATGGATCAGGTCCTTGGTAATGGATCAGGTGCTTGGTCAAGGATCAGGAGCTTGGTACTGGATCAGGAACTTGCTAAACAATCAGGGGCTTGGTAATGGCTCAGGATCTTGGTAAAGGATCAGGTGCTTGAAAAGTTTCAGGAGCTTGGTAATGGATCAGCAGCTTGATAATGGATCTGGAGCTTCGTAAAGAATCAGCAGTTTGGTGATGGATCAGCAGCTTGGCAATGTATCAGGAGTTTGGTAATGGATCAGGAGCTTGGTAAAGGATCAGGAGCTTGGTAATGGATCAGCAGCTTGTTCATGGATCAGCAGCTTGGTAATGGATCAGGAGCTTGGTAATGGATCAGCAGCTTGTTCATGGATCAACAGCTTGGTAATGGCTCAGGGGCTTGGTAATGGATCAGGAGCTTGGTAATGGATCAGCAGCTTGTTCATGGATCAGCAGCTTGGTAATGGATCAGGAGCTTGGTAATGGATCAGCAGCTTGTTCATGGATCAACAGCTTGGTAATGGCTCAGGGGCTTGGTAATGGATCAGGAGCTTGGTAATGGATCAGCAGCTTGTTCATGGATCAGCAGCTTGGTAATGGATCAGGAGCTTGGTAATGGATCAGCAGCTTGTTCATGGATCAACAGCTTGGTAATGGCTCAGGAGCTTGGTAAAGGATCAGGAGCTTGGTAATGGATCAGCAGCTTGTTCATGGATCAGCAGCTTGGTAATGGATCAGGAGCTTGGTAATGGATCAGCAGCTTGTTCATGGATCAACAGCTTGGTAATGGCTCAGGGGCTTGGTAATGGATCAGGAGCTTGGTAAAGTGGTACTGTCTAGAGCTGCCAGTTGAAGGACTGGGGATGATCAAACAACCTTGCACCAAGACAGAGAGTACAAAATCAATTCACTCACATTCATACTTACACTCACCCTTACTCACTACATACTCACCCTCACCCACACATTAACACTCACTTACACACACTCACTCACACTCACCTTCACACACACTCAATCACATAGTCACTCACACAAACTGACATTCACCTTCACTCAGTCAGTCACAGTCACTCACACACCCTCACTAATACACACACTCACCTTCACTCACAGTCACTCATACACCCTCACACACTCACACTCACATACTCACACACTATCACTCACACACCCTCACTCACATACCCTCACTCACACACACTCACTCACACACACTCACTCACATACCCTCACTCACATACCCTCACTCACATACCCTCACTCACACACACTCACTCACACACACTCACATACCCTCACTCACATACCCTCACTCACATACCCTCACTCACGCACTCACTCACACTCACCTTCACACACACAAACACTCACCTTCATTCACACTTATTCACACACTTCTTCACTTCCGTAGTCATATGCCCTCTCCCTCATTCACACTCACATTCATCCTCACACATACTCACCTTCGCTCTCACACTTACCCAAACACTAGCTTATTTACTCACTCATTCACACACTAACTCACTCATTCACCCTCACTCAGCCTCATCCTCATCCACTCACATTGATATGTAATCTCTTTCACACAGACTCACCCTCATACATTCACCATCACTCACCCACCCTTTCACATGCACCATGACACACACACTCAAATCCCACCATCACGCACATTCTCACATACACACACACTCCTTCACAAATTCAGACTCACGGACATGTTCACACACTCAGACTCACGCTCATATTCACAAATGCAGTTACAAGCTTAAACACATACACACATGCGCACACGCACACATGTACCAACACACATGTAACTACAGAAATCAGCCTTCCTGTACCCCGCACAACTTGTCAATCCCATATTCCCCCTTGTATTGTCTCCTCTCAGAGCCCAGGTGATTGAATAAAATGCCTTGATGTAGACACAGTGGGAGGACAGAGGGTGCGTGCTTGTTGCTTGAGCTGGTGAGGGGGCTATCGGGGATTTCACTGTGGGCTGTCGGGGATCAGTGGGAGGACCTCATACCTTCTCCACACCTTCCACTGTCTCAATTTGGAAGAGCAGCCTGTGGGCAAAGGACTGAGTGGTTCACACTGATACAACCGGAACAAGAGAGCTGCAGATCAAGGCTCAAAATTCACTCAATGAGCTCACCTCTTCCACTGGAGAATGGTAATTAGATTTTGTGTAACCACAAACACCTCATGTGAATATCAGATAACATGATTAGACTGCCTGACTGTTTCTAATTTCCCCTGAAATTCTGTGTGCTTTTTATCTCTTTGTCTTATGAGTCTGCCTCTGTTGCGATTAGCCCCCAGGGAGGCGCAAGATATCCCTTCTCGTACTCCTAGCATGTGGCACGCTTGGGACATCAGACTGTCAGTAATTGTTGTCTTTGGAAGGACTAGATGATTCAGTTTGGTACCAGTCAGTCAGGTAAAAGGAAGGATGCTGTCAGTAGGCAGAATGTGGGGAGCAAGGCTGGAAATTAGCAGCAGAAGTAGCAATCTCTGGATTCCTCCCAGTGCCATGTGAAAGAAAATATAGGACAAGGAGGTGAACACAGACAGAGTCCTAAGGTCATAGAGTCTACAGCACAGAGACATGTCTTTTGGCCTAAACTGGTCCATGCCGACCAAAATGCTGACCAAGCTAACACCATTTCCCTGCACTTGGCCCATATCCTTCTAATCCTTTCCTATCCATGGATTTGTCCAAATGCCTTTTAAATATTGTTAATGTATCCACCTCAATCACTTCCGCTGGCAGCTCATTCCATATTCATACCTCCTTCTGTATAAAAATGTTGCCCCTCAGGTTCCCTTTTATTCTTTCCCCTCTAACCTTAAACTGATGCCCTCCACTCCTCGATTTCCAACCCTGGGAAAATGACTGAGTGCATTCACCCTATCCATGCCTTTCATGATCTTATACATTTCTATAAGGTCACCCCCTCAGTCTCCTACGTGCGAAAGGAAATAGTCCTAGCTTATCCAATCTCTCCCTATAATTCAGACCCTTGAGTACTGGCACCTTCCTTATAAATTCCTTCTGCACTCTTTCCAGTTTAATAATATCCTTCCTATCGCAAGGTGGCCAAAACTGAATACAATGCTCCAAGTGCGACCTCACCGACATCCTGTTATAACTGCAACATAACTTCCCAACTTCTATACTCCGTGCCCTGACTGATGAAGGCCAGTGTGCCAAAAGCCTCCTTCCCTGCCCCGTCTGTCTGGGACTCCACTTTCTGAGAATCATGTACCTGAACTCCAAGGTCTCTCTGTTCCACCACACACCTTTAATGCCCTACCATTCACCATGAGACTCCTGCCTTGATTTGACTTTCCAAAATGCAAGACCTTACACTTATCTATATTAAACACTATTTTCCATGTCTCGGCCCCCTTCCCCAGCAGATCAGGGCCCTGCTGCAATTTCCCTCACGTCCCTCACTGTCCATGATATCTTCTATTTTAGTGACATCAGCAAATGCACATTCCCATTGGATAAATCAGTGGGTAAAATCCTCAACAAATACTTTACCTCAGGATTCACAAAGGAGAAGGACATAGTGGGTGGAGAGTCTCGGGAGGAATATGTTGATATTTTGTGACATCGTGAGATACAAAAGGAATTGATGAATGTTTTAAAAAGCATTAAGGGAGACAAGTCTCCAGGACCAGATGGTATCTATTCCAGAGTGCTGAGGGAAGCAGGTGAAGAAATTGCAGGAACTTTGTACAAGATCTTTCTAGGAGAAAGTGAGGACTGCAGATACTGGAGATCAGAGCTGAAAATGTGTTGCTGGAAAAGCGCAGCAGGTCAGGCAACATCCAAGGAGCAGGAGAATCGACATTTCGGGCATGAGCCCTTCTTCAGGAAGAAGGAGGTGATGATCACCAACAATCTGGCCTGATCTATCCAAGTCAGTGCAATGATCAAGAAAGCACAACAATGCCTCTATTTCCTCGTGATGCTAAGGAAATTGAGCATACGCACAAGGATGCATCAATTGTTATAGCTGCACTACAGAAAGCATCCGATCTGGATGCATCATGGTGTGGTAAAGCATCTATTTTTCCCAAGACTGCGTGAAATTCCAGAGAGTCATGAACATAGCCCAGTCAACTATACACATTCGCCTTTCATCCATTGACTCCGTCTATGGTACCCCTTATCTCAGGAAAGCAACCAACATGATCCAAGGCTCCTCCCACTCCGGTGATTCTCTCTCCCATCATGTTCTGTCACGCAGGGGAGATAAACATTTAAATACCCATTCATATATACTCAAGAACAGCTTTTTCCCCTCTGTTATCAGACTTTTGAATGGACATTGCATATGTTAATACTGAACTCTCTCTCTCTCTGTCTCTCTCCCTCCCTCCCTCTCCATCTCTCACTCCCTCTCTCTCCTCCTCTCTCCCTCTCTGTCTCCATCTCCCCCTCTCTCTCTTCCCCCTCTTTCTTTCTCTCTCTCTCTCCGACTCTGTCTACCTCTGTCTCTCCCTCCCTCTTTCTCTCTCCCCCCCAGCTCTCTCTCCCTCGCTCTCTCTCTCACTCTCTCTTCCCCTTTCTCTCTCTCTCCCTCGCTCTCTCTCTCTATCTCTCTCTCTATACCCCTCTCTCTGTCTCTCTCCCTCTGTCTCCCTCTCCCACTCTCTCTTCGGGATAAACCAAGCCTGAGAAATGTGACTGCCTCCTGGAACGGTGCCCACGTAACGATCCCGTTCCCAGATGCATTGCAGAC
The DNA here is from genome assembly GCF_037043375.1 of Chiloscyllium plagiosum. Classification (NCBI taxonomy): domain Eukaryota; kingdom Metazoa; phylum Chordata; class Chondrichthyes; order Orectolobiformes; family Hemiscylliidae; genus Chiloscyllium; species Chiloscyllium plagiosum. Next base: position 81,038,262 of record NW_028270155.1, read on the forward strand.
TCAAACGCTCAGACTCCAGCTCATCAACTTTGAGATGGAGCTATTTGGACTATAGTCACTTCTTGTAGATATAGATCCCACTGGCATCCACCAACCCCCTCCTGCTGCAGCTACAACACATCACCTTTCTTGCCATCTTTGCCAGAAATGGTGGTAGTCAGATACATTTGGGATATTTAAGCGACTCTTCGATAGGCACATGGATGATAGTAAAATGTAAGGTATGTAGCTTAGTTTGATCTTAGAGTAAAATGGTGACACAACACTGAGAACTGAAGGGCCTGTTTTGTGCTGCTGCTGCTGCTGTGCGAGTCCACAGATGTGCGGGTGAAGTGAAGTGGCCATCAGAAATGCAGGCTTATAGGGGTCTGGGTGGGATGCTCTTTGGAGAGTCAGTGTGCACTCAATGGGCCGAATGGCCTGTTTCCACACTGCAGCGATTCTATGATTAATTTTGCTGTCACTCCCGGTGTCTGACAAGGTATTTGCTAAAACCCATCTCCACAGACAAATCATGTTCCTCAGTGACTGCCTCCTGCTCAGGCTCACCCCTTCTCATGTTTTGAATCTACTCAGGATCACCGTTGTCTCTGTGATGTTCAAGTTTCCACAGACAGCTGTTCCTGGCGTATCCTGAAGACCACATTCAGTGCCATACATCGTCATTCACACACACTGCTGATTTTCTGATGCTAAATGAACTGTCCTCTACAAAGGTCTCAGTTCCATCCCTCAACGTTCCTACCGTAACGAATTTCAGACATGACATGACATTGAACTCTTTTTCCGTTGCCTTCACCTCTGTGCCTGTTTCTTTGAACAAGAGCCCTCTCCCCAGCCCACAGCCCCTTTACCTCCAACACACTACCTCGATCTGGACACCTCCTTCTGGCCATTTACTGACACTTGATCTGTTCATTGAGAACTGTCGAAGTGATGTTGGTCTCTTCAATGTCTGTGCCTCCTTCACCCATTCCGACTGATTCTCCTGGGAACTGATTGGCCTGCATGCTCTCAGTTGTCTGATGGACTGACCTATACATTGCAGAGGCTGAGCACCAACTCTCTGATGCCTCCCCCATCTCCCCATGGACCATGACCCACAATGAAACATCAGATCACTGTGTCAGTTAACCAAATTTCTTCTGGTGATCAGAGCCCTCACTGCCTCGAAGCTCATAGCCTCCAAACTCTGCACAGCTCACTTCCAGCTCCTTTCCAAAATCCCCAAACCAGACTGCCCAGGCAAACCCATTGTTTCTGCCTGTTGATACCCCACAGATCTCATCTCTTCCTATCTCAATTCAGTTTTTGTTTCCCGTGTCCAGTCCCTTCCCACTTATGTCTGTGATTCCTCTTTATGGAAGGAATAACATAAAGAGGATGTTATTTTTATCATCCTGTTCAGGGGCTCCAGCCTCCTCCTCTTTATCACGGACGTGCAATCCCTTTACACATCCATCCCCCATCAGGATGGTCTCAGGGCTGTCCACTCTTCCTGGGAAAAAGGCCGGGAACCATCCCCATCTACCACCACTCTCCTCTGCCTGGCCGAGCACATCCTCACCCTGAACAACGTCTCTTTTAACTCCTCTCACTTTCTTCAGGTTAGACACGTGACCGTGGGTACCCACATGTGTGACGATGCTATCACTTTAATCAGGTTGCTTTGTCCTTGGAATGTTTTTCAGACAGATCGTAAAGGAAAAGCTGCTGAGGGCTCCAATAAGAGCCCAGGTTTAACAATGGCGGGAGAGTAGCCAGTTTCCCCATTTCGGACGTTTTCTTGTTCGGTTTAGCTGTGGCAAGTACAAGATGCCAGAGTCCAGGAAAGGTTGCAAACTTCAGCAGCTGATTCCTGACTGACTCCCTCTCTGAAATCTCTTTGAATATTGTTACCTCCTACCTGTAAGAATCTGTGTTTCAATTTACCTTTATCTCAAGGAGTGTGTTTATGGAATGTTACTGGATTGAAACAGTTCCTTAGTTAAGTTGGTGTATCGAGATGGTTAAGTTTGCAATAGTTAAGTTATTTTAACTTACATTTAATTTTGATTGTGTTTCAACTGTGATGTTTAAATAAGTTCTGCTTTGCTTAAAGCCAAGTGATTTGATTTACTGTATCACACCTGGAATATCCACACCACATCTGCCTTCAAAATAAGACAAAATTAGAGTCTAGGCTACTTTCTTAAAATATCTGGAGGGACTCTAGCCTGGTCCATAATACATAGCTCCAGTTATGCCTCTCTCTTTGTGAGCTATATGGAACAATTTGTTCCAGTCCTATTCCAGCCCACACTTACAGCACTTTCTCCAGTCTATCAATAGTATCATTGGTGCTGCTTCCCTCTCTCGCCCCAAATTCACAAGGTTTATCAATTTCACTTCCAATTTCCACCCGCCCTCACCTTCACCTGGTCCATCTCTGTCTCCTCCCTTTTGTTCCTCAACATTTCTGTTTCCATTTCTGGGGATAGGCTGACCACCAATATCCCCACAAACCTATTGACTCCCACAGTTACCTTGCCTATACATTCTGATGAAGGGCTCCTGCACGAGACGTCGATTTTTCTGCTTCTCGGATGCTGCCTGACCAGCTGTGCTTTTCCAGCACCACTCTGATCTTGCCTATATATCCTCACACCCTGCTTTCTGGAAGAAATGTATTCCATACGCTCAGCTACTCCATTTTCATCGCAGCTGTGCTAATGATGCCATCTTTGGCAAGGGAGCATCCAAAATGTTCTTCCTCAACTGAGGGAACAGTCCTTGCGGATGGCTGACAGGGGATGGGAGGGCAGGGGAATATATGTCTGGTGGTTGCATTCTGCTGGAGGTGGCAGTAATCGCAGCTAATGGTCTATAGTTGTCAGGGCCCTCAGCAAGGTCCAAGCCATCTCACACACTTCAGCCCTCACCCACTCCCTTCTCTCCTACAACAGTGACAGTATGCTCCATGTCGTCACCAACCATCCCACCAGGATCCAGATCCAGAGGACCATTAGCTGCGATTACTGCCACCTCCAGCAGAATGCAACCACCAGACATATATTCCCCTGCCCTCCCATCCCCTGTCAACCATCCACAAGGACTGTTCCCTCCTGGTCCACACCTCTTTCACTCCCAACCTTCCCACCCTCCCCACTCCTGCCCATTAACTTCCTCCCTCCTCAGTGTCCAAGGGCCCAAACACAGCTTCCAGGTGAACTAATTCTTTATCTGCACTGCACTCAGTCTTGTCTAGTGAGTATTTGCTGCTCACAATGTGGTCTTCTCTACATTGGGGAAACAAAGGGTAGACTGGGTGACTGCTTCACAGAGCAATGTTTTCCACCAGAAAGACCCTGAACCTCCCATTGGCTGTCACTTCAATGCACCACCTGGGCCCCTCCTAACATCTTTGTCTCAGGCTTGTTGAAGCGCTCCAACGAAACTCAGCACAAGCTGGATGAACAGCATCTCATTTTCCACTTGGGAACACTCCAGCCTTCTTGGACTCAATATTGAATTCAATGATTATAGAGCATGAGGCACCTTGTCCTTAACCCAACCCCGGCACACCAGACCTTGTTATCACCAGGTCTGCTATTACACACAACCCATTGTTAGCCACTAATAATCCCCATTGGCCCTTCACTCTCCCAGGCTGACCGGTATCCATTTATTTGCCTGTCCAACTGTTCTTTTTCTCTTTGGGCTTTATCTCCACCTATCGTTCACTCTTCATCTCCTCCGCCCACGTTAGCCACTCCATTAAAAACAACTTTTTCCAAGCTACCATCAATTCTGAAGACGGGTCACTGGACCTGAAACGTTAATTCTGATTTCTCTCCACGGGTGCAGCCAGATTTTCCAGCAATTTCTACTTTTGTTTCTCATTTCCAGTATCAGCAGTTCTTGTAGTTTGTAATTTATGTGCAAGGTTTGTCAGTGACGCTGGGTATATTCCCTATGGAACGAAGGAGATCGAGGGGCGATGTGATCAAGGAGAATGGAATTGTTGGTTTGGATCTGATCGACAAGTAAACACACTCCCATCAGCTCTTCGTCCAAGAATTGGACAGTACAGATGGGTAGTTTTGGTGAGGACATGAGGACATGCAAGGGATGGTGAAGAGGAACCTTTTTCCACAATGAGTCATAATGAGCTGGAACTCTCTATCCAAGATGGAGGTGGAAGTGGAGATGAGGAATCATTTCCCCATTGAGTAAAGGAAAGCAACTCAAAGGAATACAAGGATCAAGGAGGAGAATGGTAAAGATTTTAAACATTGAGATTTGGCTGAATGAATGCCATACATGACTGCGGTGATCCTATTCCTAGGTAACCACTTACTGACAGGAGAAACCTTCAGACATGGGAATCTGGATACTGTTGCAGTTTTATCTTTGAGTTCTGGTGGGTACGCCTCAATGGGTTTGAGAGGGAAGTGGACACAAACCAGTGTCTTCCAATGCAGCAGAGATTTTCTAGACTCTGTGAAATAAGGGAAGAAATTTATGTTTTCAGTTTAGATAAGATTCCCTACAGTGTGGAAACAGGCCCTTCGGCCCAACAAGTCCACACTGACCCTTTGAAGAGAAGCCCACCTCCCTATATTTACCCCTGACTAATACACCTAACACTACAGGCACTTTAGGACGGCCAATCCTCTCTAACCTGCACATCTTTGTGACTATGGGAGGAAACCAGAGCACCCAGAGGAAACCCACACAGACACAGGGAGAATGTGTAAACTCCACACAGACAGTTGCCTGAGGTGGGAATTGAACCTGGGTCCCTGGCGCTGTGAGGCAGCACTGCTGTACAGTTGTACAGGGCATTGGCAAGATTACATCTTTAATATGTGTCCAGTTCTGGTCTCTTTATTTAAAGAAGGAGGTGAATGCATCGGTGAAGAGATTGACGAGGTTGATACTTAGTATTAGTGGGTTACCTTGTGAGAATAGTCTGGATAAGCTGGACTTGTTTTCACTGATGTATAGAAGACTGAGGATAACTTAATTGAATGGTCTTGACAAGGTGTACATGAGAAGGATGTTTACTTTTGTGGGGCACTCCAGAACAAGAATACATAGTTTTAAAATGAGGCTTACCCCTTTCAGAGATGAGATTGTTTTCTCTCAGAATGCTGTGCAACTTTGGAATACTGCCTCAGAGGGCAGTAGAAACACAGTCATTGAGTATTTTTAAGACTGGGTACTTTGTTGGGCAGGGGAATCAAGCGTGATAGGGGATAGATAGGAATGTGGAATTAAAACTCCAGCCATGAGCTTACCAAACGGTGAGGTGGATTTGAGGGGCTGAACAGTCTACTTCTGAAACTGTTTTGTATGTTCATACGTTTCAGACAAAGTCCACCTCCTTATTAATGCTAAACCCTTTCATAGAGTTAAGAAAATCAGAGCGGGGTTGAAGGACACATTTTTTTTCACTTCCCTCTCAAACCTATTGAAGCATACCCACCAGAACACAATGATAAAACTGCAAGTGTCGAAACCCCCTTGTCTGTAGGATCTAGTCACTACATAACTCCCGCATAACACCCTAGCCTCGCCTCTAACTTGACTACAACCTCCAAAACAAACATTTTAACTTTCCCATCAAGTCCCCCTCTCCTGTTCCATCATCCTCTCTCTCTTAGAGATGTGCGTTTCCATTGTTTACTAATTCTACACATGCCCCATTTCCTTAATACTCCTACTGAAGCCCTGACCTCTCAATTAATGTCCACAGCTTTAACTAACAAACACTGTACACGTACTCACTCCTCTAATAAACCACCCTCTCTGTTGGTACTCCCCCAAATTAGACTGATCGAATCCCTGCTGGAAGACTGGAAAATTCCAAATATTACAGCCTCGTTCAAACAAAATTGTAAAGATAATACAGGCAATTCCAGACCAGTCGGTTAAACTTCAGTGATAGGGAAACTTCCAGAAACAATTATTTGGGATAGGATCAGAAGTCACATGGAAAAGGATGGGTTGATTAGGAACAGTCAGCATGGATTTATAAAAGGGAAATTGTGTCTAACTTACTGAAAATGTTGGAAGAGAAAGGGCTGATGAGAGTTACACTGTTGCTTTGGTGCACGTGGCCTTTCTGAAAGTGCACACACCAGACTTGAGGAAAGTTATAAGTCATGGTGTAAAAGGGACAGTGGTAAAGTCAATACAAAATTGGCTGAGTGACGGAAAATAAACAGTCATGAACAATGGAGATTTTTCATGTGGAGGAAGGTTCATATTGGAGCTCCCGGAACTGGAATCCTTGCTTTTCCTGATGTAAATTAATGGTAATGATACATTAGGTTTAAAGGGGTTGTAGAAGCAGAGGGGACTGGGTGTGTATGTGCACAGATCATTGAAGGTAGCAGGACAGGTTGAGAGAGCAGTTAATAAAGCAGACAATGTTCTTGACTTATACCAGGGTCATGGAGTACAAGGTGTGACACTTGGAGACCTCAGCTGAAGTATTGTGTCGGTTGTGCGTGTCACTATAAGAAAGACATGAATTCAATGGAGAGAGTTCATAAGAGGGTCACAAGTCTGGATGAGAAACGTCAGTTATGTGGATGGGCTGGATAGAAAAAGGCTGACAGGAGATCTGATACCGGCTTCCCAACCTCTGAGGGGGCAGGAAGGGTTAGACTTGGAAACGCTGTTGATGTTTGATCGTGAATTGAGAATAAGAGAGCACAGATTTAAAGCGATCTAGAAATGAAACAAGGATGAGGTGAGGAGAAAGTTTTTAGTCGGAATGTATTGCTTAGAAATATGGAGGAGGCAGATTCAGTTGAGGTTTTCAAGAGAGCATGAGATGATTATTTGGATAGAGTTACAGAGAAAAAAACATGGGGTTATCACTCTCTTCGAATTCTCATTTGGAGAGTCAGTGTGCAGGCAATGGTTGAATGGCTGAAACAGCTTCTCAGCATTTAACCTGTCAAGCCCTTTCAGAATCCGATGTTTCAATGAGATCACCTCTCAGTTTTCTAAATTCCAGTCAGCAGAATCCCAACCTGTTTAGCCTTTGCTCAGGAAACAATCCCTCCATCCCACGGAACACTCTCGGGAACCTTTTCTGAACTACCTCCCATGAAACCATATCATTCCTTAAATAAGGAGACCAAAACTGCTCATGGTACTCCAGATGTGGTCTCACTAGCAACTTGTGCAATTGCAGTAAGTCAGCAAACAGCAAGGGCCCTGATCCCTGTGGGACCACTAGACACAGACTTCAAGTCAGAAACACACCTCTCAACTATCCCCATCTGCTTGACCTCCCCGTAACAAACCCACCTGGTTGTTCTTGATTAATGGAGAAAGGGAGGTCTGCAGATGCTGGAGATCAGAGGTGGAAATGTGTTGCTGGAAAAGCGCAGCAGGTCAGGCAGCATCTAGGGAACAGGAGAATCGACGTTTCGGGCATTAGCCCTTTTTCAGGAATGAGGAAAGTTGGTCCAGCAGGCTAAGATAAAAGATAGGGAGGAGGGACTTGGGGGAGGGGCGTCGGAAATGTGATAGGTGGAAAGAGGTCAAGGTGAGGGTGATAGGTCAGACTGGGGTGGGGGCGGAGAGGTCGGGAAGAAGATTGCAGGTTAGGAAGGCGGTGCTGAATTTGATGGATTTGACTGAGACAGGGTGGGGGGAGGGGGAAATGAGGAAACTGGTGAAATCCGAGTTCATCCCTTGTGGTTGGAGGGTTCCTAGCCGGAAGATGAGGCGTTCTTCCTCCAACCGTCGTTTCGCTGTGGTCTGACGATGGAGGAGTCCAAAGACCTGCATATCCTTGGTGGAGTGGGAGGGGGAATTGAAATGTTGAGCTACAGGGTTGGTTGGTCCGGGTGTCCCAGAGGTGTTCCCTGAAACGCTCCGCAAGTAGGCGGCCCGTCTCCCCAATATAAAGGAGGCCACATCGGGTGCAAAGGATGCAATAGATGATATGTGTGGAGGTACAGGTGAATCTGTGGCGGATATGGAAGTTTCCTTTGGGGCCTTGGAGGGAGGTGAGGGGGGAGGTGTGGGCGTAAGTCTTGCACCTCCTGCGGTTGCAGGGGAAGGTGCCGGGAGTGGAGGTTGGGTTGGTGGGGGGTGTGGATCTGACGAGGGAGTCACGGAGGGAGTGGTCTTTACGGAATGCTGATAGGGGAGGGGAGGGAAATATATCCTTGGTGGTGGGGTCCGTTTGGAGGTGGCGGAAATGGCGGCGGATGATGCGCTCTTGATTAATCTCTGCCTCTCCAAACGCAGATTAATTCAGTCCCTTTCAGAATCCGATGTTTCAATGAGATCACCTCTCAGTTTTCTAAATTCCAGTCAGCAGAATCCCAATCTGTTTAGCCTTTGCTCAGGAAACAATCCCTCCATCCCACGGAACACTCTCGGGAACCTTTTCTGAACTACCTCCCATGAAACCATATCATTCCTTAAATAAGGAGACCAAAACTGCTCATGGTACTCCAGATGTGGTCTCACTAGCAACTTGTGCAATTGCAGTAAGTCAGCAAACAGCAAGGGCCCTGATCCCTGTGGGACCACTAGACACAGACTTCAAGTCAGAAACACACCTCTCAACTATCCCCATCTGCTTGACCTCCCCGTAACAAACCCACCTGGTTGTTCTTGATTAATCTCTGCCTCTCCAAACGCAGATTAATTCGGTCCCTCAGAATTGCCTCTAATCAGTTCCCTACCCCTGGGGTTAGTTGTGAGGCAGGGAACAGGCAGACTCAAAGCTATGAGCTGTCGGAATTCTCCATATCCCTTCAGCTTCCTGTCTTCCCATTGGCTGCAGTGGCCAGGGAGGATGAAATTCACAAATCACCAATGACAAGCTTGGGTTTCAAGGTGAATTAATTTTATTGGAAGACATTTGGGCAAATCAATACACACAGAGAAAACTGACAGAAACCACAGACAAATCAACAGACCGTAGTCATCAATTATCCAAAAAGAAATATTCTATGCATACAATGCAATCTCTATATAATCTTTATATCGTCTTTTTGATAATTTATAAAGCTGCAGAATACCAGCTGCAGAAAGTTTTAAAAGTTTCAGTAGATACAAAAACTTGTATATGTTCAGGATCAGATGTTGCCCCGCATCACCAAACCCCATGGGTTATTGAAGATCAGGATCAATCCTTTTCAATCCTGTCTGTCAGCTCTGTCAGTCGATCCTGCACCCACGGATGTTCCGGGTTAGCACACACCAGGCGACCAGCTACGGTCTGGAATCTGGGAAGTGGAAAAGGCAAATGTCAGTGGTGGCTGACTCCTGATCCCAGGACAGAATACAATGTAGAAGGAGTGGATTTCTCCAACTACATTCTCAGTGAAGCGAGTCTCAGACAGAAGGAGCCTTTCAGTGAGCAGGAATCAATACTCACATGATAGCGTCGTGGGAACAGTAGAAAGAGCTGGGAGCTTTTATGTAATTCACAATACGGGCTAGTGGCAATTGTGTTCGGATATAACGCTCACAGCACAGCGTACCCACTGGAATACTGGGAGCTGGAACAGACAAGTGGAGAAAGCAATTGGAATTCAGTTATCACAGACTGTCACAATATTTAATCATAAATTACATTCATTCCCAGGTCACACTGAGCCCAATTGAGAATGAAAGGCAGAGTGAATGAGATTAAATTCCCTACAGTGTGGAAACAGGCCCTTCATCCCAACACCGACCCTCTGAAGAGTAACCCACCTAGACCCATTCCCCACTAACGCACCTAGCACTATTGGCAATTTAGCACAGCCAATTCACTTGACCTGCACATCTTTGGACTGTGGGAGGAAGCCCACGCAGACACGGGGAGAATGTGCAAACTCCACGCAGACAGTCGCTTGAGGCTGGAATTGAACCCAGGTCCTTGGTGCTGTACGGTAGCAGTGCTAACCACTGAGCCACCGTGTGGATTCAGTTATCACAGACTGTCACAATATTTAATCATAAATTACATTCATTCCCAGGTCACACTGAGCCCAATTGAGAATGAGCTACTGAGTGAGTGACAGTGAGAGAAGAATGAATGACTGACCTGCTGAGAGCTGTTGAGCACAGATGCTGACGGTGAGGCCAAGAGCAACGACGACAAGGAGCAGTTTCATTGTGTCTGAGCTGGAGAGTGTCAGTGAGTGCACTGTCTGAATCCTATTTGCTCGCACCTTGTCTGCTGGCACATTTATACAGGAAACTGGTCACACCGTCACAGCTATTTCTGGGGTTTGACTCAATGGCAATTTCCACCACTCTCCCCAGAACCATGGGGGGAATTTTGTGGACTCACAGGCTTTCTGATGAGGCTAAAAGTGGTTCCAATGGAAATCTAAAGTGTCAGCAACAATCAATCAGATTGAACCTCAAAGAAGATAAGGATTCAGTGGCCTGGGGTGATGAGGGGAAAATAAGGGCAAATGGAAGGTGATTGAAACAACGTCTGGTGGTTATTGAGTGAGAAATTCATAGCCTCATACAACACAGAAAAGGCCCCTCGGCTTATCAAGTCTGCACCGACATAACTACCACTAAAGGTGCACCAATTTCTTGCACTTGTCCCATATCCTTGAATGTTGTGATATTTGAAATGCTCAGCCAAATACTTTTTAAAGGTTACAAGGTTTCCAGCCTCCATCCTCCGACTGAAAATGTTTTTTTTTCCAAATCTCCTCTGAATCTCTTGCCCTGTACCCTAAAACTATGCCCCTCTTGTGATTGACCCCTCAACCAAGGGGAACAGCAGCTCTCCACTCACCCTGTCCATCTTATACACCTCAATCATGACCCCTCTCACTCTTCTCTGCTCCACAGAGATCAATCCAAGCCAATCAAATCCTTACGGCTCCATTTCTTCATCCCAGACAACGTCTGGTGAACCTCCTCTGTAACCCCTATAATGCTATCACATTCTTCCTGTGTTGAGGTGACCAGAACTGCACATAGTACTCCAGTTATGGACTGACCAAAGCTCTGTACAACTCCAACATTGTCTCCGTGCTCTTATACTCTGTGTCATGACTGTTGAAAGCAAGTGTCCATAATACCTTTTAAACTTTCTCATTCACGTACTCTGCTGATTTCAGGGATTTGTTAATAATTATGCTCAGATCTGCGTGTTCCTGTAAACTATCCAGTGTCCTGCCATTCATCAATTATTCTCGCAACTTATATCTTCTTCCCAAGTGCAATACTTCACACTTATCAGGGTTAAGTACCATCTCCCACTGGTCTGCCCCCTTACCAACCCATCTATACCTTCCTGTAACCAACAACCATCTTCTTCACTATTAAGCATTCTACCAATCTTGCTGTTGTCAGCAAGTTTACCTAATATTCCCCCTACATGTTCATCTATATCATTTATGTATATAACAAACAATAAGGGTCCCAGTACTGATCCCTGTGGTACACCACTGGACACCAGCCTCCAGTCACTCAGCAGCCCTCTATCACTACTCTTTGTGTCTGATTACTAAGCCAGTTTCTGAGCCATTGGGCAAGATTGTCTCAATTCCTTGTTTGTTAACCTTCTTAATGATTCTTCCATGTGGGTCTTTGTCAAATCCATATACGCTGCAGCAACTTCCCTCATACACACACTTGGTCACATTTTCAAAAATAATTCTAACAAGTTTGTTAGGCATGACCTCCCTCTGACAAAGCCATTCTGATTATCTCTCATTAATACATGCCTTTCCAAGTAGGTATTAATTTGCTCATTCAGAATTTTTTCCAATAGTTTCCTTATCACTGATCAGGTTCTGCACGGTAGACTGGATGGCAAGGTTAGACCACATGGAATCCAGGCAGAGCCAGTAATTTGGATACAAAATTGGTTAAGCGTAAGAGACAGAGGGTGGTGGTGGAGGGTTGTTTTTTGGACTGGAGACCTGTAACCAATGGTGTGCTACAAGGATCAATGTTGGGTCCACTGCCTTTTGTCATTTACATAAATGATTTAGATGTGAATGTAGGAGGAATGGTTAGTAATTTTGCAGATGATACCAAAATTGGTGGTGTAGTGTTGGGTGAATAAGATTATCTGGAAATACAGTGAGATCTTGATCAACTGGATCAGTGGGCTAAGGCATGGTAGATGCAGTTTCATTTAAATAAATGTTAGGTGCTGCATTTTGGTAAGGCAAATCAATGGTGAACTTATACACTTCATGGTAGGATTCTAGGGAATGTTGCCGAACACAGAGACCTTGGGATGCAGGTTCATTGTTCCTTGAAGTCTCAGGTTGACAGGGTAATGAGAATGGTGATTGGTACACTTGCATTTATTGATTACTTCATTGAGTATAGGAGTTGGGATGTCGAGTTGTGGCTGTACAGGACATTGGTTAGGCCACTTTTTGAATACTGAATTCAATTCTGAACTCGCTGCTATCAGAAAGATGCTGTTAAACTTGAAAGGACGCAGAAAAGATTTACAAGGGTGTTGCCAGGATTGGAGGGTTTGAGCTGTGGGAAAATCCTGAACAGGCTGGGGCTTTTTTCCCTGAAGCATCAGAAGCTGAGGGATGACCTTATAGAGGTTCATAAAATCATGAGGCATATGAATATGATGAATAGCCAAAGTCTTTTTTCCAGGATAGCGGAGTCCTAAACTAGAGGGCATAGGTTTAAGATGAGAAGGGAAAGATTTAAAAAGATCCTGAAGGGCAATGTTTTCATGCAGAGATGGAATGAGCTGCCAGAGGAAGTGGTGAAGGCGGGCACAATTACAACATTTAAAAAGGTGTCTGGATGAGTATATGAAGAGGAAGGATTTCAAGAGATCTGGGCCAAATGTTGGCAAATGGGATTAGTTCTGTTTAGGATATCTGGTTGACATGGACAATTTGGACCAAATGGTTTGTTTCTGTTCTTTATGACTCTATAACTATAAATATAAAAAGAGTAAGATTAAAGGAGTCTCCAAAAGGACTATGCAATGATCACTCTTACTGACACTGACATGGACAGATCCATCTGCAGTGGGCAGATGTTTAAGGATGAGGTCAAGTATGTTTTTCATTATGTTGGTTCCCTCACCATCTGCTGCAGATTCAGTCTAGCAGCTATCTTCTTTAGGTCCTGACCAGTTCGATGAGTAATGCTGCTGCCAAGCCATTCTTGGTGGTTGAGATTGAAATCCATCAACCAGAGTAGATTTTGCATCTTTGCCAACGACAGTGCTTCCTGCATGTGTTATTTAACATGGAGAAGAACTGACTCATCAGGGAGGATGGTTTGTAGTAATCAGCAGAAGGTTTCCTTGTCCACATGAAAGCAAAGTACTTTTGATGCTGGGAGATCTCAAGCAACTCAGATGTAGGAGCAGAAATAGGCCATTCAGCCCATCAAAGCTGAAAATGTATTGCTGGAAAAGCGCAGCAGGTCAGGCAGCATCCAAGGAGCAGGAGAATCGACGTTTTGGGCATGAACCCTGAAGAAGGCATCCAATCTGGATGCATCATGGTGTGGTAAAGCCTCTATTCTTCCCAAGACTGCGTGAAACTCCAGAGAGTCATGAACATAGCCCAGTCAACTATACAAATTCGCCTTTCATCCATTGACTCCGTCTATGGTACCCCTTACCTCAGGAAAGCAACCAACATGATTCAAGGCTCCTCCCACCCTGGTGATTCTCTCTCCCACCCTCCTGAGGATTTTACCCACTGATTTATCCAATGGGAATGTGCATTTGTTGATGTCACTAAAATAGGAGATATCATTGGCAGTGAGGGACGTGAGGGAAATTGCAGCAGGACCCTGATCTGCTGGGCAAGGGGGCTGAGACATGGAAAATAGTGTTTAATATAGATAAGTGTAAGGTCTTGCATTTTGGAAAGTCAAATCAAGGCAGGAGTCTCATGGTGAATGGTAGGGCATTAAAGGTGTGTGGTGGAACAGAGAGACCTTGGAGTTCAGGTACATGATTCTCAGAAAGTGGAGTCCCAGACAGACGGGGCAGGGAAGGAGGCTTTTGGCACACTGGCCTTCATCAGTCAGGGCACGGAGTATAGAAGTTGGGAAGTTATGTTGCAGTTATAACAGGATGTCGGTGAGGTCGCACTTGGAGCATTGTGTTCAGTTTTGGCCACCTTGCGATAGGAAGGATGTTATTAAACTGGAAAGAGTGCAGAAGGAATTTACAACGATGGTACCTGGATCCAGTTCTGGTCACCTCAACACAGGAAGAATGTGATAGCATTATAGGGGTTACAGAGGAGGTTCACCAGGACGTTGTCTGGGATGAAGAAATGGAGCTGTAAGGATTTGATTGGCTTGGATTGATCTATGTGGAGCAGAGAAGAGTGAGAGAGTTAATGATTGAGGTGTATAAGATGGACAGGGTGAGTGGAGAGCTGCTGTTCCCCTTGGTTGAGGGGTCAATCACAAGAGGGGCATAGTTTTAGGGTACAGGGCAGGAGATTCAGAGGGGATTTGGAAAAAAAACATTTTCAGTCGGAGGATGGTGGGAATCTGGAATGCACTTCCTAGGAAGGTAATGGAGGCTGGAAACCTTGTAACCTTTAAAAAGTAACTATAGGCCGGTGAGTCTCACTTCTGTTGTGGGCAAAGTCTTAGAGAGAATTGTAAGGGATAGGATTTATGCACATCTGGATAGGAATAATGTGATCAAGGATAGTCAGCATGGTTTTGTGAAGGGCAGGTCGTGCCTCACAAATCTTATTGAATTCTTTGAAAAGGTGACGAAGGAGGTTGATGAGGGGAAAGCGGTAGATGTGGTATATATGGATTTTAGTAAGGCGTTTGATAAGGTTCCCCATGGTAGGCTACTGCAGAAAATACGGAGATATGGCATTGAGGGTGAGTTGGAGGTTTGGATTAGGAATTGGCTGGATGGAAGAAGACAGAGGGTAGTAGTTGATAGCAAAGTTTCTTCA